>NC_092560.1:31465214-31790770 GCF_037038585.1 Patagioenas fasciata
GGTTCAAGAGCTTGTTTGAACAACTTATAAGCTGAAGATTAAGCAAAGCAGTGGTTCTATTCATCTATTGCTTCACTTTCCTATTTTTTTGGACTAGTGGCTGGTTTTCCCAGCTGTGATCTGAACCAAAGCATCTTCAGCAGCCTCTCACAGACCTGAAGTCTCCCACAGCTCTTTGTGCTTCACCTCTGTCACTCCTGTCTAGCAAGGGACCCTCCACACTGCTCTGTGTTGTTGGTGATTGTTTTTAATAAGCACTTTAAAACACCTAAACCTGGGACTACTTGATTTTATTACTGGTAAACAATCTTGGGTCTGGCTTCACAACTATTACCCTTTTGGGCTGATTAACTCTACGTTTGTAACAAAGGAACTGACTTCATTTTCTTACACTGGTTACATCTGCACTCACACTGTTAGCAGATATTAAACATCAATGTTAATCACTTAAAGTTTAATCCACAAACTCAGTGTGCCACTGTGGGTGACATCTTGTACACGGCTATACTTTATGGCTTCTCCCTGGGGAGCTCTCAGGTTAGGCCAAAAAAATGCTATTGCTTGATGTTTAATAGCTTGGACATTATTGTGGAGCCTGTAAAACCTCACCCCTGCTGTTATGTGGGTTCTTCAGCAAATCTACGATCAGCACGTTATAGCTGCAACACGTTTTTCTCAATCAAGGTAGCTGTAATCTA
This sequence comes from Patagioenas fasciata, assembly GCF_037038585.1. Taxonomy (NCBI): domain Eukaryota; kingdom Metazoa; phylum Chordata; class Aves; order Columbiformes; family Columbidae; genus Patagioenas; species Patagioenas fasciata. Next base: position 31,465,913 of record NC_092560.1, read on the forward strand.
AAATAAATATTTAAAGGGAATATTTTGAAGGACTTTTGTCTAGAGATGTTCACTTGTGTCACTGGAACAGTAAAATTGTTTTCACTGGAGTTTTTTGGCTGGCTACCTATACTAATACAAATGAGAAGACAAAACTGCTGTCTTTGATAGATGCATTCACGTTAATCCTTTGAAAACTGCTAATTCGTATATAGCTCAGAGCTGTAGCATGTCAGCAAAGGAGAAGCACCCAGTGCTAATGTTGCCCCTTGTGATGCTACAGCTAATTACTGTGGGTGGAGTCCTGCTGACCCTTATGCAATTAGTGGCTGGCATGAATTTGACCATAAGTTAGGTCCACAAGTTTATAAGTAGATTAAAAAGAATTCATTTTTGCCTCAGTTCATAACCCTTTCTACTCTGAATTGAAAACTGAAGCCATTTCAGAAATATTTTAGTCACAGTTTGCATAGAGGACAGCAGGCCTTGGTCTGGCAAACTTCCCCTCTGGAGAAACAGAGATTATGTTTCCTCATCACAACTGCATGACTTACATATTAATGACAAATCTGTAAACCACAGAAAACTCTGCTCGTTGAGTTACCAACAGGTTAGGCAGACATAGTGGAGCAAAATCTAACTGACATGGTACCTGTCAACTTGATGCAAAAGCAACAATAAATCTATCTTACCCCCAGTAAAATGGGATTGACAAAGCAATGGAAAGTCATATAAGATAGAGGGCCAGAAAAAACAAGCTGACAAACACTTTTATATAGTATGTCCCTGTCTGTGTAAGATTATGTGCATATTCCATGTGGATGCATTTTTTGCACAATGTGGGGCAGGAAGAAAAGTCATGTATGAATACAAAATCTTACATATATACAAACATATACATATGCATGTATGCATGTTATATATATATATATATGTGCAAATATATGTATACACACACATGCCCAAATTCCTCAGATTTTCATCAGAATGGATAATGCTGCAACATGGCCAGAAGAATACAGCAGAAGATAGGGTAAGGGCTGCAGAAAAGTACTGCCTCAGTGAATACTAAGTACTGCTACCTGACTTACAGAACCAGACTTAGTCTGTTCTGTGTAGTTGCGGGTGTGCTCACCCACACTCAGTGGCAGATTCATAACTGACTGCTGAAACTGTGTAAAACTGGCAAACTGAAAGAAACAGATAAGAAGAGACATGTCTGAGCTCCCTGAAATGTGCTGCAGAGCATGAGCTTTCTGTGTTTTTCTGGTAACCTGTGTAACTAAGAAGGTATTTCTTCTAAATAGACTCAACAGGGAAACCAATGTCTTACTGTCTGTTAAAGTCTCTAAGGAGACTGAAATCCTCAGAAAGGGGTAAATTGCCTCATTTCTCACAAGCAACTGCTTCATCATTACCTTAAATGTCACAGCCATTCACTATGCCAGTGTTGTGGTAAGTATGCATAGAAAGAAGAGGAAAAAGCCAACACTGCTCAACAATACAGCCCAAGGCATGTTACACCATCACAGGAAGACAGGGAGTTGAAGTACTCCAGCTGCAATCAAAATCACTGGAAACAGCATGGAGCAGCTACCCACCAGGGCTGGGTCAGCAGAGCAGAACATTTACTGATACATTTAACTATAATTTCTTCATACTATTTTTTTTCCCATCTCCACTGAAAAGTATGATAATATTGCCATATAAGTAGATCTAATGTGTCCTTCATCTGAGCATAGTACCAACATCACATTTAATACAGAGAAAATGAAGGCTAAAAGTGAGCTCCTGGCCCAAATTATGTCAGTGGGAGCTTTGCCATAGCCTATTAGAGGACCAGCTTGTTACCATAGGTATTCAGCCTGGGTCAGGATAACCCATTCTTATTTATGGACTTTATTCATGAACACATTTTTTTCTTCAGCGGTTAGAATGTATTGAAAATACTGACCTTCTGAGCTAAAGAAAAGTGAAAGGAAAAAAAAAAAAAGAGAATTAAAGTGATTTGTGTGCATGATAAAAGTGTTTTTCTGCAATAACACAGCATGAGGTCAACCATTACACAGGTTGCATTTGCCACTTTATATCTCCTGCCAGACGAGTACAATCCAGGGCCTGTTACCCCCGCCTGCAATACTGTTTCATAGTTATGAAGTCATGACAGCTGTGATTGCCAGTGTGGAGAATAAAGTCTGTGGAAAAAGTTTGGATAGGTTCCCACTGCATGCTGGCCAAAAATAAGTTAGCTGGAATTAAAGCATAAGAGGAGAAAGCTAGCAAGGGGAGAAAAACAAGGGAACTCGCAAACATTTTAGATCAGGACACAGCCTGAGCCACAGCAGCTCCAGGATGGATCCTGGCTCCACTCCCATCTCTGTGGGATCTTGAAACTGATAAAAAGTTAGAGGTGTAACAAGAACCCTTTTTGGCCAAGTGCGTCCTACCTCATGGAAATTGGTACTTCCCATTTCCTGCCTCCCCAGAGATGCACAAGTCATTTGAATTAATTTCACTCCCACCTTAACAATAGCTGCACAAACACACCACCTCGGTCCTTGCACCTGAGGAAACATTTTATAGGATCTATAAACTCACAATGTCCCACTTGAATGTGGGGAGCAGGTGCTAATCAATAATATGTTGCCAACATTTAAACAAGGGATCTGCACAGACAGAGTCTCCCTCAGCTGTGACAAACGCCGCTGCTCTGTCCCCCTGTGGCTTCAAGGCTGTGCTCATTTGCAGAGCAGGATTTGACTTCTTCTTTCCTCATTTACCATCTGTGGAAAAAACTTCCCTCATATCTTCCAAACAAAGCAACAATGCTTTGCAAATTAATAGAAAATGTTTCTGTTTCATTTGTGAAAAATAACTCAAGGGTATTTAGAAGAGTATAGTGTTCAGCATGTACAGGTTGGTTCTGCATGTTGGTGCGGAGGTATCACACAGAAAAGATTGCCAAGATATTTTCTTTTGCACCTAGTAACTAATACTTGTTACAATAAGAGTTTTATCATGAGGGTGAGATATGTGCTCTTCAGAATACCTTGGAAGAACCTTGCAGAGAGGTCACTTCTGCTAGGGATGACAATGATATGTCTAGAGAGGGTGACATATTGGATACAGAGTGATGGAAGCTGATTGGAGACCTTTCACGGGCCATGGAGAACCACTCTGACATATCTGTATGTCTGACCAATGCAGGTGGGCATTATAATCTGGATTCAATCAGATTATGTTAAACACAGTTGCATTGAATAGGATCTTCCCACTCACCCCTGGAAGCAGCAAATGTGGTGACCCAACATACATGGTAAAAGCTCTGAGAAAAGGGATCAGACAAAAAAAAGGACAGGAGGACTTAAACAGTGACCAGCTATTACATTTTGAGTTCAACCAAGACGCTCATGACCATATTCAAAGGGAAGGGTGTAGTTCTGCCTGACACAGGGAGAAGAGCTTTGACTCATTCTCACAATGATAATTCAGAAGGGCCCAGTGACATTTATTTGCATGTCTCAGAAACTGTCTCCTTTGCCTCAAAACCTCGTCAGACAGCAATAAAGTTCACTAGCACTGACCCACCACTGACAACAACGGCAATGACTTTTTTTCTTTTTGTTACTCCAGCTCATTTGGGAAGAACTCATCTTCGCCTTATTTAGAAATAAACTTTTATATTAGGAAACTATCCACTATGTTAACACAGAGGCAGACTCAGACTGTTTGACTTTTCTAATCTTTATTTGTTTATCGCTTTAAAATATTTGAATCCAGAAAAAAAAAAAAACTTAGAAAATTAAACATGGTGAAAGCCATATACAAGGGTAAGATTAGAGAAAGAAACATTCCCCTCTGCCTATCTTCCTTGAGCAATTGCTTCACCACCCACAGCACCTCCTTCTGGCAATTGCATCAACTCTTGGGAAACAGCTAGTCCGCCATCAAAAGACTACAAAATAAAGAGATTAATGGGAAATTTTAAATACTTGTTGAAAGCTTCTACTTCAATGCCAGTTAACAGCCAGGGGCTCATGCAGGCCTTAAGGACAGGTATAATAAGAAAACATGAACCACTTCTTGCATTTTGAAACTGTAGACAGCATGTCGAGTAAGAGTCACTAACAAGGCTGAAGAAGTATTACCAAGGACAAAGTTTGACCCACTCTGTAGCTGTAACTACACCACAGCCATTGAACAGGTAGATACTCTAGAGACAAAGCCAAACTGACCGATGTTAAGAAGCTGACAGATATTTTTACTCGCTTTTGCATCTAAACAATGCATTAAATGCGCATACCCATAGCCCTTTTTTCTCTGCTGCTTTCCTTCACCATTTTTGCCTTTGTTTTTTCCTCTGTCCTAACTTGCACTTTTGGAAGAGAAATGGAGTCCCTGAAGATCTTATTTATTTGTAATTAAGATGATTCTCAGTCTGATAGATCAGACTAAGAAAAAGACTGGAATGTTACTTGCTCTGCAAACTCTTCCTGTTAATCACAGAGATTTGTCCTTGGAATACTTTTTCATTAAAATAAAATGTCAGTAGTTTGAATACCTTTGATTTACATGAGACTACTGCTTATCTGAGTCTTTAACATTACAGCAGAAGGAAGTTGGGTTGAAGAGCCAAAGCTATTTTTCCTTGGGGCAGAGGAGAGGGGGTTGGGGTTGAATGAAGTGTAGCCCTTGATGCTTGTCAAACCTACAGAGCAGCACTTTGTTTTTTCCTGTCTTAAGAGATTTCTTCTGTATCATGGCTGCTCCTCTGCTTCTGGGACTGGTGTTTTCAGAGGAAATTTCCTTACACAGACACATGCAGGCACTGTAAACAGAGGTGAACGTGATCAGTTGCTGTATGTGACATGGTCCAGTTGTATTTGCTTAAATTAGAAATCATAGGTGTGCTTTCCCTCCCTGTTTTCCCATTGATCTCACTTTTGTGCATTGTACTTGCTGCACAGCTGCCTGAACTCTAGGCCAGCATCAGCGCTGCAGCTGATCAGCGTGTCCTTCCCACTGCCAGATCCTGGTTAGGGTTTGGTTGAACTGTATAATGCAGCTGAAGTCAACAGTCCAAAAAGTAAGATAAACCTCCTATCTTTTCCTTACATTCTGTTTTCTGGCTGTGTACCAAAGCATTAGATCTGCATGGCTGTTGTCATGCATTGTGTGCTGTGGGACTAAAGTCTGTTGTAGATGTGAATGACTGTGCACAAAGGAATAAGCCGAAGAAGCAAATAATCCAGGGAAAGGCCATCAAATCAAAAGCAAAAATGCTGCACTCCTTCCTGTGTGAAGGAGAAATGAAATGAACAAAACAATTTTTATTTTCCTCGTCCACCAGAAGGAACTTCCAAACTGACTGGATTTCTATTTGGAGTAAGAAATACCAACACTAATTTATTAATTGTTTGCAATGTCTCTGAAAACGGTGGGCAAATTCCTTCTGCTTTTATTGTCCAACCCCATGAGGGGTGAAAGGAGCACAGGAAAGGGCACCAGTTGTTGTGACTGGCAATCTGACTGTATTGGTATATGCATAAGCAAACAAAAGAAATGCAGAAACATTGAAAAATGGTACAATGGTGACAAGCAGAGCTGGATCCCAGTTTGCTCTGTTTCAATACAGGCTAGAGGTTTTACCTGTATTTTAGGTCAATGTACAGCCATTACCAGAACTGTGCCCATGTAACTCTTATTTCCAGAATCATGACTCCAGAGTCATGACATAAACCTCCTTTAGAGATTATACTTTCGTCACAAAACTGTAGCGCACTGAAGGAAGATTGCAGTCTTTTTTGCTTTAAAACTGTTAGGCAGCAGAGAAGAAAAAGATCCTGTCAGTGTGCTGTGAGCTGTATACTCATTAGTGACTCTGTCCCATGAGTTGCCTTCTCTGGCCCACATCCAGGAAAGCACAAAGTATACATTTAATTTTCAGCATGTGTGTAGAGTCATTAACTGCAAGCACATGCTTACATGCTTTCCTGATCGCTGCTTTTGGTTCTGTTATTTAATATAAAAGGCAGCAGTGGCTTTTAGGGGCTGAGAACGTTTTGGAGGTGACCTAAATGAAAGTGCTGAAACCTTCCCACTGCATATAGGAATAGCAAGACAGTAACATTCTTCTGATTGTCATGATACTCCTGCCCGAATACTGTACTTTGAACAAGCTTTGTCAGGCAAACCTCTATCTGTTTGCACACATGTTGATTCATGCTACTAAACTGGGTGGCATGAGGAGAAGGGAAAAACTAACTGGCATATTTTCAGCAAATTACACACACTTTTCTCACTTCAGACAATGCAGCCATCCTGCAGCTGTAAAGAAGTTACTCTTCCTGAAAGCTGTAGCAGTGTTGTAGTAATATAGCCTAGTCCAATTTCGACCCTGACATCCACGTGGCTGCCTCCAGGCATGCATCTGCCTTGTCCTGGTTTGGTGCGGGTCTGTCAGGAAGGAAAAACCTTCCTGAGACTGAATCGCTTATTTTGAGAGCTTCCTCTGCAACAGTCTCAGTGAGGACCTCTGCAAACATTATTTCCCCTGTGTCTGTGCCTGCAGGTTACCCTGTGATGAGTCATGTGGGGGAGACATGTGAAGTTAACTCCTGACTTCAGCAAAATGGCAAAACACAGGAGGAATTAAACTTCCTCTCAATTTCATGCCTTCGTCTGTGTCATTAAGAAATGACAGGTTTCTTCTTTGTATGCCTCCTTCTCAAGCTGATACAAGTACATTATTACGCCTACTTCATCTGTCAAAGACCAAGCAGAGACAGTTTAGCACTGTGGCCACACACCAACATGGTGGCAGAGGCAAAACTTAAGCAGGTGTGGAGCAGTGGGCTTGTGCCCAAGGTGTTAGGCAGCGTTGTGTCATACAGGGTCTGACAGGCACTCAGTAAAGGTGGGTGCCTAAAGGTGCACAGGCTGATCTCCATCTACAGGTGCTGCCCATCCTCTCTCTTTGGCGGGCACTGCAGGCAGGGGCTGCCCAACCCACAGCAGATTTCATGCTCGCCACGTAGCAATGCTCATGCCAGCAGCTTCTGGGCACGGAAAGGACTGTGCTCAGGGACTGACCTCTCTGGAGAAGATGGTCTGCACTAGCATTCTCACTGACAGCTCTGTCAGAGCGTTGCAGAGCAAGGTAGGTGTAAATTAAATCATCAGTTTCCTTTCCCCAAAAAGAAATCTAGATTTACTCTGGGGATTTGTTGAAAGTTTCAGGGTAGGGCTGAGTTTATCAAACTCGTGCAGAATATGTCCCAATATTGCAGAAGAAGAGATACATAAGCACAAAGTTCAAGCTCAGAGGCTGAAGTTCCAGAAGCATTTAAACTGTTTTGTTTTTTTAACCAACATTATTTGTCTCATGTATGGCATATATATGTTTCAAGAAAACATTGCACAGTATTGGAAAAGGAAATAGTGATATACTGTATGTGCCTGGTATCTTTTGAAAGTTCTCTGGAGGAAAAATAGGCACAGGCACTGAGATTTATTAAAATGTAAGTCCTTTTTGAAGAGGCCAACTTTACTAATGAGATGGCCTGAAAACCAGACTGTCCCTTCTGGCATACATGTATCACTTGAAAGCCAGTAACTTTTGATTATCTCAGTATTCCCAGAAATTACATTAAGCTGAAACACAACTCCAGTTGACATAAGTATCAAGTATATATTGGGACCTTTTAATGCTAGAACAATAAGCCAGCTTTATTGCAATGATTATTGGTAATATGAGGGTTGTTCTGGTATTTAGTCATAACTACATAAAATTATTGTTTTTCTGCTATAATCAATGGCTATGCAGTTAAAAAGACCAATAATAAATTTGTAAGTAATTAGTGACAAAGGTTTCTTTTGTTGTATATAAATGGAGTAAAAGCCTCAGGCTAATTTTACCAGCATGTTCATATGATATCACTTCCTGAAAATACATGAAAGTTGGGGGTTTTTTTTGAGAAAAAAGTACATACACAAAGCAGAGGCTGTCCAAGTTCTACAGAAAAAAAAATGACCTCAAGAAATATGCTGGGTTTCTACCTCAGAAACCTGATTTAATATTGAGGTCATTGAGAGAATTCAAGTAAAAATGCTGTTTCTGTCTTTACGCAAGGCTAGAGAGCATTTCTTTTGCAGTGAGTAGCCTGCTTACAGGACCATAATTCAATAGCATTATTTTCTGAGTCACTCCATAGATTTGGCAAGACTTTGTTTTCTCTTTTTTCCACACTGTCATTTTACATAGATGGAAGCCAACTGTGCTCAACCTCTGCTCTAAATTACCAGTAGGCAAATCTGAATCAATTCAGCTGATTTTATAGGGTATTCTACTGAGTTTACAGGCTTCACTCTGAATTCACCCCAGCACAGCCAGATGCAGAATTTGGCCAGTTGTATGTTTGTAGGAAAATGTAATTAAGCATGACAAATGTGTTTACGCTAGAAAAAATTACTGTACTGTAAGAAAGATAGCAAAGATAGTTACACCACTCCTTAAAATCCACAAAGCCTTTTTACTATGTCCTAAAATACATTCTGATTTTTTTTTTTTCTGGCTTGCCCAGATACACCACAAATTTTCTGAAGGATTTCTGAGCTTCAGATGAGTTCAGATTTGTGACCGAACTGAAAAGTTTGGGTTGATTTGTTGTGTTTTGGTTTTGTTTTTTTTTTTCCTGGCAGAAGTCTCTCATGTCTTTGGCCAACAAACTTATACTTTCTTTAGGATTCTGGATGTAAATGCCACTAAATTGCTTTTTGCATGGGAAACTCATTTTGTTCTTGCATATTTGTGCAGAATAGTGTCAAATTTCCTGCTAGCCCTTGAGCTATTCAGAAGAATTTAAGAACCAGCCCTGATCCAACCCCACAATCAAAGTGATGCCATTAAAACTGGCTACAGTGAACTTATTTCAATTCATTCTGTACTATCTGGATTTAGCTAGCAACAAAGCATATGAAATGCTGTGAAGAAGGTTAAGAGGTCTAACAAAATTCAGATGAGATTTCCCATCCATTCCTGTAAAAGTATATGACCTTTTCATGATACTGCTGGACAAAATAAATTAGAGCAAAGATGTGAGAACTCCCAGCTTTTAAGTGTGATTCATTGTTAGTTATGAGACCCTATGTTTTCTTCACAGGAGTCATAAAAATATGATTTTGAAATGTTTAGCAATAATACCAAGTGCCTGAATGCCTCATGTCATATTGCCTGGGGTGATAAGGTGAAACATCATTGTGACATTTTTGGGTCACTGAGCCATTCTTCTAAGTAAGGTTACAAACTGAAAACATTTTTGTGATGCTTCTGATAAGGAAGATGAACGAGATCCTGATGTTTACTCCAAGGTCTCTTTACATAAATTTTTATTTAACTGCAAAGATAATACTACCCCTCCCGGCATGCACTACAGGTCTGTAAAGGGCAAGAAGGAGGACCCGGTTAACTATAGACCAGTCAGCCTCACCTCCATCCCTGGAAAGGTGATGGAACAACTTATCCTCGGCGCCATCTCAAGGTATATCAACGACAAGACAGTCAGTAGAGGCAGTCAGCATGGCTTCACCAAGGGGAAGTCGTGCTTCACCAACCTTATAGCCTTTTATGAGGACATAATGAGGTGAATAGATGATGGCAAAGCAGTGGATGTGATACACCTTGATTTCAGTAAAACATTTGATATAGTCTCCCACAGTATCCTTACAGCTAAACTGAGGAAGTGTGGACTGGACAACCAGGTAGTGAGGTGAATTGTGAGCTGGCTGAAGGAAAGAGGCCAGAGAGTTGTGATCAATGGGGCAGAGTCTAGTTGGAGGCCTGTATCTAGTGGAGTGCCTCAGGGGTCAGTACTGGGATCAGTACTATTCAACATACTCGTCAATGACTTGGATGAAGGAATAGAGTTCATTATCAGCAAGTCTGCTGATGACACCAAGCTGCGAGGAGTGTCTGACACGCCAGAAGGCTGTGCTGCCATCCAGCGAGACCTGGACAGGCTGGAGAGTTGGGCAGGGAAAAATCTAATGAAATATAACAAGGGCAAGTGTAGAGTCTTGCATCTGGTCAAGAACAACTCCAGGTACGAGTATAAGTTGGACAGCAGTGTAGGGGAAAGGGACCTGGGGGTCCTTGTGGACAGCAGGATGACCATGAGCCAGCACTGTGCCCTTGTGGCCAAGAAGGCCAATGGCATCCGGGGGTGTATTAGAAGGGAGGTGGTTAGTAGGTCAAGAGAGGTTTTCTTCCCCCTCTACTCTGCCCTGGTGAGACCCCATCTGGAATATTGTTTCCAGTTCTGGGCCCCTCAGCTCAAGAAGGACAGGGAACTGCTGGAGAGAGTCCAGCATAGGGCAACAAAGATGATTAAGGGAGTGGAGCATCTCCCATGTGAGGAAAGGCAGAGGGAGCTGGGTCTCTTTAGTTTGGAGAAGAGGAGACTGAGGGGTGACTTCATTTATGTTTATAAATATGTAAAGAGTGAGTGTCACGATGATGGAGCCAGGCTTTTCTCGTTGACAACCAATGACAGGACAAGGGGCAATGGGTACAAACCGGAACACAGGAGGTGCTACTTAAATATGAGAAGAAACTTGTTCTCAGTGAGGGTGACAGAGCACTGGAACAGGCTGCCCAGGGGGGTTGTGGAGTCTCCTACTCTGGAGACATTCAAAACCTGCCTGGACACCTTCCTGTGTAACCTCATCTAGGTGTTCCTGCTCTGGCAGGGGGATTGGACTAGATGATCTTTTGAGGTCCCTTCTGATCCCAAATATTCTGTGATTCTGTGACTACCAGGGGTCTACAGACTGATATCAAGAAACTGTTGCTCCGAACATTCCATTTACCCAGGTACCTTTCATGAGAATGCTTTCTGGTAATACACCATACACATCTTCAGTTTCTTCTACACTGTTTCCCAAAAAATAAGACCTACCTCAAAAATAAGCCCTAGCATCATTTTTCAGGATTTTTGAGGATGCTCAAGATAAAAGCCCTACTCCAAAAATAAGCCCTAGTTACAGTTTATTTTAAAAGTCAATTTAAATGGTGTCCAGGCAGACACACAGGTAAAAAAAGTAGTAAGTTTTGGAGCAAAAATCAGTATCAGACCCTGTCTTCTTTTTGGGGAAACAGGGTAGATGTTTGGATACAGAGCCATGACATAACATAGCAAAGCCGTGCTTCTCAACCTAGGTAGTTTTTTACCCTTATTGTCTGAGCTACACATCCCATTTCTGGCCAAAAAATAAAGTATGGTATAAAATATAGTAAGATAAATACAGACAACTTTAAAGGTAAGAATGCCCCACTCTTATGTGTCACTCTGAGCACTCACTACTGTAAAGGCACAGGTCTACAGCAAATGCTGGAAGAAGTTTTATGGAAAATGACATTAGGAATTAATTACCAGCGTGGGTGGAAGTACACTAAATCATGCCCAACATAGAGACAATTACTATGCTTGTAAAGAAGTGGCAAAAACATATTCTAAGTAAAGGAACAGTCCTGGCAGAAGCATCAATTAGCTGGCATAAACACATCTACCCCTCAGGGCTTTGACCAGCAAAGTGTGCTTCCAGTCTGAGCTTGCACCCAACATCACACCTCCCTTTATTCTGATTGACACAATTATTTTGGTTTATGTCTATGATGACTATCACAGAAGGAAAATTTTTACACTCTTTTACAGACCCTGTTGATTGCTGAGTAGTGCAGAATTTGCAGATATTGAATGGTAGTAGATGTACAACCCATACTCATGACTATATCTGTTTTCTTAATGTCCTTAGACCCCTGTTGATCTGAATTTTAAAATAAGAATAGATTAAATATTCATATAATTTAATCACTTCTTCCTGGATACATTGGAAGGTATTGTGCAATGCTAAAATCAGGTCTCTTGTGATCTCACAAATAAATTATTACCCTTGCCATTAAGATTCCTGCATGCTGATGGCCAGGTCATGTAGTACACTCAGCCTTGCCTCTGAGAAGGCGGCAAGAAATGCTGCAGAAAGAAATCTATAAGAATATCAGAAGCAAGATCTCACTTGAGATCTCACTTGAGATCTCACAGATAAATACCAGTTTGAAAACTTCTGGCGACTTCAACTGAGCCACAGTTCGTGTTTCTCAAGAGCAAAGAATTCACTTGAGCTGCAAAACCCTCTGGAAAGCACTTGACTGTGTAACAGGCGATGGAGCGCAGCCCCTGGCAGGTCTAGCGAAGGGCCGGGAAAGAGAAGGTGCCTCAGCCAGGCCACAGGGCCGGCGTGCCTGCACCAGCCGCAAACTGGTGTGTGCAACTGCTGGGTTTCATTAGAGCTGCCGCAGCAACGCCGGGCTCCCACGCTCCGGCGGAGACTGGGAAAGAGAGCTGCGTCAGTGGCACGGTGCCCGGCCAGCACAGGGGTCCTGAGGACATCACTTCTCACTTCTCCAGCTCCCCTGGCCCACTGGAGGCTTCTCAGGCTGCCCGTCTGACTTCTCAGAGAAAAGCAAGAGTTAAATATTATGAACCACAATTTTGGAGCTTTCACAAATAAATAAAAATAGTATTAACTGAGAAGATTATTTGTTCTGTGTCACATAACACACTGCCTCCTTCAAGTTTTTCAGCCCTACTAGTCAAATACCTTACTGGAGCAACAGGAGACAAGACGTATTTAGGGTTTGCCACCAGCTGCTGTTCTATTTAGTTTCTATCCTAAACTTGTTTTGGCATCCAATTTTCTGAAGTCTACAGAAAACCCGCAACACCGCAAAACACAGGCATCTGAATGGGAGTATTTAAAGTCAAGGTAGATATTTTTCTACCAGTTTTGAATGGTGTTAGGGATCTCCAGAATATGATTTTATTTTAAAATTTTTTTTTAAAAATATTTTGTCAGCATGGAGAAAAAAAAAAAAGAAAAAGAAAATTAAAGTTAATGGGCACTTCAGGCTGAAATATCAGAGTGTTCACTTAACTAAACTTAAACGACAAACACTAATAATGTTTTATTGTGTTGCTTAATTATATTGAAGAGCATCATGCTAGAGAGCTTTGTACCCATGATGAGTAATAATACCAGAGCTGCAGGTTTTCCTCTGGAAAAAAACTGTCAACTCTTTTTCATGTGAAGATGCAATACAAGATATAATAAAATACCTAGGAAGGCGTCATTATGGAAGGAAGACTGGCTAAAACTGTGCCAGATTCTGCTGTCTGCCCAGGTGAATTGAGTTTACAGGTCATTTGAGAGGAGCATATGATCAGAGCAACAGCAGGTGTGGTATCTACAAATTACAAACAGAGCCCTCTCTCTTTGAGGTAGTTTATAGGCAGATCCTAAGTGCTTGGGTGGGTTTTGTGCTTATTGGAGTAGTTTGTTCCTAGGGACCTTGTGTATGGCAGAAGGCAGCTAGAGGGGAACAGGCTGCCCAGGGGGGTTGTGGAGTCTCTTACTCTGGAAACATTCAAATCCTGCCTGGGCACATTCCTGTGTCATCTAGGTGTTCCTGCTCCGGCAAGGGGATTGGACTAGATGATCTTTTGAGGTCCCTTTCAATCCCTGACATTCTGTGATTCTGTGATCTCCATCATCTAGCAACTGCCTAATGACTGCTCAGGAAGACAATGGGTAATGCAGGTGTACAAAATGATGCTCTTGCCATCTTGCTAGCAAATAGGGAGTATGAAAGTCTATTTGCATTGAGAAAGCCATAAAAAGAAATGCAAAGTGGAGTAATAGTGCTGAGGTCATTCACAAAGTGCTCCGCCTCACTCCCAACTTCAGAAGTTACTGACTTCATAAATGAAAGTGAATATTGAAAATTTAATCTCATCTGTCCCATCCTGATGCCTGCAGCTTCTGTGAAGACAATTTCCACTGCAAGTCTACAGGAAAATCAACAGTAGTGTCTACACCATCCTTCCCTATCTAGGTCATGAGTAAACTAAGTCTAAGTGAAGGGATGGAACACCTTCTGAGGGGGAGAAAAGGGTAAAAATACTTCTTTGGATGAGCTGTAATCACCAATGATGCTAAAATGTATGTGTATTTACCTCTTTGGCATTGCAAAAAAACACATCTTGATCTTGCCTCGATAGTACCTGCTCCTAAAATCTGGTTAAAATTTTCATGAAAGAACCCAAAACTTTTTCAGGACAAGTGGCCTAAATGAAAGTAAGACAGAAAGGTTAAGAGATTGTACTCCAGTATGCGTTCAAAATTCTTTTGAGCTGGTGATGGCATTAAAGGACCTATTTATTAGAGCCACAAGTGAATGCCACAGATTCCTAAGGAGAAATGTGGAATGCTTATCAGCTCTTCTCTAAATTACATTGTGGGGAGATGGGGAGCAGGAACTGTCAAGGGAGCAATGTGAAAGAATAGGCCCTGATCCAGTGTGATATTTTCATCCTTTCACATAACATCTGGGCTCCAGATATCCATTGGTACATGTGAGTGACTGCAGATGCAGTTGCAGAACACAGCAAGCATGCATGGCTTGATCTAGGGAATTTTGGCAAGGGGATCTGGCAGAGCCTAAAACTGTCACGATTTACTGAAAAATTCATGTTCAGTCATGACTAATTTAATTTTAAATCAGCAGGATTTTTCTTTAAAGTTTATTGGGTTTAGCCATTGATCCAGAGAAATTTACGTTTTGCAGGTATTTGTACACTCAGCTTAAATCAATATTTCTTCCTTCCTGTGAGAAAATGTGGCCCATGTGTGTCATTCTAGAAATAGTAAAAAGAGGAACTGTCATCAATTTGTCCCTAAATGAATGTGTTCTCACTGAGGCCCTTGTCTTCCTGTGATGGCTAACAGAATGAGTGAGCAATGAATGGTAGCAACTAAGGTATTTAAGAAAAATCATAATTTTTTGTCATGCAGGAAGGGAAAAAATGTATATATTAAAGGATAAATGAGTGAATGAATGTCAGCAACAAAAGATCATTTGCTGGGTAATTTGAGGCTGACTTCTATGAACACCATATTTATGATCTCTCTCATTTGTTGACAGACAGCTCCTTCTTGCCTCAGTCAGTAAAAAGTTATAATAGTTTTATAAAAACCCTTTAATTCCCTTTAAAACAGGCATAAGTGAATACCTGAGAAATACAGTTGCCAAAGGCCAGTAGATCCTCAGCTTGGTAAAATTTTTCTCTTCTCTCCATTCTCTTTATGGCACCTCTCTCAACATTTGGAGATGTGTGTACCTATGATTGCTCCATGAGCACAGGCTTAGATTAAAACCTGAATGTGTTTCATCAAGATTGTCTCTGTGTTGAATGGTTTCCATTTGTGGTGTGATTCACTTGGGCAACAAAGAAGATCCCATGCTACTCAGTTAAAATACCAGTCTGCCATTACGATTTACTGTATCAAGCATCCCGCAAGCATCTGTAGAAACAGGCCTTGCATTCATCATTCATAGGACCATGTGTTTCTTTGCCTACTTATCCAGCTCGTGTCAGCCCACTCCCACTTGGCCCGCAGTGTAAAACAAGAATTAGCACAATAAAGCAAAATCAGCTGCAGATATGACAGTAGCAAGCACAGCTCTTTGTATTTCATGAAGACATGACATTTCCAATAGAGACTTTTCCTACATTAGTCTCTGTTTTCTGAGGTAAAGTAACAAAACAGATTTTGGAACATGCCTATTAACTGCTACCATTAATGTGCCCAGTCTGTGAAGTAAATTATGTGTTGTCTGCTCATTTGTTAAGTAGTGTTTTTATGCAATATACTTCAGTGTCTAATAGGTAACTAATGCATCGTGTAGACAACTCGTCCACACTATGCTGTGACATTTATTTTACAGTAATTTTAAGTATATCTGAGAGACATCAACCTGTTGCAGCATCCTTAGAAATTCTGAAGCAAAGGAGTTAGTTAGGAACCACTGCCCTGTACAGCTTTCTAGTCTTTGATACTTGCTACTACATCTGTAGGCTTCCAAATGAGCTGGAAGGCTTAGAAATATAATTTGATGTCCTGAATTTTTTTTAGGAAAACCAGCATGTTTGAACTGTGGTCACAGGACATCCTAGTTCATTTGTCCAAGTTACTTTTTTTCTGAAGTGTAACTGGAAAGAAAGAAAAAAAAATAAATAAATTGCAGCTCTAAGCTCAAATGCAGCCACTTCAAAACGTATCTGTCCCTGTTCCATACTGTTACTACTAATTTTTACATGAAAACCTGTAAATTACCAGGTACACATAAACCACAGTACAGCTGCTGGCAGAAGTACAGGGCTTGCTGCAGCTATAAAAGCAGCCTAGACACATTCAGGTAGAAAATTACAATTCCTAACCTCTCAAAAGGTGAGTACAATCCACTCCATACAGGGACCTATGCAAACACTTACAGCACTAATCTCACATGGGGCCTAGGGACTTGAGAGTCTTGCTCTGCTCAGGGCCAAAACAGACCTACTGCATCTGCATTTGCAGGTTGAAAAAATGGTGACCTGAGCATTTCAAATGTGCCAACCAATTTTGTATTTCATCTGCCATTGGTATCCAATGAATAGTTTTGACCTGCTGCTTGCAATATATTCTGCAAGGCACTATGGTCTTTGACCTGAGGATGAATACTGCATGCACCATGCTGGAGAAAGACCTCCTTGGTTACCTCATATGCTGACCAAAGAAGTTACCTCCTAGAAGCCCTATAGACGTTGTAATCTTGTCCTTCCTTTCAGTGGGGGAGATCAGATGTGTGCACATAGAGTAAATTGGTGCAAAGGGAAGACTCAGCTATTTGCCAGGGATAGCAAAGGGTGCATATTTCTCTTACCACATCTTTTTTGGTGTGATTATCTGGAGCCAGATCTCCCTGTTACAGCTGGGTAGATCTTGGCAGACCAGTAAATCTGAAACTCCCTCTGTCTGCAGCATGAAAAAGGGCTGTGTCTTATCAGCTGGAGGGATTTTGGAGAAGGTGGTGGAGGGAAATGCAAACAGCACGCCTTCCCACAGCCTCTCAGGCAGCTCCACAGCCTCCCTCCTCTCATCACTCTTTCAAGTCTCTTGGGCCACTGTCCAGTGCATATCTGTCTGCTGCTTAACAAACTCAAGCTGTGGTTTTCAGGCTGATAAATAATTATGCTAATTAACAGGTTGGAGGAAAATGTGATGTTATTTCTGTGGAATGTTCTGAGAGGCTGGAAACACTTAACTGCAAAAACGACATGTGGTGAAATAACCAATAATTTGCTTAAGAAACCCACATCTGGTATGCCTGCTAGAAACAGGGGTTAATAGTCTGTCAGGGGCAGGCGGTGGCAGTGAGTAGCCCTAGGATAAACAAAAAAGCCTTAACGGCAGGAAATGGGCTTGTTCTCCTAGCATAAGCATTTACATTGGCTGCTAACCAGCAAGAGATGTAAAAGGAGTTGTTTAGTTTACACTTGGAAAAAAAATAAAGAGAGATGGAAACAAACAGTCTTTTGCATTTTGTGTATCTGTGAAAAGGAATAAAAGCCACTGAGGGTTGCTAAACATGGTAATAATATCTATGCTCCACGCTCCTGGAAGACTCAGCACAGTCATAAAAAAAGGAGAAGGATTACTTAATTTATTTTTGTGTAATTGAAATAACTGTCAGATAATTACACGTATGACTAAGTGACTGCTCTCACCGAAAAAGGGCCGCGGGGGAGGGAGCGGGAAGCAGAAGAAGACAAATCAGAAAACTTGGTTAATTGATCCAGGTTGATATCCCAATTTGTTTTTATGAAAGGATTGACCCTGATTTTCGTTTTGAGGATGAAAATTCCAAGTGCCACTTGTGATAAGAAGGAAGGCATTCCCACTTGCCACTATGGTAGTCAGGAAAGGAATCTGGACCACAATCCTAGGAACCCACCCTTGCATTGGTGTGGTATTGCTGCAGTACTTAAAAGTGCAAAAGAGGAAGCCACATTTTAAGATGGGATGAAATGTAAATAATGTACTCATTTGACGAGATTCAGATGAAGTGCTCTGTGTGTGGCAAGCTGAATCTGTATTTATAGCAGTTAAAGAAACACACAAGACACTCTGGATACACTAAAGACCATGAATACTACATTGTTGGTTCCTAATTTTGTTTTAAATAAACGATGTTCTACCTTAGGTGCTGTCTTTCTGCAGAGGTGGTGCCACACTTGCAAAGGTTGCTGTTATATCTGAGTTATATTTTTCACACAAGAAAAGTCAACACCTCAGCAGATGTTGGCAGCTTTCTGTTGCACACTGGACTACTTGACATCTCAAGCTAAATTTTCTTTTATAGTCACTTTCAAAGATGTATATTATCCCTTGTCAAAATAAAGAGTTGTGGTCTCTTTCCAGCTCAGAGAAATATGGTAAGTGCACATTATCACCATAACATCTAAGTTGCTCTCTCTTTCACTACATTAGTGCATATTACAGCCTTGCAAATGACAGGCTTTCACAGCCTCATATTTTAGTGTCATGTCTTGTTTTATAGCGACATCATGTTTTCTCTACTGATTCTAGCATACAGTACCAACATGACCCTGCAGCTCTGCAACATCTCTCACAGCAGCAAGATCTCCTGGCCACATGTTGATGCCCGAGGTGGGAAGCCATGGCAATAAAATTACTCAAAAGCCTCATTTATCAGCAAAAACAACTAGTAGTGCTTAGCTCCTGTGGATGCAGGTGGTACTACCCATCCTCCACCGTGTGATGTGTTCTGGTCTGAGGCTGTGGCCTCCCATTTGAAAGTTTAACGAATTCTGGTGCTTTTTGATGCTTTTTGTTGAGCACCCAAGAACATAGAAACAGTCTTCTAGCTCTGCTTCCCTATGAAACAGCAGATCAGAGGAGGCTGCTTCTAGAAAACTACACGTGCCAGGGAGAGGCAACCCCAGTGGTGTTTCCACTTGTCCTCGTGTTGTGCCCTTGGCCTGCGATACCTACCCATGGGTTCACATATACTTGGGCTGCGTTTTAAATCATCAAGTGCGTAGCAGGAGGCTAGAACAACTGCAGCCTTCCAGGAACAGAACCAGAGAGGGGAAATAATAAAATCAGTGCTTGATTTTTTTGTTCCCCTGTGTTCTAGTTCAGTCATGTAGATAGAAGTGAGACAGTCCGTTTTTTAAAACAAGACTAGGGCTCATTTGTGAATATGTAAGTGTAAGAATATGAATAAAGATAGAGCTACTAGCATGAGGAAATTCTGTTACCAGAGATTGGCCTCCTGTGTCTAAATGGCTAGTGATGACATGAAAGAGCAGGTGACAAAAACAAAATATGTTTTAGGAATGGCGATCAGATCTTAACTGAATTCTTGGAACTTCAGTATGATTTTTCTTATTTTGAATTCTGCTTGAGTTGTGAATACCTTCTTGCCTTTTTGCATATTCCCAGTCCACGCACACCCATCATCCTTTTTCTAGTAAGAAAAATTCTGTCTGAAGAGAGGGCAAGAAAAGCATGTAAAATAAACATGGTTACAGCAGCAGAGCTCAATCATTAAAAATTTTAAATTTAGTTGCGTATTTTTCATTGGAAGTATTACTCGAGGAATACAGCTATTCACTAAAGGAAAAAAAGAAATCATTCAACAAGTAGCTTTACTTGTCTCTGGTTTTCATAGTGCTTCCATAAACATGGCAAAATGGTGCTCTAGTGTGATTTGGTGCAAGATTTGCATAATTTCATAATTTCTGCATGACTTGGATGAATTTTGAGTGAACTGATCTGCAAAACTCTTGCGAATCTTCCACAAGCAGCCCCCCTGCTCAGAAACAGGACACAAGAACAGTCCTCAAGCTCCACTAAAGTCATTTCAGCTTCTCCCTATGGGGCGAAGACTCCATGGACAGTTCCAGGGGGGCAAGTGCAGCCTTTCCTTTCTCCTGTGAACTACATGTGGGGGTGTTTTATTTAGTCCTGTATACAGTGAAGGCAGAGAGCAGCAAGTGAGGACTCACCACCAGACCTTGGCGCTCCCAAAGCTTGCCAAGAGTCTAACCAGGGCCCCAGCATCTGACTGCTCACTGTGTTAATTTCTTCCCACCAGCCCTAACTTAGCTTCCCTCCCAAGATTACGTAGACTACAACTAACATTTGGATCTAGTTCTAAACATGGGGTGTTCATATCTATTCCAGTTTATCCAAAACTTTGTTGATTTTAAAAAATACTCTACACCAGAAAACAAAGAACGCCAAAAAAAAAAGCCTTTTTTTTTTCAGGTCTAAACATTTACTTCCACAAATTATTTAGGCAAGGTTTTGCATAAATAGAAACTTAGTAAACTTCCAATGTGTTACCAAAACAAACTTTTTCTTCACAATGCACTGTGGTGGAGCATTTGATGAAAATGATAACAATGTCCTTTATTGCTTCTCTTTGGAAAGGTCTTTCCTTCAGGAATGGAATTTACGTGTTTGAAAGAAATGCAGCAGGAAAAGCAACATTATAGGGACAATCAGGGAAGCTGTTCAAAGGAGTACCAATGTTTTTTCCTAGCAGGTGATGTGGAAAGCAACACTGTTGGCTTTAGACTGCATCTTATTGACATAGATCCCACATTCTCTTCTTCCAAGAGAGATTGTTTTATGCTGGGTAACATGAGGTCAAACAGTCTTCTACTATTTTGACAATAACCAACCATGACCATTTGGAGTATTTTTTATCTGCATTAATATCCAGTCTTTTAAAATGATTCTGGCATGCCTTTGGCCTAAAGAACTTCCTGTGATAATCAGCACCAGAACTGAATTATGCGTTGCTGTCAAAAGCTATTTCTTTAACCAATATCATTTTGCCAGTTTGTTTTAAGGTCATTAAACATTATTCTACTCCTAATATCCCTGAACTTCATTTACAGCTATGAAGATCTCATAATTATAAAATAATGAATGCAAGTGCATTCATGAAAGGACGAAGACTGAGTAGTGGTTTACACAAAAACCCAACCACAGAAGCAGTTACTCAGTTTGGGACAAAATGCCAGTGTGTGTGAGTACATGTAGATATGCACAAAAATATTTCCATGGGAATATCATGGAAGGTTTCTTTACCACACTTTTCATATCAAGTCCTTTCACTGCGTATCAGTATCTACGTGGATGTGAAGTAGGCAACTGCATTTGTTTTATGTGCACCTACTACAAGCACTATTTAAATCACAAAGTTTATTGTCCAAAGAAGGAAAGCATCTTGTGCCTATCCTTTTACTCAGTAAGTGCTCCCAGTTGTAATCAGAATAAGAGATGTTGTGTCTTTGAACAAACCCCAGGTATAAGTGAATGTTCCCACTGATCATTTAAATAATAGCGTATAACTAATTTAACAAATGGTGTGATGATTTAATGCTTGCAACACACCATGTTTGTGAGTTCTGGTAAGAACTGGAGCTTGACTGTTCTATGGCTTTACTTAAAGCCATAAGGCTGACATGCTGGCTGCTCTGTGACACTAAGCATTGTGCCTTCTCTGTACTACTGTGGGAAAGCAATCTGAGCTGCTTCCTTCCTTTTGCTCATTTTGAAGCTTAAAATTAAAAGAGATATTCCCCACGCACAATTACTCTTAACATTAACGTGAATGACACGTGCACCTAACAAGTGAAACTAGACGCCATTCCTTGCATTTGCAGTTTAGGTATTATGAAAATCATGTTTCCTTATTAAGCTGGATTTTTCAATGTCTAATACTTTCAATAACCTGTTTTCAAAAAGGTTATTTTCATTAATATTGGGCCATGTCATACAACACCTTCTAATGTGGACATGTAAAATTACTGTCTCCACTCATGTGCAAAGTGTATAAGCAGCTGGTAGAATACTCTACTTCTTTCTCCTGCAGAAGACTGGTTTTAAATTTTAATCATTTTTAAATGGTAGCATTTGGTTATATTTAACACATATTGAGGGTTACTGGTGAAACAAGGCCAAGAGATGTAATTACTTAATTTACATTTTCATTAAAATACTGATAGCAGCATCAAATGTATTCTGGTAAAGTTAATACCACAAATTTTCTTTTATATTTCTAAATCAAGTAGGCACATTTGGGGAAATTATCAGGAATATAAAGCAGCTCAAGCTGAAATCAGAAATTATCACCCAACATGTTTAGATTGGAAAGTGAGTCACTCCACTTACCACATCCCAAACATCCACCTGAGTCCTGGCACATCTGGGCAGATCAGAGCACTGTGACACCAGGATGTGACCCTGTTCAAAAAGAGCCTCCTTTATGGGCTGGGGGGAGTTCAGTCCATTAATCATCTCACCCTGCCCTCTGTGCACTGTGACCACTTAAAGCTTTGCCACGTATCAGCAACGACAATGCTGTGGTCCGTTGTCTTCCTGAAAATGGGCTGAAACTCTTTGAAACAGAATGAAAAACCACACTGCTATTCAGCATCTAACCTGGGAATTCAGTAAGGCCTTTCCTCCGAGGCTGGGTGAAAATGAGCCCCAGTGATGGGGGATCCCAAAGGCGGTGGGGTATTCTCTCACATCTGCAGGGCCTGCTTTCTTTCTCGGCCATCTGCTTCCGCCTATACTGCCATGACATTATTGAAATGGCAGTAAAGTTTTGAATGCAGTAAGAATGCGTTTTGTTTTGTTTTCCCCCTGGAACTCCAAAAGTCACAAAAAAATGCAGATTTTGTGGGGGAGGGAGAGAGAGGGAGTAAATCCCTGCCCAGACATAATCTTTTTGTTAGCCCCTTAAAGCTAAGAATAAGAGCAGCTGTTGAAAAGTGCAACTGTCTTTTCCATACATGATTAAATATAGTCGAATATCAAGTCCTATCATCAAGGGGTCAGTTAAATGTAATTTCTTTCCGCTCTGCATATATGCACAGAGGGAGCTTAAGTCCTCTCTCATCTGGTTTCTTCATCCTTAAAAGAAACAAAAGTGCACTGTACAGTATTTTCTAATTTGATAGTATCTTTATGGGATTTTAATATCCTCCTCCTTGCCAGCTACAAGCCAGACCAGCAACAACTGCAACTACAGTTATGAGCTGCAGCTGTTTGGGGCCTGTAAAGGTCTATCTACAGCCTGGAAATTTCCAGTCAGTCCAAACACAGGGCAGGCTCCAGCACCATTAGCTAAAGTTCGAACTTCTGCAGGCAAAACATCGGCTACCGCCATCAAAGTGCTGGCAAAACTGAACCTGCTTAAAGCAAGCAGGCCAGCAGTGAAAGGGGTAGGGGCAGCCAGCTGTCGGGTGGAGAAGTATTAGTCACAGAATCACGGCTCCCAGAAGTATTAATCACAGAAACTGCGCTGTCAGCCAGGCAAAATCCCATCTGCAAAAGCTGCTCTGAACGGCCGTCGTAATGATTGGCGAGGGGCAGGATGTGCATGACAAGCACGGAGGATTTGGGAAGCTCCTCTGCTGGGCAGAGCTGTTCCTCCTTCTCCTCTTCATGGGGCCAGAAACAGTTTGTGACTAACAGCAACGACAACAAATTTGGGGGAGTCAGAGTAGGTCTTGAAAGATTCAGCCATTATATTTTTTGGTATAGCTTATAATATACATAATATTTGCATGGAATTTACATTACCATAGATACACATTTCCCTGTGAGAAGCTTCAGTTGCTTTAAAAATAATTCTGATAACCACCAAATTGAGTGAACTGTGTGTTATAACACAGCCTTGCATTTTGAGCCTTCTTCTGCAGCTCAGATGCCTCTCTACATCCTTGACATGACAACTATAACATCTCCATATGTTCCCAAAGCTGGGTAGAGAGAAAAGCAAACTTTTTCCTGCTTCTACAGAATGACAAATAAATAAATAAATAAACAAACAAACAAACAAATAAATAAATATTAAAATAAAAAAAAAAGGAGTTTAAAATATCTAATAATCTTCAATCACTTCTATCCTGAGGGTGGGGTTTTTTTCTCTTGCCTGGGTTGTTCATTTTATGAAGCTTTATCACCCTGTACAGACCATGTTCAACTCACCCAGTGTGCTGGAAATGCTGGCAAGAGATTAGCTGCTGAGGCTGGCACATTGAAGATTAGGAAAATACAGAAGGTTTAGCCACTTGCTCAGGTGGTTAAAATGTTTCCTGATCTTTGAGACTTAGTTTAGCCTTCAGCTTCTACCTCAACATATTATTGATAGTGCAATGCAGTGCAGTAATGCTGGTTGTGTCACCAGGAACAGGTCCATCCTCCCTTGCCTTGGTTGATAATATCTATACATGCAGTTTTGCTGAAGAATTTGAATCACTGTCTTCTGTTGATGGCTCTCACTTCACAGTGAAATCAGCTGAAAATATATTCAGGTAACTTAAGATACAAACACAAATTTTCATCATGAGGATGAAGCAGCATCATAATTCATTACACTTCATTAAGCCTGATGCTCTTTCTATAGAATACCTGCTCAAAGGGACAGCAGTGAAATTTGATGGTTTTATACTAGATCTGAAAAACACAAATTAATTTTAATTCCATAATACCATTCTGCGGTTGCTGTTAAACTTGAAGGAAGGATTATGGGAATGAAAATACGTCATTCTGTAAACCAGAGGCCTCAGTCAATAGTATTTTAACATTAAATCTCTGCTTATTCAATGTATTAGAGGTAATGTCTTTGTCAAACAAGCTCTTTTTGCCTGAAGGTTCAGCATTAACACTCCCTTAAGTCTCTTTTAAACACAGGTAGCTCGGCACCCTCATCCACAGTAGCTTTCATAATTGCTTGGCTTCACGCGACAAACCATGCCTTTGTTTCTATCCTTAACCATTCTTTCATCAGCTGCTGCTGTGCACATTAGACAGAACATGTGAAGACAGACAAACAGACTGGAAAAGTGTTTTGCGAAAATATGTTGAGACAGCTGCTGAATTTTAAGGGCTTGTCTGTACCAGGCAAAAAGGTGCAGCAGAGAACCAGATGGTTTCAAATGCGATGCAATCCTTGCAAGTGCTGGTATGGTACACAGGATGCCTCAGAGTTGTTTGCAGAGGTCAGCTGTACCAAAACACTACGAGGGCATGGCTGCTGTTGCTTCTCCCTCTGTGTTCTTGCCCTTGGTTGGTTGCATTGGCTGAACTGGCACTGCAGCCCAAGCAGACTTCTTTCTTACTTATTTATTTACTTATGACCCTACCCTGCTCTGTTTCACAGGCACTTGATATCTCTCCCTCCACAATTTCAAGTTGCTTTTTGCCCGTTTGGGTGTAGTGGTTTCATGTAATGGGTCCAGCCAGGTATTCAGTGTCCTTCCCTCACTTTCCCAAGCCTCCCTCCATGGATAGCAGAGAGATTTTGTGGCCTGGACTCGAAAGGAAATAATGAACACTCATAAATGTTTTCCAGTGGTAGGTCTCTCTGACCCTTTGGATGGTGACACCCAACAAGACAGGACTGCAGGAGCCACCACTCACTCAGAACACACCAGGTGAATGAGATGATGAAATATCCATCTAGAAGGTAAGGAAGGGCTCAACATAGGGCCCGTACTCCGAATGCCTGGACCAACAGGATCACTGGCTTGAAGCTCTGAGTGTGGCATTGCTTCATCCTTTATGTCCCTATCACATAGTGATAAACTCTTCAGTTACGTTATAATGACATACTATTTTTCAGGAGGATCCTGCGTTGCACAGGTCAAATGAGCACAAGTAATGCTCTTCCAGCCCCAGCTCAAATACTCTGCTGGCTTATAAAACACAAGAGAATCCAAGAAAATCCATGAAGAAAGCACCACATATATACACTTTGCCATGATGCAGACAAACAAAACTTTTCACTGGACTTTGAGGCCACTTTCTCACTGTCTCATCTTTTTTCATGCTGATTTTCTAGCAAATTCCAAATGCTGTGAATTATAGAATCATAAAATCTCAGAATTATTTAGGTTTCAAAAGACCCTTAAGATCATTGAGTTCAATTATAAACCAGACACTGACAAGTCCACCAGTAAACCATGTCCCTAAGTGCTACATCTACACATCTTTTCAATATCTCCAGGGATGGTGATTCAACGAGTTCACTGAGCAGCCTGTTCCAAAGCCTGAAAATAATTTTCTTTCTCACTATCCCATAGTTATACTTTTCTTCTGAATAGTCTGAATGTTAGAACATCTCCTTTTGAAAAATCAGGAACATTACAGGATTAACTTCAAAGTAGCAAGACACAATTTCCGTGTTGGATCCAAGATCTAGCCATGGAATTCAGTGGATTATAGTGGCACATTTTTACTGACTTTATTTTGAATGGGCTCTAAAAGAAGCTGCTTCAGGCTAAAAATATATTCCGATCTTCTGAAATCAAGAAACGCTGAAATGGAACTCTTGACCATCTTAAATAAAAGCTTGGAGAACTACTTCAACAACAAATTTAACAACTTAGACCAAAGAATCCTATTACCAGTCAACAACATCAAATCATATGTTATAAAATCCCTTTTTGAATTGCTGAAATTATTTAAATAAAGAAAGTTTAGCATGTGGTTTCAGACAAAAATATTTATCACCTAGTACTTTTTTGTTGATCAGCATCCAAAACCAGCAGTACAAGCATAACCATAGATCAGATGCATAGGTTTCTATCAATCTGACATTATTCTAGGAGGAAGCATCAAAACATATTTGGTAGAAAATACAGAAAATCTCCTTTAAACAGTAACTAGATAAGTTTATCTAGGCACTTAACACTGGTAAACTAAGAAGTATGGGAATTTAGTTCACAAACTGTCATAAAAGCCTTATCCTAATAAGCATGGTGGCTGAAGTAGATCTCTGAATTATTTCAGCATACGTCAACACACCATAGTGAGACATGCTATTTTGATTTATACCTTTGATTCCTGCATTATTAGATAAAGTAGAGCAGTAAAAAGCATTTTCCTGTTTCTATTGTGAATTAAATTAACAGAATTTATAAAATGTTTGAAATATTTATTTTAGTAACTGTTATCTATTATTGCTCATGCATAGTCTAGGAAGGTTATGAGAGTTTCATGCCAGAGCATTTTTAGGAGGGAGAAAGTTATTTTTCTATTACTTATAAGTCATGTAAGTTCAGAAGAAATAGAAAATAATGAATCTGGAATAACGATTTGTTTAATAGCTGAAAGAACTGATTCTGGAGCAGTTTTGGTCTAAGATTACCTTTCCTTTTTTTCTCTGAGTTGAAAAGAAAAATTATTTAAGCTAAACCTGAAAGGTAGATATTTCAGTCAGAAACATAAGACATTTAATTTATTCTCACATGGATGCTACCAGGTATACCCATGTGCATTTCAGCTGTATTTCAAACCATCAACATGATCTCATTCAACCTATTATAACCCAGCGATATCTCTTGGAAACATTAGTAAATAGTTAACTAGTTAACCAAAAGAAATCAGCGTATTATTGCATGTAAAAAAAAAAAAAAAGTAATCATTTAAAAATATAATAGAATATGTGCACATTCATTTGCAGAGAAATTAGGATACAGAATTTTTTATAATAACATTTAAAAGGTATATGAAAATAAGTCAATTTCTGAGCACTTCGCAATGACTTTGGCATGTCCTTCTGTCCCAGTTTTGGCTGGGATAGAGTTAATTTTCTTCCTAGTAGCTGGTATAGTGCTTTAGAATGAGAATAATGTTGATAACACACTGATGTTTTAGTTGTTACTAAGTTGCACAGCCAGGAGAGCTGACCCGAAGTGTCCAAAGGGATACTCCATACCTTATGATGTCATGCTCAGTATATTTTTTGGAGGAAGAATGAGGAAGTGGGGGATATTTGGAGTGATAGCATCTGTCTTCCCAAGTAACCATGGCTCGTGATGGAGCCCTGCTTTCCTGGAGATGGTTGAACACCTGCTGCTGATGGGAAGCAGGAATGAATTCTTTTCGTTTGTGTGTGTGTGGGGGGCTTTTGCTTTACCTATGAAACTGTCTTTATCTCAATCCATAAGTTTTCTCACTCTTACTCTTCCCATTCTCTCCTCCCCCTACCCATCAGGGCACAGTGCTGGCTCATGGTCATCCTGTTGTCCACCAGGACCCCCAGGTCCCTTTCATAATCATAAGATATGATAATTTATTGCTGTGCCACCAAATTGCAGCCTTCAAAACTTACTGGATTTTTTTTTTTTTTTTTCACTGCTGTTCTCAAGACCATCACTATTCAGTGATGACATCCAGAACACACATCCCAAGTCCTCCCTATCCTGGATGAACTGCAAGTGAAATATTTCACTGTTTTTGTTTTTTGAGGATCATTACTGGCTCGTCAGGCAGCTCCACAGCATACACAGTGGGACTCTAGCTGCTGTGATGAATGCGCTTCCCATGTTTGCTGCTCTGGTCCAGTGGGACAGCACAGACGGGGAAATACACATATTTATATGAACGTTGGCAAGGTTTTCTAATGATGTGTGGATTTTAAACTGGTATAATGACTTCAAACTGTTTGGTGAGTTAACTCAATAGATGCTGCTCTTATTCAAAAAGTAATTGGAAAAGAAAAACACTTAGAAAATAACTCCACTTGGCTAGATGGTGTTAGCTGACCCTCGTCTTCTTGTAAACATGCTCTAGGTCAAAGTTGTTTCCCAAGCAGAATGCCCTAATGAAAACAGGCAACAAGTTTGCTGCAACAGACAGGAGAAAAGGAGGTCATCACCATCCTGGACCTGGTGGTTATGACACACCCCAGCACACTGCTCCACCTCTGCCCTGTCCCCACGATGTCCCTGCTTGCTGTCTGCAGGGCACGGAAGAAATCAGCGGCAAAAAAGCATATACGTGCAGTCACATAAACACATAAACACTTTCACTCACAGTAGTGCTCTCATTATCTGGCCATTGGAGGCAGTGAAGGCTGAGACAGGAGAGACGTTATAGGATCCTGTCTGTCTAGTGCATTCACAGTCCACTCAGGCTGGGAATGACT
This sequence comes from Patagioenas fasciata, assembly GCF_037038585.1. NCBI lineage: Eukaryota > Metazoa > Chordata > Aves > Columbiformes > Columbidae > Patagioenas > Patagioenas fasciata. The sequence goes on from NC_092560.1 coordinate 31,494,813, forward strand.
TCCAGATGTCAGTGTGCTGCGAAACTGCCTCCAGCCCACAGCCCGATCCCTTATCAATCACACTGGACAACACTGGCACCGAGCGGGGGGAAGTGGTGGCTCATTCAGCCAGAAAAATAAAAAGTGTATGTGATCTACCTTGAATCCCTGATACGAAATCTCATTTAAATGCCTTTCTGAGAGAAACAACTGTTAAAGGGTTAACTGGTAAAGAAAGTAAATGTTTGGATCTTTTTGTGTTGGCCTGATTATGATGTTCCAGTCAGCAGAGATACAAAAGTCTGTATAGACAGTCATTTTGATTTTAAATGGCATGGTTCAGGTTACCTTAACTGCATGTCACAGATTAGCTGAAGCAATGCTGAAATAATCAGCATCCACACCACCAAAAACTTCTGTATGCAGACAACTCCTATTAAGAATTATGTAGGATTTTTTTGTGTGTGTGTAGAAATTACATTCTTGAGGTCTCCTCTTTTTTTGTGAACAACTTTTTCACACTAGCATTTAGAATCAAACTGAAATGAATTTTCTGTAAGAAAGACTGCTTTTTTCCACTTCATGTTCAGGTTCTGTCTACTGAAGGAAATAATTTATTCTTCTAGTGATGATCTTGTACCCCATGATTTTTTGAGCACATCTATACAACTGAATTTGCCTCCTAATTTTTTCTCCTGCAAAACTAGAAATCTCTCCCTTCTCTCTCTCTTTTTTCTTTTCTCTTTTTTAAATAGGAACAGCATATAAAACCTTTTCTTTTCTATTTTTTTCCCCCTAATGTATAGCCCTACCATAATTTTGAGCCTTTTCTATGCAATACCACAGAGTATAGAGGGATACAGATTCTTCCTTCAATTCACTTGCCCAGTGCTGCTTTGGAGGGATTGATTTATTTTCTTCTGGCAAGTCATTTCAACTGTGTTGTTTCTATAATTGTAGGTATATGAACCTATTTGCTGCAGAACATGTGTCACATTGCAACTCACACCTGTTTGAACTGGCAAGAAGTGTGCAGTTACACACCTACCCGGGTCAAGCTCTTTGTTGCAAATGTATACTCATTTTGAAGCTAAGACAAAAGCTTAAGGTATTTAGCAACCTTAAGTTGTAAATTGGACATCCTTCAGGATTTTTCAAAAGCACACAGGCATAAATCTCCCACTAGATGTTTATCGGCATCATTAAGCCCCTAAATTACATTATAAACTTGTTGCTTTGGCATTTTTTTTTTCCTTAGCAAATTTCTTACAAAATAGTCCTGCCTTTCCCTGAATGTATTACTTCCAAGTACGCACCAAATGCTTTGGCAGAATTATGTTCATGCTTCAAGCTATTTGGAAAATGTTAATTTAATCTGCTCCCTTTTTGTTATTCATGTGGGCAGCCAGTCACATAAATCACATGTTATCATTTCTGCCTTCTCACTGGCTGCCTTAATGTCTTTACCAAGAGAATTATGAGCACCAAAGGCAATAAACAGCAAAGCCCAGGTGATTCACGGCTGATAGGAATTTGAGGATAACAGTTATTCCACTTAAAATTCACTAAACTTGTAGTTGATCTCAGCATATTTGTGGCTTCCATGTCTTTGCATCTAATGTAGCCCCTGCCTCCACAAATCACAGCTACTGCATGCTTATCCACAGGAGTGTTTCCCAGACACTTTTCTTTTACTCTTGATCGCTTCACCTGACTGATGGTCCAATAAAGCCTGCATTGATGAATCTGGACACTAAAAATTAGTGCCTTATCCTGTGTTTTGGAATTGAAAGAAATATTTAGATGCCTGTGTATACATATAGGGTCTTAATGACAGACTTACGAGCCTCCTGGTAATTCAGTGTTGAAGTCCAGGGTGTACTGCCTGGACATATATATCAATTAATTAATTTTTATTACCAGATTTAATTTTAAACTGTAGTAATTTCTTCTTGAAATTGACCAAGATAATAAAAATTAACTAATATCCAGGTAACAGGCACAAAGCAGGGTTGACACTTTGTGGTCAGAAAGGTAAATATTTACTTCAATAAAGACCTGCCAAGCTCACAAATTCTGTGAAAAAATGAGATTTTAGTGAAGTAAGCAATAGATTTTCTTTCACAAAAATAGCATTCTAGTAATGCTTGGTTTTCATGGGAGCGTTTCACCAGAATTGCAGTATTCTATTTTACAGAGAAAAAGGGTACTTCTGAAGAAGTGCTAGGAATGACTTGTCTTTTTTGACTAGATTGGAAGATGAGCACTTATATTTTTGTCTGTTCTGTGGTTTTTCCAAAGACTGCATCTATTTTTCAAATGTTCCAGGCTTGGTGCATCATCAAGATAACGAGGGCTCAGCTTCCTCAGCATCACTCTCTGACTCCTCTGGCACAGCATCTCCCTTCAATAGCTTCTGAAACCTTATTCCTCTGCACAAGGAGGCTAGGCGAAGAAGAGAGGTGCTGCTCTCTTTACACTTGTCTGCTGTAAGCACATTTTACATCATTCTGCTTTGTTTACTCTTCGCAGACATTGGGGGAGGGGGATATTTTTGTTTAGGGAATTTTTATGTTTTTCGACCTTTACCCATCAGATGGAGAATGGCTAACCTCTCTCATACCAGGGAATTTTTATGTTAGAGAAGAAGGGTTTAAGAAAATGAAGAAAATACAGATTTCTGTTTTCTTATCTATTTGCTATTGCCTGGGTGAACACATCACCTTTCTGACAGAACAACATCACCTACAGAGAAAGTCAAGAGCAGCCATACAGAGGTAAAAGAGAGACATTAAGGCAAGCCAGGGGAGCAGAAGGGAATTTCATCTGTTCATATTCCTCATTTCCTGTTTCAAATGTTTTTTTAGCCCTTTAAAATTACCAGGCAGACTGCCTCTGCAGATTGGTCAGTTCAGATCCTCTCTGTAAATCAGGTCCTTCCTGACTGCAGTGCAGAAACCTCACTTCAGCCTAATTCAACAGCCGAAGGTTTGGCAAGCGCAGACACAGCCCCTTTGCCAAGGGTCTGTGGTCCTCACCAAATCAATCACCACCACTAATGGACAGGTGAGGACACTCCTACCTAAAAGAGGGTTGCGTCTGAGGAGCAGAGTCCAGGGTCTATTTTAACCCCAAAAAGGCTGGTCAGGCTGGAAGTGGAGAAGTGGAGCAGTGTAGCTGGTCCACTGACTTCTGCTGTGGTTTAGGGACTTAAAGAGAGGTTTAGACTCTGACCCTACCTGCCCCACATCACAGACTCCAACATTACCACTGGGTAAGGACAGAAAACATTTTTATGATGATGTGGTGTGTCTGCAGTGACAGCAGAAAGGGAAAACGAAACTCTGCAGTTCTATGTCTCTGCAAAACTCAGTGTCTCCCAGTAAATGTACAGACCACTGCTATCTTCCCTACTGGTCACCAGGTCTGAGGAAGAAAACTTTTGTATCCCTGTATAGTAATGCTCTTGCCAGAGCAGCCAGGTACATGAACAAGCTACATTTTGGCAAGCAGAACTGCAAAATTCATACCAGACTGGCTGCTTCAAGGTACCTTAGTGAAGGCTTACCAGCTTGCCAGCCTCAGGGTAAATGCAAGGTACATATGCTCTTTTTGCCTGAGGAGTAAACATGCCAAATCACAGAGGGGTAAAACAGGTACGATGCAGCAGGGCACACAATAGGCAGATGTGTCCATGAGCCTGCAGAGTGAGTGCAGAGTACCCTAAAAATTTGGCTATGTTTGTCTGTTAAAATCAGATCCCTTTGATGTGGCCACTCACTGCATTGTAAAGCAGTAGAAAAACAGGCCACTAGAAATGCATACAGAAATGTTTGGTTCAGTTTCCCTGGCTTTTCTCTACCTGCCTCAGTTCAAATTAGATGATCTCTACAGCTATTGGCTTCATTCCATACCATACTACTGAGCTGCTCTCTAGAGATATTTGTTTCCAAACCTCAAGTTATTTCCTTTAAATTTAACCTAAATTAAGGAGGCAGAGAGGGAAAAGTATGTGGTGGTTTTGTAGCAAAAACACTGTCTATGTTCCAAATTTCCCAAGAGGTTGTTTTTTAATTAAAGTGCAGCAGTTCTGGAGGAGAGAGTAGAAGTGCATGACGAAAGCCCTTCCCCAAGCCAGTACCTCATTTATTTTGCTCTTTAGGCCTCTGCAATTCTACAAAAACCTCTGTTGTATGATAACTGTCCTAGATGTAAAATCCGCACAGCTTGTTTAGTTTTTTTCATCTAAAGACTGGCTTTTGGAGAGTGACTAGGTCAGCTAAGAAGGACAAAGCAACTCACAAATATGATTTTACAGAAATCTTGGTGGAAGGTGAGCGTGGTCCTGCCAGATTCCTCACAGGCTGGAAGCCTACAGCAGTTTCACGGGAAACATGGAAAGCCAGCCAGGTCCCTTCTTTTAGCCCCACACAAAGGCACATTTGGCCTCCTCCCAGTCTTTCTGCCCACAGCCCTAACCCTGTGCAATGTCTCAAGAGTGGTCAGTTAAAGCCACTCACCTTCCCTACCAAAGCACCAAGCAGCATGAATGAGGAGGCAGGTGGAGATGTACACCATCGCCACCTCAGGCAGGTCTCTGACATCCCCTCCAGGAGCAGAGGAAGGAAAGAAGAGCCTTGCTCCCTGTGCTGTTAATGCACTGCTATGAAGAAAACTTCAATGCCTTTACTCAGCTGGCCACAGAAGACCTTCCCTCCTGCTTCTCACCAGCTTGTTTTGCCATCTGTGTAGCTAATACAGGCCTCCAAAGAAAAACAACTTGCAATGTATGTCTACTTAAACTGCTGATATCATCTACAGAGCTCCTCCTCTGTTTTCATACATATATATATATCCATTTTTCAGCTGTGTAGTGACTATGGCCTTTATTTTCACCCTGCTCTAACTCCATACCACAGTACAAACTTTTACCCTGTAAATGTCTTCAGACCACCATTTCCACTGTCCAACACACACTGTGAAAGTTTCCCCCTCCCCAGCACATTTTAAGGTCACTTCCATCAGTTCAAACACTGATTATTCATTATATGAAGTATCTGAGCTGCTAGCCGATGACAGCCAGGAAACCATAAGCTGCCTTGAGGTTTGTCTTCCTATCAGCTCCTGCAGCTGGGTGATGTGGGATTTTTTTTCTGCCATTGAAACTATTAAGTTGCTGCAGTTTGTTTGGTTTCAGCTTACCATAATTGCTGCCATTTCCACGGCTGATTTGGGCTATATTTGAAGTTGACATACAATACAAAGTGTGCTGCATGTGTAGCTGCTCTCCATGTGTCAAGAAATTAGAGAGGGAGAGTGTGTGTATATGTGCGTGTATGCATATATATAAACATCTGCCATGTAGATGTCTTCTACTTACTCATGTCTCTGAGGGGTTTACTCTACCGAAGGCAACTGACTATCTTAACTGCCCTTGCAGTGATAATCATTCAGGTTCCTGCTACTGGGGAAATTAATTTTGGTTGAGTGAGAGAAGAGACCACAAGCAGGGGAGAAGTGGGATGACTTCCAGAGGCTATTTAATGTATACGAGTTACAGGCTGCAGGTCTCAAAGATGTTAAACACAGAGCTGTATGTGGATGTGCAGCCCTTAGGGTGACATTTGTTTGTGGTCCTGAGACCCTCGCTCCTTGAGGGCCTGTAATTCAGTGCAGTCTCAGAGCTGCTCTTACCACAGGCACCCAGGCCATCAGCTATTTATGGCCCGTGGACCTGAAGGGAACCCTGGCCCAGGAAAGGAAAGGCGATGGCTGGCATGGGAGACAGGGTTGTCCTTCATTGGAGCTGCTGGCACAGACCTCAGAACAACCAGACAAAAGCCCTTTCTTGAGTGACTTTCACTGTGTCTCAGGTCCTCATTTGTAACTGAAGATAAAGATGCTGCCCACCACTTTTGGCAATGTTTGTGGTGCAGGCTCCTTTGGTGCAGACTCCTTTCTAGTATATGTGAATGCATTACCCAGTGGGATGGTAAGAAGGCACCGATCAACACTGTGTTACAAGGCACCTGAAGAGTATCTGATGAAAAGAATAGTGAAACATACTGCAGTATGTTTGCACTAATAGAAATGGAACAAATAAAAGTAAGGTAGATTAGGTTTCTTATTTTCCATTAACAAAAATATTTACAGTCCTTCTCTGAGTCTTACCTTCCCTATGCTGACCTGCACAGATGATCATCAGAGTTTGTCCCTTTAAATCTCCAGCAGGTACTCTTATGAGGCAAAGAGGATGAAGGAAACCACAGGCTTTTTTGAAACCATATGAGGACCAGAGGAGGAGAGTGCCCATGGGTGCAAGGACACCTGTTTTCACTGAATCTCTTTTTTTTTTTTTTTTGCTGTTCCCAGCTTTGAGCACACCTGGAAGGCACAGTAGCATATCACCCAGCAAAAATAAACTAGATGGGAGATGGAAGAGACCAGTGTAAAAACATGATACATTGGGGTAACTGTAGTGGGTCAACTGGAGGTGGCTTCTCATGTGTGTCTGAAAGCCGTGCTCACGGTAGTGATAGAATGCAAGCTGCCGTGTTTTGCTTCACACTCTGGTTTCCCTTGTTGGGAAGCAACAGTTATTTCATGGCAAATAACTTAGCCAGAAGTAGATGCTGCACTGAAAACAGGGGTCTCACTGTCCCAGTGTCAGTGGTGGATGTGCTGAGTGTGAATCCTTGTGCCTGTTACCCGCTAGCCCCACACAGTGCACCAGCGCAGGACTTCTGGTGATACATGGCCGGTAGTAGTTCTGTTTAAGTTGACAGCAGCTGTACGTAGGTCTCCTCTGTGAGTGTAAAATTACTCAGACTTGGAGTATGAGGACCAGAGGGTGTGTGCTGAACTAGCCCAACATCCTGCCTCCAGCGCTGGCCAAGAGCAGATGCCAGTGGAAGAGTAGAGGAAGAGGACAGGAATACAAGAAGCAAGTGGTTACACCTCTGAGGTGTAACCAGGTCCTGGCCCCTGAGCAACCATGGACACAGAGCTGTGCCATGAATCACAGAATCACGGAACCACAGAATCACAGAATGGTTGGAGTCAGAAGGGACCTCTGGAGATCATCTAGACAAACCCAGCTGGTAAAGCAGGTTCACCTGAGCAGATTGCACACAAATGTGATCAGGAAGGTTTTGAATGTCTCCAGAGAAGTAGACTCCACAACCTCTCTGGGCAGCCTGTTCCAGTGCTCTGGGACCCTCAAAGTAAAGACGTTTCTCCTCATATTCAAGTGGAATGTTCTATGTTTCAGTCTGTGCCAGTTGCCCCTCATCTTATTGCTGGGCACCACTGGAAAGAGTTTTTCTCATCCTCTTGATACCAACCCTTGAGATATTTATAAGCATGAATAAGATCCCCTCTCAGCCTTCTCTTCTCCAGGCAGAACAGATCCAGCTGTCTCAGTCTTTGCTCATAAGGAAGATGCTACAAGCTCCTAATCATCTTTGTGGCTCATCACCTTACTCCCTCCAATAATTCCTTATCCTTCTTAAACTGGAGAGCCCAGGACTGAATGCAGTACCCTGGATGTGGCCTCAACAAGACACAGTAGAAGGGGAGGATGACCTCCCTCGGCCTGCTGGTCACACTCTTCCTAATGCACCCCAGGACACCAATGACTTGCTGTGGTTTGGGCAGCAGGAGGCTGGAGGCTGAACCCCAGCTCTTCCACAGAGGTGAGCTGTTTTACATCCCTTTATCCTTTTTTTGATAATTGGGATAATAGGACCTTGGCACCTTGGCCAAGTGTGTGTTTTGAGATCCATGGGTCAGATGCTACATAGGGGCTAAACATCGGTGTATATCACAGTGTACCATCGTATAAGGATGCAAAAACTCAGGGCCTGGCTCCAGACCAGTTCAGATCTCCCAGGTGAATCCACATGCTGTGTCACCTATCATCACTCACATGCAAGCCTGTACCCCTGCTCCCACAGAGGCTGATTGACACCTCCCATCCCCTTTCATGCCATCACCCCCTGGTCCTGCATTCCCTTCCCATCTCCAGGCTGCTTGCTGATCCTGCTCCTCCCTGCTGCCCTGCCACATCAGCCACCCCTGCCCTGGCAGCCTATCTGCCCATACTGGCCCGAGACACAATGGGGTGCTGATTACAGCCTGCTTTTCATGTGTGTGAAACCTGAAAAATGGCTAAGCAGCAGCTAATGTAGCTGTATGAGTTTATTTTTGTTTCCACCTATCCCCTGACTCACTGTTTCTCAGGATTTGCTGAGCTGCAGAAGCTCTGCTGATGGACAGGTGTCTTTGGTAGATCAAGGACTTGAGCATAACCCCCCTCCAGGATGGGGATGGGACCAGTTCTCCCTTGCCGGTCTTCCCCCATCCCAGGTCTCTGCTGACACAACAGGGACTGGCACCACCTGTCTGTTCAAATTACACCATGGGTGCCAAATGACAGCTACAGCTCTGCAAAAAACAACTGGTGGCTATCTAGCATAAACTCTCCTTCCCAGCATCACCTTTGCCAGATCCTCTTTTTTCTCCACTCAAAGAATGATTTATTTCAGCATCTTCTAATATATCACCTGAAGCCCTCCCTACCACCAGTACTGCGGGAGCTAGTCAGGAATGTGATCCATTGCTAAGGATGTATTTTTAAAGCAAAGCAATAGCATATTCTGTGTAGAGAAAGGATTCAGTTCCTTACTGTAAGCAGCTTTTGTTGAGCTGAATGAAATAACAGGTCGCAAAGCCTTTTGTTTTTCAGACTGACATTCAGACCATTTCTGCATTTTTGACCCATTAGTCCTCTGTCCAGGCTAACAGATTTTTGGAAACACTACAGAGGGGCTGTAGACACTGTATTTGCTGACGCCAACCATAATCAGAAGCATTTCACAGGAACAACTGCTGGCAGCCACAGTGCTGACTGTGGAAAAGTGTAGTGAATGAAAAGGAGTTGCAGAAACAAAGGCTGAACTAAAAAAACAATGAACAACCCCCCATCACATTTCCAATCAGTTTGCCATTCACAGGAGGCTCTCCTTTGTGCAGCCCTCCTTCCCCACTATGTCCTTGAGGTTCCTCCGAGCCTACACGCTCAGGGTTGAAACCTTAGCTGGGCACAGGTTGCATCAAACAGACCAAGGCTCCTATTAGAGAGGCTGGGGAGTGGCCACCAGCCTACGGTGCAGATGTCCTGTAACAAGTCAGATAGCATTCCCCCACATCACAGAGAAATGGTGATCTCCAAAAGTGTGTCATCTGGGGTTTCTCTGATTTTTTTGCTGCTGCTGTTGTTCTTGGCCACATGCTCGTCCCTGCTCTGGAGAACAGCGTGTGGATCTCCCTCCACTGGTAGTACAGCAGATGGTTCATGGTAGCCACAGCCAGAACAAGCTGAGCACAACAGCTAGGTCTAGAAGAGCTTGGCTATTTTGATTTCCCGTTTAAAAAAAAAAAAAAAATCAAAATATTTTCTTTGTTGGGGAGGGAAGAGATGTTTTCTTTGCCTTACCAGGATGTGGTTGCAAAAGTAAATGAAGATTAAGGAGATTAAACTGGAGGGAACTTTTTCAAGCCATGAAAGGTGAAATACTTAAAAATGCCCAGCAAAATTTTGTTCCAGAGAGAGCAGGGGATAAGGGAGTCAGTTCTTCAGATAGATTTATTTCACTGTTTGTGGCTCTAAAGTATTTTCATTTAGGGGACAAAAAAAAAAAAAGAAATAAAGAAATCTGTGTGATGAGGGGAAACAGACTTTGTAAAGTCCTACATCTGAAGAAGCCAAAAGCCACGTGTTGAATGGAGGTAGGGCACAAACCACTCCTGCATTGATATATTCATAGTTGTCTCAAGGAAATCCTATACCTCTTCCTACAAATGCCTGTATATTCACCAGTGTTTTCTTCGAGCAGCAGAACCAAAGTAAAATCCAACCAAGCATTAGGATTTTACCACAAAGGGGCTGTTCAAAATAACAGTTCCAATGAATCACCTCAGAGGAATCTACACATTTTTTGATGATTAAGTACTGGGTTTTTTGCAAACGTGGTTTTTTTTGTTTTGTTTTTTGTTTTTTGTTTTTTTTTTTTTTACATCTACCTTTGTTAAGAAATGAGCATAATAGGCCCAGAGGAGTGTAAATAAATATAAAATAGTCTGGAGTTTCATGTTAGGAGCTAAAAGGAAATCTAGGGCTCACCTCAACCTGGTAACACATGTTAAAACTATGATTGTAACATTAAAATGCAATTTTGTGTTACCTACAAGTTACATAATACAAGCAGAGCAACCTGCAGCAGAGACTTTTGGACAGGGGACAGCAGCGGAGAGAGGTGATGACACACAATCACCAGCAGAGGGGATTTTAAAATGATAAATTAGAATTAGAGAGTGAGTTATGTTGTGGTGGATGTCTGTTATGGACCACTGGGTCATGAAGAGGCAGATGAGACCTTCTTTGGTCAACTGGAATAACCCTCTTGTCTGCAGGCCATCATCCTCATGTGGAACTTCAGCCACCCCAGTAATATTCCAAACAGTAGTGCAGTGGGGCACAAGCAATCCAGGAGGTTTCTGGAGTGTGTTGACGTCAGCCTTCTGGCACAGGTGATCGAGGTGCTGATAGATGGAGATACTCTGCTGAACCTCATGCTTACAGGAAGGAAGAGCTGGTTGGGAATGTGAAGGTCGGCAGCAGCAACCATGAGATGGCCGCAGTGGAGCGCAGGATCCTGAGAGGAGAGAGATTCTCAAGAAGCCTGGGTAAGTGATGGGCCAGGGGGATTTAGCAACACATATAAACACCTGAATTGAGGAATTAAAGGAGATGGAGCTCAGTGGTGCACAGTGACAGAACAGGAGGCAACGCATGCAAACTTAAATGCAGGAAATTCCACTTTAAAAACCCCACTCATTTACAGGTGATCAAACACTGGCAAGGTTTCCCAAAGAGGCTGTGACATCTCAATCTTGGAAATATCAAAATTTGTTTGGAAAAGGCCCCGAACAGCCTGCTCTGGCTGACCCCACGCCAGCAGAGGGGGTGGACAAGACAAAGTCCAGAAATGCCTGCCAGCCTCAGACCTTCTGTGACTCTGTAGCACATCTCAGGAAACCTTTTCCATAGTAAGACAAGATCTGACTTCCTGGAAGTCAAAAGTTGCATTAAACGGATCTGACTTACATCACTTTAAACATAACTTATTAAAAGAGCAGAGTTGTCTGGTTTTGCAGGATTGCAGGAATCAGTCTTTACTCACAAATAACCTCTAGTGAATTCCCATAAATGAACATGGAAAATTGCTTCTTACCAATGACAGAACTGTAAATATCTGAAACAATAAGGTTATACTCATAGTAGAGTTGTTAGAAATTACTGATGGATGGATGTCCTAACGGCTCTGCTCCCAGCCTCTCCCATTTGTATCAGGTTGCTCATTCTCCCTTGAGTAAAGTCTGGTGGCATAGGCTGGGCTGTGGAAAAAAAATATATTCTTAGTAGGAACAGCTCAACAGTAATAGAGTTAAGGGTTTCTGAATTCAGCATGAAAACACATTAGATCAGGAATTGGTGACAAATCCTACTTCTCCAATGTCAGGTGCATTGAGTTATGTCTGGAAAGACTATCATCCTAAAACATGCGTCTGGACATGTCAAACCAGCTTAAATATCCTTTCCATAGTGTGCAAAAATGAAGTTAACTATTCACTTCATTTAAAAAAATTCTTCATACCCAAATGAACCTATTACTTACTGTGTTGTAAACCTTTCCATTTTTAACATGAGTACTCCCAGCAGCTGAAGTTTCCTTACTATAGCAATAACTTGAGCGAAGAGGCATGAAGTAAACCCTTTTTCTTACCTGCTTTTTTAGTGTGACAAAGAGGATTTTTAAACACTGAAGTCAGGACAGTTTCTTTTTGTCTTGATTTGCATTTGTTACATGCTTATGAGAGCACTACTGAATTTTGCATGGGTCAGTGAAGTCTGAACAGCAAATATGGTTTTATTCGCTGGAAGTACCTATACTTGGATGAAAGCTAAGCTACCTTTGATCAAGTGTAGCCTGAGTTGCACTACAGGTAAAAAAATATGTTGAATTTTAGTTCACATCAGTACAAATGACATGGAGAAAACAAACTACGGGCTTCGAGGAGTGTAAATAATTCCCCAGATTTAAAATGTCCCTGTTTGGATATATCGAATGCTCAGTACCTTTTCCATTTGCAGAAGCCATGCTGGCATCTGCCTGGATGGCTTCACCATAACTCCAGGAGATCTCTGGTGCAGCCAGTGCCATTGGAATATATGCCTTTCAAATGAACCTGGATATTCATTTAAATGTTAACATTAGAATTTTGCGAGTGACTCCTAGAACATCTGTGAATCCAGTCTAAACTGCTTCAGTTCTACTGAGCTGTTTGCATAACTAGCGAAAAAGCAGTTTACAATAGTTCATGCAATTTCAAGAAAAATGGCAGATAAAAACTAGAGGCATCTAAGATCATATTTATCCAGATCTGTCTTGCTGACTGCTTTTGTTTTGTTACTTTTCCTAATTTCTTTGTTCTTCTATTCACTGCAAAGTCATCCTGCCAAAAATAAAATCCCCAGCCTCCATTCCTCTCCCCAAACAACAAAAATCATTTTCCAGCCACAGGACTAGTAAGCATTTCAATTTAACTCTATGTGGTAGCGGCAACTCCGCAAACAACTGTGTTTTAAAACATCTCAATGCTCTAGAAATACTCTGCAGGTATATCTAGAACACTGCTGCTGCATGAAATTTTTCACACACATCTCATTCTCTCTTCAGTCTTCCCCATTTTCTCATTTGTACATTTGTGTAAAGCAGGTTAAGCAACCTCCAAGCATATGAAAAATATACATGCTCATTTTGATTCTGCCCCCTAGACTTGTTTTTCTCTCTCTCTGACAGAATGTGAAAGACACAATTCTACCATTCCTTTTAATGAAATGTCAAACATTTTTATCTGCAGTAGCTCTTCTACCCTCCAAAACCAATTTATTTTGCATTTTTGACATATGAAGCAAAGACAAAGCAAAAGCTTGTTGTTGCTATCATGTTTCAATCAACAAGAGATTTACTGTATTGTCAGTTTTTCAAATGGAAAAAAAATCATTCCAAGCCAAATTTATATGATTTTAAGGCTGCTACTGAGCCAAGACTCACTTTTTTTGTGGCTTGCTCTTACTGATTTAAGCTCTGTTCAAGAAGACTACTTAAATATTTGTCTGTGTGCTTTAAATTGTCCAACCTAGTAAAAATATGATCAATCTTCCTCTCCTGAATACTTTTTTTTATTCTCTTCCAGTTTTAAGGTGCAGAGTTTTCATCTCATAGCAGTGACAAAAAGCAGGGCATTCCAAAATGTACATGAAATATTGGTGTATACGAAGAAACTAGGTAAAGAGCTTCTGTTCTTTATCACGCCTTACAAGAAGGCTTATATGAAATTGAATGATCACAACAGTGCTGAAAAAAAATCCTGACACAAGATGAGATTAAACTGTGGGATCTGTTTTCATAGACAGACCCTAAAGTCCAAAATGTAACAACTTTCAGAAAGGGCTAGATGCTTATATAAGCTCTGAAAACATCAAGGACAAGCATTTGGAAGAGGTATTAAAACATACTCTCCAGAGTTTAAGCAAAACTATTACTATCAGTAATCAAGACGATGCCTTGTCTGCAAGTTTCTTACTTTCATCTGAAGCATCTGGCACTGACAGCTCTCAGATGTGGGATGCTTGACTAGATGGATGATGGATATAATCCAGCATAACAGTCTCCACATTCCAGTTCCACTGTATAGAGGCTACTAGGCATTTTTCTCCTCCATGTAGAACCTAAAATTTTCCGTGACAACCTTCTGCACCACCCTGTCTCATAGCAGCTATAACACAAAGCAGATTTTTACAAGCATAATGTTATAAAGCACAAAGGTGCAATACTAACAATTAAGTAAATTATTACACCCTTTATACCCTTTTCTTCTTTAAAAGAGATTCTCATTACAAAGAGCAATAGTGAAAAGCAAGGGTTAATTAATCAAGTTTTATTCACCAATACTATGTTAAAAAGAATAGAAAAATTCCAGAGATCTTATTCCTGGAATCAATGCTTGCAGCAAAAGTTCTTTCACAAGCAATCCTTTTCTTGTTTGTTTGGGTTTTGGTTTTGGTTGGTTTTGGTTTGTTGTTTTTTGTTTGTTTGTTTGTTTGTCTTTTAATATCAAACATTTTAGAATCAGTATTTTAACCCAACATCAATTTTTAAACTTTAGGCCCTGACTTTCAGCTGGTGTGACTCAACAGGTATGTGTTTATCTCACCAGAGTCATCACAAACCTGAAGAATCAGCAGGAAACTCCAAAGGTGCCTGGACCCTGTCCCACCTGAATGACTGAAGAACACCATTCCCAACATGTGCTTGTCTGAGCTCTTTTTGAAGGTGAAATGCCCACACATGATTTCACCCTCACACACCAGGTGTCTTGGTGCCTCTTCCATTGCTTCACAGTCCTTGACATCCCCCTGAGTTACAGAAAAGCCAGGTCTGGGGCAGAGCAGCAGTGGATTTATCTGAGGCTGCAATGCTTCTTGAGAGCCTAATAAATGTTTCCTTGCCTGTTTTAATGACGGCAATATTTCCTAATCCTTTAATAGAACTGTGTAAAAAAAATACCTAAATATTCCATTTTCTGAAGAATGTCTGGAATGATTCGAAAATTTAAATACAATCTTGGTAAACTTAATTGAAAGCCTTGCCTTCTCCAGTGACACACGCTTTCTGTCTGCTGCAAAAGAAAAGGTGGAAGTCCCTCACAATACAGTATTATTCACAGACCTCCAGATCTGGCTGATCCTGTCCTCAGTAATATTACACACATCAGGACGCAGATCAACTATAAAGCATTCCTTAGGACAATTGCTGCAACGAGCAGCTGCTTTTTAAATAGAAAATTAAGGTTATTCCAGACTTTCCCTCAGACATACAGTAACGAGTGACTTAGCACTGCATGGCAGAGAGGCAGGCGGTTATGTGAGATGCCTGGGAGAGCAAGAGAGCACATTATAATGCTGGGAATTTGAAAAATGCCTCAGAGATAAAGCGGAGGCTACACACATATAGAAACAGGCAGTTGTGAAGTAAATTTCACTATTATTTACCAGGGAGGAGACAGCTCTCCACAGCTCTGTGGGAATGGGCTCCACAACCTGTGAACACTAGGGGTTGACAGGGGACAGAATGTCATGGGGGTCACTGCAATGCAGGGACCCTTCTGCCCTCAGGACCATTTGCTCAGTTCCAGTTAAGTTGTATATTCTGATGCCTTTTACATTAGTGCTTTGGTAGGGCCAGGAGGGCACTGCCACTTCTCACCCCTGGATTCACCGTGGCAATGGCAGTCCCAGAGGGCATCAGCTTGCTTCTTTTGGGTTAAAACTAGACCAGCAGATGCATCCCAGGAGGTCACCTAATGCAGTCCAGCCACTCCACTACACCTTGTCTGAAGCAAAATCCCCCACAGACATAGCCAGTGGGCTTCTGCACACCAGTTTCATTTGGCTGGTCTGTTCTTCCCACATTACAGTACTTGCAGCTGCTGGAATTTTGTCACCTGCAACAGTCCAGGCAGGTAATGTGAATTTACAGAAGACTTCCGTGGACAAAAGACTAGTCCTCATTCACCATTATCAACACTGATTCCTACAACTTCGGAAGCATCACAAACCAAGACACAAGAAAGGTGAGCAATGACATATTTTTGCTACTTACAGGTGGTCCGTACTTGCCCATTGACTGATCTCCAAGGGAGGCTTGTGCTGTTTCACAGCCTGCAGTGTGGTGCAGTTAAAAAGTACATTTCAGCCATCACCTCAGAAAAGTTCCCTTTTGCTCTTTTAGGCAGACAGTGTGATTGAACCAGGTGTGTGTGGTAGAGCCTGCTTCAAGCAGAGACAACCTGCAGTATCCTTCCCTCTTCTGCAGTGCAAAGAATAAGTTTTACTTCTGTTTCTCCTGGCATCATTTTAGTGGGTCTTGTGCAATAGCCCAGCGTTGTTGCTATGGTTTTCCAACATTGCACGGAGGTGCTTAAATTTTAAAACCATGTCGTCGTTTATGAAAACAACAGATCCTTTTATACTTTGCCATAGTATGTTTCACATTTTCTTTTACATGCATGTGACTTCAAAAACAACTCAGTACCAAGCATATATCAGCTGTCCGTATCCATTTAAAGATATCCTGCTTGAGAATATCAGGATGTGCATGGTGCAGTATATTTAGACAAAAAACATCCATATCCTTTACACGAGAATCATTTGTGGTCTCTCTTTTCTTTTTTCCCCTGTTTTCCTCTTCCCTCCCAAAATATGGACCATAGGGTGCATATCTTGTTACTCACTGCTACACAAAGGTAAACTCTGCATTTCCTCCCCAAGCACCTGGAAGCTGGCCAGCCCAACCAGGGCTCCAGCTGAACCAACGGCAGAAAAGCTGAATAAACCAATCACAACAGGAAATAATAAAGAGGAAGTCCATGTCTATCAGTATTAATTGTAAGGGCGTTGTTTTTAGGAAAGGAAACCAACGAGCTGGACAAAGAGCAGCACAGTGGTGCAGACACCTGCCAAGTCATTGGCCAGCAGCTGGCAAAGCCCTCCGGTGGGAAAGCAGAGCATGGGGAAGGACAGACCCTGCCTCCAGGTGAGCACAGCGGCTGGTGATGGCACTCTTTGTCATTCCCAGATGTTAATGTTGTAGCCCACCACCACCACTACCTCTCAATGACTGGCAAGTATACCCCTGGCTTTCATCAGAAAGGTGCCAACACACACCCTTCCTTCCAAGGTCTCCCCGCTGAAGCAGAAATAATGACCAGAAATATCTCTACTGCAAATGGATTGCTTTATATCTATCCTTTTCAAAACTGCAGTGAGCCACGGGCATAGAGAAGGGCTCCTTTAATTTTTTTTCACTCTGCATCCTCTGAGGAAGAGTGCCAAGGCAGCCTGCACCAGTCCACATTTTGCTGCAGATGGTCACAGGGCTGCTGCTCGGCGCCCGCTGAGGGCAGCAACAGGTGCATGGGACACTGAGGAACTGGGCAGGGAGAACCTATCCCAGTTTCAGCTACCCAAGGCACAGGGACAATAGCGAAAACTGGGTAAAGACCTGGCCCAAATCACTGACAGAGACAAATGCAGATAGGACAGCGCATCTTGCTGGGGCAGAGTGAGGATGCTGTGCCGTTTCCTCAGCATCTGTGAAACCATTCAGCCCAAAATGAGAATAATCTTTAATATGTCTGTGTTTCCATGGTTGCATCTTTTTAACTATAAACACCTCATGCTTTAAAGATTTAAGGAATGACCATGTTACACTGACAGTCTTCTTTTAAGGAAACCCCATAAAATACCAATAAGTTTAGTTCTGCCTAGCTGTTCGGTTGCTACTTTGAAACAGCCCGTAAACTCTACTGAACAGTCGTTGTCTGATCTCCCACAGGGCCTGACATAAAAATGGAGTCATCACAAAAATGAATTATGGACTATTTTTGCAGAAAATATGTCAGTTATGTACCCTGCAACCAGTTCCATTAGGGTTTCATACTCCCTTTACCCCTTGATTTCTCCCTGCCCCCTCCTTCTTTTCAAGAGAAACTTTTAAAGCAGTAAATGGCAGGATTCCAGAGGTTATGTTACTGCCAAAAAACAATTTAAAAAACAAAAGAGAGACACTGCAAGCTAAAAAAAAAAAAAAAAAAAAAAAAAACAACAGTGGGAAATGCATTCCCTCTGCATCTG
The DNA here is from genome assembly GCF_037038585.1 of Patagioenas fasciata. NCBI lineage: Eukaryota > Metazoa > Chordata > Aves > Columbiformes > Columbidae > Patagioenas > Patagioenas fasciata. The sequence continues at coordinate 31,512,613 of NC_092560.1, forward strand.
GGACCTTAAATCTTGGCAGAATAGCTGATGGTATTTTACCTTGGAAATGGCTTTCCATCTTCTGTCTCCTGTTCACCAGACATGGCTGATTGCACTAAGCTTTTCCATTTTCCTACTACAAGAAGAGACATAAAACTTCACTTCTGCAACTGCAGCTTGCTGGTTTGTAAGGAAGAGATCCAATCTACTGTAAAATCTGGTTCACACACTCTTCCTAGGCTTCACATGCTATTCATTTACGGTAGTGAGATTGTGGCTAAGCAGTGATGTGGAAAACTAGCTTTTAAGAAGATTTGGAAAAAAAAAAAAAGGATCTGTTTACAGGAGGGTTGCTTCTGCCACTGCGTAGCTGAGTGGATACTTTCAACAAAATTACTGTTGTTTATTTTTACAGCCTTGTCCTCACATCCTCTAAAAGCTGTTGACTTTCACGGCAGCACTCTGGGACAGGCGTAAAACAAGTAGGCGGGAGTTAGCCCCAGCCATAGCCTGAGCTGAGCCTGGGAAAGGCCGGGCATGCCAGGGCAGCCCACTCCCTAACATCATTAGCAACAACTCATTGTAGAAATGTTTTATACCCTTGCTGACCTTCTCTGACTCTTTCCAGCTCTGCTGCACCCTTTGCAATGTGAAAGAACTAAAACAATTGGAACACTTATGGATTTAATTGAATGGCAAAATGATGCTCTCTGTTTGTTTTCTCCTCTAATAGCTGTTACTATTTTATATGCTTCAACAGTCACTGTTGAGTACCAAGATGATATTTTCATGGATCTGTTGTGCACCCACTGTTTTAGTCCTGAATTGTAATGGTCAGCTCAGAAATCAACATCTAACAGGTTACTTTATGATCATTTTTTCCCCCGATTTGTATCACTTTATTTCTATCTACCTTGAATGCCATTCATCAGATCCTTCTACAGCTCTTTACAGATGTCCTTCATCTTTGCTGGTTTGAGTAATTCAGTTTCATCAGCAAAGTTTTTTATCTTGCTGCTCACTGAACAAAAAGAGTGCCATCACAAATCACCATTTAATCCCCCTGCTGACCTCACCATTTTTACCCTTTATCAAGTTTTTATCCATGTAAGGATCTTCTGTATTATGTTAGGTTTCTTACAAGTTTTTGGTGAAAAAGTCTGCCAAAAGCCTCTGGAAATCTAACAATAACTGGCCAATGGGATGACTCTTATCCATGTGCCTCTAAGCCTCTTTTAAGAATGCTATCAGATCTGTATGGCCACGCTTCCTTTTACAAAGACCATGTTCACCCTCCCCAAACTGCGGATTACTCAAGCACCAACCAGTTTTATTAACCATGCCTCACTGTCAGATCTGTCTATGTTCTCGAAAGGCTAAGAAATCAACAGGCCTTTGACCACACATTTAAGTTTGGTAAATCTAGAGATTTCCAAATCCAGAGCTGAGAACAAGGGCCAAGGCTGGTATCCTCGTGGGAAAGTCCTCTTGGTTTAACCTCTTCTGTACTTCCAGATGAGTCTCTAAATGCTTCCTACCTCTGCCATGGCTCTCCAGCACAGACAGGAGGGGTGGCTGGACAAGAGGTCCCAGGCTGTTTAAGGGGCCAGCTCTACCAAGCAACTTGCAGAATGAGCAGCAAATCATTTTCTTTATGATTTTCTTGAGAAATGCAAAACCAAAGCAAAACCAAAATCCAGCTGCCAAACTCTGCATTGGTACTTTCCAGATAAATCTAAGATGTAGCCTCATGTAGCATTATTGAAATAGTATTGAATATTGAAATGGCATTGAAATAGTCTAATCAACAGTGACGTTGCAAAGGTTGCATCACAATGCACTTAGCAGTAATTAAATGTAAAATGGGACCTGGATTTCTACTTGATCTTCTTGGAGTACAAGCAGCTGTTTAGGTTGTCCACAAATGGCCAGCAAACCTTGTCAAGTTCAGCAATGTTTCTCCTATGATCAATGGCTGCAGATTGACACTCAGAAATTATTAATATTACTCACTATTTACATTATGTCTGTCTTTAAGACCCCACCTGAAAATCAGAAATTAGGTCCTCCTCATTTTCACTCCTGGTTAAAAAATAAATAAATAAATAAGAGACAGTGCTTGCCTGGAAGAGCTCAAATATGCATTTACCATGGCGACACATTTACTTCATGTCTCTGAGAGATATTTTATGTACTGTGTTTTCATATTTGTTCCTGTCTTGCCACAAGTGTCTCTCTATATGACGATACATCATGTCTCTGTTTTCCCTCAGGATCTTAATAATGTTAAACTTTTTAGGTGTGTTTGGCTTTTATCCAAAATTTTCCTTTAATACTTTTTTCCCAACTCTCAGATGCATAATTAAATCCACCTTAATAATAAAAGGCACTCAGTCCTCTTTTTTCAGCTGAAGCATACAAAACAAGGATTTAACTCTTCAGTAGCACACTTGGCTTCTTGAGGATGTATCTGTAATGCATCAGCTTTCCAACTCAAATAGGACAAAGCTCAAATTTCTGTGGAATATGTCTTTACATAGCAACAAGCAAATATTTTCTGTCAGTGAAAGAGCAGTGGATACAACGAAAACAAACGAAAACTGAGCCCTGACTCGACTCCACCAACTTGCAGATTCCTTCCCTGAATCCACCTACTAATAAAAAAGAACCAGACTAGTTGAATGCCTCCAAAGAGCATTTTCTGACAGTGGCTGAGCTGCAGAACTAGAGCAAGACTGAGCTTTTCCAAAGGGTGTGCCTGATGCTAAATTCTGAATGTCTGGGGTCATTGTATCGATCCTGCACTTTTAGCATCTGAAAAACAGATGCTTTTGTAAATACCAAAATACAGAGAAGTAACATAAAATGTAGACACCCATCTTCCAAATTGGCTACATGGGATATTCATCTTTCAGAAAGATCTGAATTCCCTTCTTTTTTTCTTGAATTCTCTATGCCACTGTTTCTGTCTCCCCTGTCTCCATCAAGCCTTTCCCCATGGTGGCTGCATCTTTGAGCCAGGGGGTCAGCACTCTGATGTGCGCTACAAGGTCTCAGTCTTTCCAACCTTCTCACCTGGGAGTTGGATTATTTCCAAGCCACAATGGCCCTGCTCTCCCCTCACTTCCACCATCAGCCTCAAAAGTGACATCTTGATAGTTCCTGGGGAAAGCAGCTGTTCTAGGACATCACTCCCACAAGGGAGGCACTGCCTTGGCCAACTCTGCCAAGTCCTTTGAGGATCCTGGAGATTAACACTGAGAATACAACTTCATATTTCACGGGGAGCCAACGTAATGAGTAACAAACCGCAATGACATTTACTTGGCAACCGATGTTACCCAAATGGAGGGCTGCTCCACACAAAAGCTCTGTCCATGTGGCAATGCTTATTTCTAAGCATAATTCATACTGCTACCTGGGGGCACAGCGCTGGTGTGCAGCACCAGTCTCTGGGTAAGAGGGGGCACCAGCAACCACAGCTGGAGGAGAGCCTGGTGGAATTTCCTGCTATTGCTGCCCTGAGTCCCTCAGCAGTAGATTGCAGGAGGTGTCTGCAGCCCAAAGAAAGAAATTGGGAAAAAAAAAGTAAATATGATCATCATGTCTGGCATGTCTTCACAGTGTTCTCCTTCTTCCATCTGTGTTACTTTCCTTTCTCCAGCATTACCAACAGCCAGGTGCTGGTCCCAACTGTGTGAAAGGAAATGGAAGTTGTGTGTCCTCTATTTTAAGAACATGGTCACCCAGACGTGGCAAAGCATTTTCCTAAATGTAATTGTAATTGAGCACACTGGTTTTTAGCTATTCCTCCAGTTATATTTGAACAGCATTTGGGTTACATTCTCTGCTCCAACTACTGATTACTGAGTATTTTAAGATACAGTGATTACATTACACAGCATTTTCTGTACACACGCCCAGGCTTACAGTGAAAAGACCCTTGAAAATTATCTCCCCTACCATCCTCCCCTTGGATCCTGCAGCATTTTTCTTCAAAACAAGTGACAAACCCATTTATCCATGGTCACACTGATACAGGGGGGAAGAAAACTGGCCATAGCATAGCTACCTTTCTTTGAAATGTATTTCAGTGGTATTCACACTACCTGTACATAAAAAAGAAAGATCTAAAATAGCGAACTCACAGGATGTCTAATGAAGCCTTTCTAGTCTATACAAAATCAGAACTGCTGTACTCTTGCACAATTTTTATTTTATGTCACAAACCACAAAGCAGAGTTTTCCCCTGTAAATTCATAAAGGGAGGACGGACAACTAACTATACAAAGAAGTGACAAAGGTCAACATCAACAACACCCAGAAGAAAAAATAGAAAAGCTGCAGCAGGACTGGCTGGCTGTCCCAAGTATAATACACCTGAAAGGGAGAAGCAGTCCTAAAGAGAAGATGACCTGGGATGACACATTTCATTTTATATGCCTGATTCCACAAGCATTTCAAAACAACTTAGACACTGCTACCAGCATGTCTTTAATCCTGTCGGCAATGGGTTTGCCTGCTTATCATTTGCTTTCATAGACTGAAACATGTTACGAACGGTCCCCTCTACCTTTGCTCCTGTGAATTTTGTTTTTAGTGCCATCAGTGCCTCTTGCAGATTTGTAGCACAAGCAGATAGAACTAGCATTAAGGTGTGGAATAACCACCTTAAAAGTGCTTTCTGTTTATGTGCCTTTTTATTTTCCAGTGATATTGCCAACCAAGCATCAAAGAGCAGAGATAAAAACCTCTGCTCCTTGAATTCCTGGTGTATTCCTCCCTACCTCATTACAGGCACTGTTGAAGGACATGATAAAGCTGAGCCGACTTGCTCCAGTCTCATCCATCAGCACAGGCACAACTGGAAACAAGCCCTCCTGGAGCAATGTCAGCACTTTCATTGACAGCAAGTGTAAACTAAACAAGGGCAAAAGGCAAAACACCAGAAAGTCCTATTTGGTGTCTGAGAAACCTCTTTGCCTCACTCTTTTGGCCCCCATTTCCACATGTGATGCAGTTGTCAGCAGTAAGCAACCCTGCATGCTGAAAAACAGAGCGCCCATACACTCACTATACCATGTGCCTGTGCCAGCGTTTACAGAACAGTTATTTTATGCACTGGTGGTGGAGACGTGCAAAAGGTTTGAGAGCTGGGCTGGATTCTCAGCTGGCATTATTGTTTGGTGTAAACAGGTAGGCACTGCTGAGCATCAGCTGAATCCAGGACATGGCAATACTTCAAATGAGGGATGCAATCGCAAAGGCTTTCTCGCTTTCCTACACAAATATAAACAAGCATTAGTGCCTTTACTTTTCACTTGTTTAATATTCTTTCATAAAAATGATACCATCCATCCTATACGGTCCTTCACTGCAAGCCAGATCCCCAGGGGAGAAGACTTTTCTCAGTGGTTTTGACTCCCTGTACAGGTTTTTCCGAGGCACAGGAATCCATGTGGTGGCCCAGGCGCTGGGGTCCTGGAGGCGCCTGTATTCACCCTAGTGGTAAGGAATGAGGCAGGGAGAAAGCAAAGCCAATGGATGTATTTGAGGCTCTATAGGTTCAGTTCGCTCCTCAAGGCCAGGTTTGTCTGTGTAATCCATGGACACCGGTGCAGGATCCAAGTCATAACCTCTCAGTTCCACCTGCTCAGATGAGTTTGCGAGGGTGGCAGGGGTGCGAGGGGTAGATAGGGTCTTTTCTCCTAAGCAGCCTTACTCCCCAGGTTAACTGAGAACCCCCTATGGACCAGAGCTAGCCTTGTACCAAGAGCTGGAAGGGGACACCATCACTCCATTGCACCCTTCCATGCAATGAGGCAGAAATCTACCTACTGTGAGGTAGATTTCCTGTGGTGTAGGATCTTCATTTTGTTGGTCTTAATGGACACCATTTCATTCTCGATGAGATCTCCCCCTTCATGCTCAATTGAGATGATACTGGTATGGTCAACACAAAGTAGCTGCATGTATCTTCTAAAATCTCACCACCAGCACACATAACAATTAACTAGGGCAAAGCTGGGCTGTTTTCATCTGATATGAACTCATAACTCAGCAAGTTTTCAGGGTCAGCTTCAAGTTTTGCCCAGCCCTGTAGTCAGCCCTAGCCAGATTTCCAAACACCATCATTTGCAGGCACAGAGTGCATTTTTCAGATGGGTGAGGCTGAGGCAAATGCAAATGTAAGCAGATATGATGAAGATGTCCAGTCGCAACTGTGGCTGTGTTGCTGAATGGTATCTATACTATGCAACCAGGAAATTACATATAAAACCTGCATGTAAACACATAGAAACCAAATGAAATTGTCAAGGAGTACATTTCAAAGGCCATCTGCTCTGGGTAAGCAACCAGTGTAACCAAAAGCTGACTACTGTATTTGTTAAACAAAATGAACCACAAGTGATAAATGGGGAGAAATCCATAATTTCATTGAATCACACTTGACAGTACTCAGAGTGTGTTACCGTAACTCTACCCCTTTCAATTCTGACAGCCATGTTTTATTCATTACAGGCACAGACTGCAGATTCAAAAGGAGAACTCTGTTGTGACAAATTATTTCTGACTTTGGGAGATATATTGAACTACAACTGTTGCACTAAAGTCACAGCCACTTGCACGGCAGTTCTGCTACTTTATCTTCTAATTCCAGGGAGAGGGGAGTACTTAAGCCAGTGAGTACATTCTTGTAAACTGCAAAGCCAGTGCAAATTACACAGTGAAGTCTGGAGAGGGGCGTAATTTGTTTCACAAATAAATAAACAAGCAACATTCTGTTCTCTCTGCAGCTGCTAGAGTTATTATGAAAGTCCAAAAACAACAGTAATGCTTTTTACCATAAAATTATAAGGCAAGAAAATGGATTTAGACAACAGCAAGCATCTTAATTGTATGTTTGTAAACTTCCAGGCAAGCTTTTATTTGACAACAGCTTTAGTTCAAATACCATAGCTCATAGAAAGCCCACATTCTCTTTTCCCTTGTCTCCTTCCTTCCGTTCTTCTCCCAGCGACATACCATCAGATAAAGCTGTGTTTGCCAGGAGGGCTGAAATACATGGCAAAGTTTCGCAAAAGCCATCACTCCACAAGAGTTTCGACACTTGGATCATTTCGGGGATGATAATGTGTCAAAGTATCATGGCAATACTCCAGTACAGTCCTCATACAGTCATGAGATTTCCAATAACAGAGCTTCTTCAAACTTCTTGATTAAGAAGGACACATATTAAAGAACTAAATAAAGAGGTAATTTGGGTCAACAAAAATAATACCTTGTAATTTCCGCCTCATATCCTAAGGGAATTTCTTCCTTTTAAAGATGTTTCTGCAATTCTTTATATAAGGAAAAGCTAATAATTTTCTTCACCTTCTCCAGGCCACTCCGTCAGTTCAAAAGAATACAAAAATTGCTCTGCTCATTAACAAAAAAGAAAAAAAATCATGGATCAAAACTTCCTTCAACTTGACAGGTTGTATAAATATTATCGGTCCCTGTTCTCTGTTACCTGCATTTCAGCTTGAGAAAACCTTCACTTCCTCTGAAAAATTAAAAGGTTATTTATGTCAAATTCCAATTTTAGAGAACAGAAACTTCAGGAGAACCAGAAGCTGGTCACCATCTGCCGAGTGTTCAATACTCGTAGACATCATCTGTTAGCACATGCTTAACTTCCAAGTGTTTGTTGCATTGCACGTAGCTATTGACATGATGTTTCCTTTGTAACACTTTTGAACTATGTGGATTTTCATAAATCAAACACCAACCCATCAAAGAGAACAGAATTACTTATGACAAAAAGAAAGCATCTCTTGATGTAATCAGACTACAGCAGGTAGGAAGTCTGATGTTTAGCTGATGTTTAAATGTCAATTTTAGTATGATTCTGGTTGCCGTCCAACATTTAGGTGAAAACAGATAATACAAAATATAAATAAGTACCTACGTTGGAAACCAGCAGCTTAGCAGTGATAAAGAAACACTTCACCTAGCTGCATGATTAAAAAAAAAAAAAAGGAGAAGGAAAAACAATTACTACACCACATGGGAAAAAAAAGAAAAGAGGATTCCTCTCCACAGTCAAATTAAATAATATCAGATCATGGCAGGATTTCTCTTATCCCATCAGCCATCAGAAGTGTTTTTTTCCATTAAGGCAGTGGATGATGAATCTGAACTCCTACTGAAGAACTGGGAAGGACACAGGAGTCCCTTACGTTTCAAGAAGGCTCATGTGTATAGTTTCAAATAATACAGAAAAGTCACCATGGTCACCATTGGCAAGTCCAGTCTAAGAGAAGTGACCATTCATCACCTTAGAAGCAATAATTACTCAGCCAAGGTTGTTGGTTGGAATGCTGAATAATCTGGTGTTTTGCACAGATGCAAAATGCTCTCTTTGAGCTTCATCTCCTAGAAAGACCAAGAGCTTTTCCTGAAGGTATTATTAGATTTCTTGAGATATAGGGCTGGTGGGCTCAAAAGTAAGCTTCTGGTGCAAATGTGAAATGAGAAGAGTATCTTGAGTTTGCAACTCAGTAAAGCATTTTGAAATTTTATGTTATTTATGATTGAAAAGTAACTCAGGGAATTTCATATTCCTGATAAGGTAAAGGATCTAGGGAAAATTAGAGAACATGCCTTATACTCATGCTATATTGCATGGACAACATTTTCTGGGAATGACTGATAAATGAAATGGCTAAATATGATGCATGCTTATGGTATTTTACACTTCCTGTGGCTGATGATAACACAGAATTTGAGAAAGCCAGCTAGCCTAGGCAAACCAGGAAAACAGGTCAGACTTAGTCAAAAGTAATCAGAATGCTTTGCTCCACAACACCGAAATGCAAATTTCACACGCTGAGCTTTTTCATGACATCCTAGGTGTTACCCACTGCCATTTCTAACCACATATGAATCTTCAATACAGCCTGAGACTGCTTCAAATTATGGGAAAAGTCTGCCTCATCCATCTGTAGCTCTGAAACCTACTGTTAGCTCGCTGCCGCTCCCTGTCTTGGTGGAGGGAAAAAATAATTCTGCCTCAGTTCCTCCTGGGCTGGGATCCAGGCTCTGAGTGCAGCTTTGAAGGGGCAAATGCATACAGCTGCAAGGGACAGGTCTGAATACAGTTTTCTCATCTCTCTTTCACAGGCATTTATAATTACACACACACCCCACACACACTTCAAAGACACAAGGATAGGTACAGTGGCACAACTGCACAGAGCAACTCCTGTCATCAGTCAGTATGGTGGCTTGTGCTTTTGGTATCAGTACACCCAAAGCTATGACCTCACCACTGGAAAATTTTAGGTCTCCTTTCCTACAGGAGAGAAGACCATTTGAGCGAAGGAGGCCTCAATAGCTAACCTCAGGACAAAGTTTTTAAGAAAAACAATTCAATTCCTCAAAAGCCTGATTTTCCCCCTGCTTCATGGCAACTTCTGACCTCATGTCTGGAGGTGATGGATGAGGTGAGACAGAGCCATGGGAGAAGACCTGAGGATAGCTGCCAGTGTGTTACAGCTAGCAGCCATTAACAGGCAAAGTTTCCTCAGAGGGAAATAAGAATTATTTCAAATCAAGAAAAATAAACACCAGAAGAATCAGCTGCGCAGAGTGGCTCACGTAAAATATGAATGTGGCCAAGGTTTGCAAGTCCAATGGGAATCCAACTTTGTGAGCTTACCACAGAAAAATGCAGGTCCCAGCCTTGAGCTCTTATAAAAGCGCCGAAATGAAAGAGTAGAGCCCTTCCTAAACATGCAGAGAAAACTGCATAAATGATTGCAGCCCACAGCTTGCCAGACAGTTGCCCAGTACCAAGATGCTGACTGATAGCTACCCATCTGCGGCGCCTTCTTTATTTGTCCGGCACAGGCAGCAGAGAAGGCAGGAAAAATAAAATGTGTTCACTGGCAAATGCTAAAGTGAGACTTGGGTACACAGAAAAGAAATCTCTCCTGGTGTTTGTCTTGGCACTCATAGTTTAAGCAGACACTATTACAATCCCATCCACATGCAAATCAAAACTGCAGCTACACATATTATTAAAACTCCCGGGCTGATCGCTTTCCACCTAGCAGTGTTACTAGCGTTAGCAGAACACAAGCGAACCTGTTCTGTTAGCAAAAAATTTTGTTGTTCTTTTTTTTTTCATTAAAAGGTACAATAGCATTTTCTCTGACTAGAGCAAGCTGGTTGGTTTCAATCAAGGGGAAAAACACAGGCCTTCTGAACGATAGTGCTGGGTATTCGAAGTTGAAGTCCCAGATCTTCAATCCCCAGGCAGTGGAGCCTCACCACCTCATTGCCAGACCTTGCAGAAGTGAGCAGGGAGCCTGGGAGAGGCAGATGACCCTGGCCTAGCATTAGAGCAGCACTCCACAATAAGGCTTATTGAAAATGCTGCTGAACCACAGCCAGCTAATTCTCTGCACAAGAACAAGAGATATAGGGATGAGAGTAGCTTGTCTAAGATACTCCAAAACCAGTTTTGTGAATGTTAGAGTGATGTGGCATCACAGGAACATGTTTCTGCAGCTTCTTGGTGGCTCAGATCTCTGGTTATCCATCCTACTTGCAATCCACAAGTACCAGCTCATTGACACCGATGTAGGCTATGAATGCATCCCAGCTGCAGGCTTGCCTAGCTTTTGGCAAATCCCTGTGGGACCTCACTCTGAACCTCTAAGTTTCCCCATGCCGTGGAGGTGGGGTAGAGAATTTTCCAGAAATGCAGAAAAGTCTCCTTTCAGCTTTGCACAATCCACCTGCCCCAGCCCTCTTCTCAGACACAGGTAGCAACGCTAACAGGCAGCAGCTTTTCCTACAAGTCCTCCAGCATGCAGAGCCCTCTGCTCACAGCAAGAGCTGCCGACCTTGGACCCCAGAAATAGCCATTGCATGTAAAGCACGCGGCTCGCTTACAAGCTCTGTTATTTACACTGTCATGCTGCCTTTCTTTCATCTCACTTAAAATATGCCTTGTTGGCTGATTATCCTGGAATATCACACACGGTGTGGTGTTAGTGAAACAGTGGCATAAAAGAATAATATTCGTCACACATGAATGAAAAAAATCACAGTCTTTCTTGGTCAAAGTAACCCCAATGTTTATTTACCAATGTCAAACACTATAATAAAGTGCTGCCTTTCTCCTGAAACATTTTCTACACTTTGTGTATACAGTACTGGGCACGTGTTTTATTTTACATGCCTTGAAGCCAGAGTGTGTTGTGTTATTTTATGTCTTGATAGCCCGTAGCGCAAAAATGAGAGCAAGTAATTGGTCTACATGTGTTAGTGTATCCACAGAGAACTCAGTCTTTCTCTTACGAATGGAAAGGTCAAAATCAGAACCAGTGACTCAGGGTTTTTTATTCTTTAGGCCTGTAATTGGTAAGAAGAACTCAAAACACTCATCTCTCACTTGTGCAAATAAAAGCTGCTTTTGGAAAATGTATTTACTCGTGTCTGTTTCAAATAGTGAATGGCCCAACTACCTCCTCAGCAGGTGTTCAAGCTGACAACATGAGCTGGCAAAAATTTGTGATCCTTCTACTGATCACAGTGGAATATTTTTCATCTCCACTAGCTGAGCAGCTGCCTTATGAACTAAAACAAACTGCAAAATCCCAGGCATAATATTTTTGCAAAACTGATGTCACCCATAACATTGTTTATGCCTGATACAAGTAATTATATTTTCTATTTTCCATACCAAATGTGCATGCTTATTCTCCTTTCAAAGTGCTATCTAGAACATTTGGAGTGTACTGATTCATTTTTCAAACATGACACCTTCAGGATGACATATGACAAATGACTTGCGACTTCTCGAAATGAATTGCCTTGCCCAATGAAATTGTCCAAGTCTGTACCCTCCCCTGGTCTGACTGTACATTGTCCTTTACATCAATGTCAAATAAGCACAAATGCAGTCATTGAGACTTGGGAACACTTGGAACAGTCTTCATATTTGTATATCTTGATGTGTCATTTGCTTTACCATTGTCCTTCTCTTTCCTTTAAGCCACTTGTGATTTGCACTTGAAAAAAACCATGCAACCAGTTCTATAGGCACAGTTGTGTTCCCTGTGCACACACCATCAGCTGACACCAACAGCCATTGAAGGACAGATCCAAGCTCTGCTGAACCAACAATACAGATGTCTCCACTGGTTTTGCAGACACAATTTCATGGTCATAGCTGTACGCACGCATTTCACCTCTCTCACTGAGTAATGTGTTACCCAGCTGTTTGCCCTGGAGGAAGCAGATTCGGCAGTTTTTCACTCTGTATTGCTGGACCTGATCCCAGCTGAGATTTTTCACTTGCTAGTGTACTGATATCTGCTTTATTTTAGGAAATCTTCTGCAGGTATCACTGAGAGCCAAGATCCTCTTTGCACAGGGAGTCTGGGAGTAGGTATATAAATCTGACAAAGAGCTTCCCTTTGTACTCCCTGAATGCTGTGATTTACTGTCACTTTCTTACTCACGAGAACTTTAAAAGACAAATATAAGAAAGGAACAACTGTTCCACATTAATCACTGAACAGAACTAATTATTTTAAAAATCATACCACTACAAAACCATAATTTTTTTTGTCAACCTAATGGAAAAGTTTGGTGAAGAGCTATCTCTGTTGATGCTTTACACCCAATACACCTCCCGGTCCCCTACTAATAAAGAAACAAACAAAACAAAACACACACCACGCCACGCACGCACACACACACAAAACCCACCAAAGAGAATCCTACAAGTCCAGCAATCTCTTTAGGAACAGAGATCCAAAAAGTTTTAGGCTTGTTAGAAATAATCATATGAGCACTACCTCAGTCTGCCCAGTATTTTTTTTTCCAGCACAATTACAGAGTTTCCAAAGGAATACAGCAATGAAAATATTTCCATGTAATAGGATTGACATAAGTAGTTAAAATTTCCTGTACTACCTACCCATAGGTATTAAAAATAAAACCAGACAATTTCTTTGCAGGTGGCAAAGGAACTGGTTTATATTTGTCCAATCTTGCTAAAATACATGCTGTAAATATTTATTAAAAACTATTAATCATTTGTATTTTCTCATTAGCCCCTTCTGCTCCTGTCAATGTATGTGTAAAGGTATTTTCTCTCAAATCAGAAGAAGATTTTTGCTTTCCCATCAGTTTTCTTCCTACAATATTTTATAATAACAGGCACAGCACCCACATGACCTCCTTTCAAGCTACCTAAAAGCATTTGGAAGGGTTTATGTCTTTAACTGTGCTGAGGTGCCTGGTTTGGCAGAGAGGGTTTCACGTGAGAGAAAGAATTCTTTTTACAAATTTAAAATGAAAATGGTTTTGTACTTTAGAGAGCTAAAGAAAGCAGAGCTGTTCATTTCCATATTTTTCCCTTTAAAAAATCATTAAATGGATGACATATTTTACAGTGAAGTTGGTCTGGTCATAACACGGACGAACGTATAGGAATATTTTCATAATACAATTAAAATAGCCAGGTTGGAAGAATATAGAGCTTTTCCTGACCTAAAATTAAACTGGGCCACATTCAAGAACTTTTATTTTTTACTTCCACATATGCCAAAACAAATAACAATAGGACACTACTAATCCATCTTGTCGAGCTGTTCCTGACTCTTGGAACTGTCTGTTCCAGTCCTTCAAATAAAGGCGCAATTAACCTATGTTTAATAACAAACCTTTTTGATGGATGGATGCCAGGATAGCCTATACTGTTGTTCAGTGGCAGTGGGATGGAAAACACCAGGGGCACTTCCCGGGTAAGTCACAGCATATCCTGAGCCCAGCATGGGTTCTCCTTACATAGAAGCCCTCCAAGACCAGCATACCAGAAAGACAACCAGGACCAGGCATGTCTGCATCTCCTGCAGGGCCTCTTGAGGCCCTATTTCCCAACAAGGTTTCCCAGTGTTTTGATTTCTCCTTGTAATTACTTCAGCCCTGCAAAGTGCCACTCAACTGTGTTGCCTAATCATATGAAGACTCTCTAAATCAAATCCTAATCCACATGGGGGGCAGTCACTATTGCCACAGTCTGGGTTTCATGACCCTCATGTTATCATGGCACCACAGTTAGTTTTTTTCTTTCTCATTCTCTTCACCTTGGAAAACCCACCAATCGAGTAATCTAAACGCTATGCTGGGGACTTCCCACATGGAGCAGGACTGATGCACCTCTTCTCCGGCATTTGCCCGGCAGGTTTCTGGGCACAGCGGGGCTTGGGGGCGATGCCACTGCCCTCCTAAAGCCAAGTCCTCCAACCTGAGAACTCTGCAGAAGTCCACTCGCAGCCTGCATTTCCCTCTGGCTACAAGAGCCCTGTAGCACACAAACCAAAGCCGTGCTGCTGAGCTTGCCTACCTCTCCCACTGCTGCACCTTAGTGTTACTTACAAATGTTTCCCCTTGTCCTTTAATTGTTGAAATCTCTGCCTGTGGGGGAAGGAGGAAATCCTCACCTTCCTAACTCAGCCATAACCAAACAGACCCCCTTTCAAAACGGATTTCTTCAGACTACAAAGCTCTGTGCATTTCACCTGACTAATGATATCGGAAATCAGCATGCAGCGTCCCCTGGAGCATAATCCTCACGGCACAACTCCTGCTTCCCGCTGTGCCTGTCTCCTCACTGACCCTCATGCTGACAACGAGTTAGAGGAAATAATGAACCTTAAACAAGGAGGGGAAAAAAAGGCACAAAACCAGGACTGATCCCACTTACTGGTCTGTTTGTTCTCTGAGGTTCAAGTGTACTAGGAAAAGCGGAGAACTGGAAAGAAAGGAGGGAGGAGGAAGAAGTAAAGAGGATAGGAGGAGGAGAAGAGGTGCCAGAGACTAATAAAGCTTACTCTACCCAAATATATCTTGTCAGAATTGTTCTCATGGGCAGAGGAAGCCGATAGAGAAGAAAACTTTCAGTTACATGGTTAGGAAAGACAGCTTTAAATAATTTTACCTAAAATAATTTCCTCCTTCTTAATGTTCAAAATGAAGTGCACAAATTCTACTGTAAATAAGAAGGAAGTTGACAGGTAGGAAACTAACTTACAAGCCAGATTTACAGAAATCTCCTAGCATGACATAACCACATAAAATAAATCAGTGGCATGGAGAGTTCAAGAAAGTAACAAGATTTCTAACTGTGCTATGTGTGAAAGCAATCCCAGTAACAGAAGCAATCCCAGTAACAGAAGCAACCCCAGTAACAGAGGCATTCCAGACACATACAAAAACTCAATTATTGCTAGTAACATTGAAAACCCAGAAATATGCAGTACAACTTCATCTTATAGATAAGAAAATGCTACAGACAAATTTCTCTTCTATCACAAGCAAATATTTTCCATTTCACAAAACAAACAAACAAACAAAAAAATCCAAGAAGATTAAACGGCTACTGAAACAAGTCACTTAGAAAACCAAGCCAACACACAAAAAAACCACACACACAAACAAAAACAAAAAAGCTCAAACAAGGACCAACACATAGTCACAGAAATGTCAGTGGGTGCTGGGCTGGGACAGCAGAGTAGAGCAGTGGTGGGAGGAGGCATCGACATTGCATGGGGTTGGTGATTCTCAACACCAAATTATGAAGAAAAGGGAGGCACTGGTGCTGCCAGCCTCAGGGGTCACACTACTACATTGCTGGCACCAAAGCTGATGCCAAATTTATACTATACTTACCAAGGAACAGCCAAAGTAGGAAGTGTGTAATAAAGCGTCAGTGTAAGTGGAAGTGAGGTTTTTCACAAACTATTAACAATACTGGCGAAGAAATGTAAAGAAACATAGCAGTAAAATACAGTACTGAAATAAAATTTGGGCTAACACAAAATAATGACAAGAAAAGCTTGCCGCTGAATTTGGATCACTTGGCAAGGAACATGCAAAACACAATGTTTAATTAAAGAAAGCCAGCTGTAGGCTAATCCGTCTAGGAATAAAATTAGGCAGAGGCCATAGAGAGAGGCGGGGGAGTCTACTCTGGAAGTAGCAGCTGAAAAAGATTTGAGCTCCTGATGGCTAATAAAGTGAATGTGGCTTTCCAGTTCAACACTGTGGTCAACAAGTGTGATCCCTGGATATGCTAAATGAGGGGATTCTGACAAGAATCAGAGCAGTCTCTGCTGGTCCTGTAATATATGTAACATTCAATACTAAAGGCAAATGGCGCCTCTCTTATTGACAGAAAAATCCAAATTATCTCAGGGAAATTTTGACATAAAATTAATATAGGCTACATAATTTTCCTATACTGAAAACATACAGCTCTATCTGCAGAGCTTTTAAATTGACATTAGTCTTTCAGTCTTATGCTAGTATCACACAAGTTGAGGGGCTGGCTCATATCTGCAGTACAGGATCTTTTCATAGACCAGAAATAATATATGAGTTACAGGGACATCATAAAATATTACAGCAAGGATCTGGGATGAAAGGATTGACATGTAAGGAAGCAGTAAAAGAATGAAATATGAATATGTTGGCTAAGAGATTACAAGGACAGCAGGACATAAAGCCACCTACAAAAAAGTTGGAAGAGTTTAAGTGCAATAGCAGAAACCTTATTTTGGAAAATGCAAAAACAGGTAAAGAGAAAAGTGAGAAAGGAAAAGTCAAGTTTCTTATCAGGAAATATAACTTATCCAAACTATGAAAGTCATTAAATTGGTGTATTTACTGACCACATGAAAGATACATTTAAAACTAGACAAGTAGGAATACATGGCAACAAACAGGCAGAAGTTATTGGAAAAACAGACAGAGGACTACAACCCTCCCTACCCCTCAATTTCTCTATCATATGATCTCTATGAATAATTAGGTCAGATGTAAATTTGGTTATATGTACACTGGGGATGGATAAATAGGCCAAGACCCAGACTACACATAGGGACAACTGAGATTTTAGGAACAGATTTCCAGGCAAGCAGAAACCTGTGCAAACTACAACAGGACTAAAAAAACCCAAGAAATTAAATGAGAAGAGCCTCCTATTGAAAGAAGAATGTAGGAGTTACAGCTGCAGCTACTACAAAGGAAGGCAGGAGGAGGGAAGCAGAAGGGAGATCAGACACCTTCATGTACCAAGCACATCCAAGATAAGGAAGAAAATTAATACCCAAGGTGATAAGCAGAGTATGTAAACATAACATGAATATCAAGTCTGCTGACTCTAGCCTTTGAGAGAGTAACGGTGTAACCTGCAAATAAGGTATGAGAGAGGAAAGTGTTAGGCATGATACATCAGGGAACAGAGAGAGCTGAGCAGATGAACTATTGCATCTTCTGAGGCAGAGCTTCTTGTCCTCCCTGCCACACCAGGAGCTGCCTCTGTGCGCAGTAAAGCTCCCCTCACCAGGGTTCTCCAGTGGCTTTGCTGAAAAAACATGAGACTGCTGGGGCCTTTGCACACATGGGGTTGCTGTGTCAGAAGTGAAGTCCCTTGCTGACACCAAATCACACCAATAAAGTACTGTGCAGCCTGCAGCAAATCAACTGAGTGCTAATCCCCATTCTGGAACACGGTCTCAGCGCTAAGTGCTTCTCAGGCCTCACGTGCAGGAAGAGCAAGATTTTTCTACTCATCCAGAGCTTTCCTTGTGCTTCAGAAGGCAGTTTTTCATTGTCATGTGGACAGTTTCTGTGAGACAATGAGAACAGAGGGAAGCTCTAATGATGTACCTCTGATACTGGGTAAAATGGTCAGAATAGGAGGAACTTTTTATCTGGAGACAGGGCTTGGGTAGTGACCACAGAGCAGATGCTGACAGTCACAGCACAATGACAATCATCTTGAGTGCTGTAGGTATTAAGTCCATATCAAGACACTGCTCTAAAGTATAGGAGTTGACTTGTCTGCATGGCCATGGCCACTCTAATGTCCTTGAGAGCTTTGCTGCGAGGATCAAGTATTTACTGTGTCATCTCCAAATGCTCAGGATGCCTTTTCACTGTCAGGGAATGATAAATGCAGAATAATCATTCCCTTTGCCAATGCTGTGCAGAGGTTAAAAGTGAGGTAAAACACAAGCCAAGCAAAGTCATCACCCACTAAGTACTACAAAAGTTTGCAAAAAACCTACTCATTGGAGCTGTGGTGTCTTACATAGTTCTTGGTTAAGCCACAACAAATAGGTATCTCTGAATAACCATTTTCTTAATAGCTTATTATAGTCTCCCATGTAGCTTTCTAAAACATCTTCTGGAAAATGACACACATTTTACAAGTATTTCCAAATCTTGATACCCTTAGTTCAGAAAACAGAACCTAGCTTCTCTGCTGATAAAGCAAAATGAAAGCTGTGAACCTCCTCTCACAAAAGCAGATAATTTGGGTCAATCTATGCTGTGAGAGATTTGTGGCACATTGACTATTGTTCAGCTAAGAAAACATTTGCAAAAATAGTGTCAAAGCAAGATGTTCAAAAGCACTTAGTTCTCTTTGAAGTCGATGTCCAATCTTCTTCTAATCCTACAGATCTCAAAGATTCTCTTCCCTGGCATTTATTTAATCTTCTTATTTATAGATAAGCATGTCATGTGGAAAGCAAATACCTTTCACAGAACACACTGTATGTATTTTTGCAATTAACACACCCCCATCACCATTAAATGGTCCAAACAGGTCAAATTTGGTCCAAAATCTCCTTCATCAGAAACACAGTACTCCTGAGTCTGTATTTCAGATGGTGGAATCACACACATCTTTGCAAAGAGGAAACTAAATATTACCCATGACAGATTATCAGTCCAGGAGGAACACAAAAGAAGACTTTGTCCTATGAACTGTGTGTCACTTGTATGTCATTTTACTTACTCTGTACCACAACACACAAAATATTAAGAACTTATATTTTCAATTTAAAAAAAGGAAATAATTACACATAGCTTTTGTGATAAGAGATTAAATGCTTCTAGTATGTTTTGCAGGATGGATCACTGAACTTTAAACAAAAATTGTGAGCTTGTGAATGCAAACATAAAGTAAACTGAAGAATACAATTACCCAGTGAAACATTCCCCATCTAAAAGGAAATGAGCATGCTTAAAATGGCTGGGTTTGCAGGGCATGTATTAGCTCCAAAATAACTTTCAGAGTCACTACAGGCTATCTGCAAAATAGACAAGAGACAGCTAACAGCTTAAACATTTTCTAGAGAGTTCACAAGTACATAAAACCAACAAAAAACACAGAGCAGCATGCAGAGGGAATGAAACAGAGAAATATTAAACCGTACTGAATGGGAAGCTGGAATTTTGAAGAAAGACAGAGGAACCTAAACAAGGAGAGGGAAAAAAAATCCCAATGCTATCAGAGCAAAAAACTCAGTGGATGAGGAAATTAGAATACTGGGGTGGAATGAGAAATTTCAGTCAACACAAAACATCCAAAGCATTGTATTAAGAAATGCCTCAAAAACACACCAGCCCCACCATAAAAAATAATGAGCACAGAATGCTGGATTACCCAAAACCAAACCATGAAACCAGACATCATAATAACAAACCCCTCTCACTACAGAAAAGCCACAACTTCTATAAATTGTCCTACATCAAAAAATGGTACAGGTCTGTTCCTACAGATTTCATGAAAAAATGCCTTCCTTCCCTAAGAATAACTAAACACAGGTTAAGTGTCTTGAAACAAAGTAGAAGCACCACTCATGCAAGTCAAACAGCTGTTTGTCTGTGTTTTAACAGAAAAGAAGGCAGAACAAAGACCAAAACCATAGTAAAAACTATTCAATTCAGTTGTGCAAAACTGAAGCAAAATTCCTACCACAGTTTCCATATCTCTAAGATTTTTTTTCAAGGGAGGAAGGAGAAAAACAACATACCAGCTGAAAAGCTTTACTCACAAAATAACAGAAAAAAATACACAAAGCAACAGCTAAGGGCACAACAGAGTTATATGCCATCAATATTCCTGCAAAGCAAATTGGACTTTACTACCTTGATTTCTACACACAGACAATAAAACTTGTTTAGCTCATCAGCCTTTCTCCCTGGGAAAGAAATTAATTTCAATGAATACAAATTCATTTTAAAGGGTCTCATTATTTAAATTGGGTTTTGAATCACAGAATATGTCTCTGTGAAAAAGCTCTGCTTCTCTTTTATTTGAAATCTTCTTGGAGCCTTGGCATTGAAACACTTGGTATAAGGAGGCACTAGTTCTTCTGTAGTTAAGGTGATTATTTCCTTTGTAAGGCATTATTGGTTAATATTTTTTCTAATCTCAGTCATCTCTGAAATATCT
This sequence comes from Patagioenas fasciata, assembly GCF_037038585.1. Taxonomy (NCBI): domain Eukaryota; kingdom Metazoa; phylum Chordata; class Aves; order Columbiformes; family Columbidae; genus Patagioenas; species Patagioenas fasciata. The sequence goes on from NC_092560.1 coordinate 31,532,909, forward strand.
GAGATTCACCTGTGAAGAATCTTGTGTAGGTGACAAGGTTTTGGAGAGAAAACACTGTGATGCAGACACTGGTTAATTCCATGCACTAAGACTTGACAGAATGAGCTAAACCAGAATGCACACAACATGTCAGTGGTCAGTGCCTATCTCCTCGTCCATCCCAATAACCAGTTCAATAACACCTGAGAAGGTTTCACCAACAAGGGCAAGAAGAACTTGAAAGGTATCACTCTCACTAACAAGAGGTCAAGTAAAGCAGTATGAAGCCTTGAAGATTTCAGGGAAGGAATCAATGGGTAAAGAAGGTAGTTTTCTCTACCATAAAGACTCTCAGTATACCATCACACCTATTAAGATTGTCAACCTACTATGAGGAACAGGTCTTTGTAAGTAAGCAGTCTATCAGCCTTTTATTAATCAGCTCATTGGCATAAGCAGTCCTATTACAGACCTCCTCTAGACTATAATCCCAGATAAATTCCAGGGAGAGAGCAGAAAAAGAAGTAGTGTTACCCCAGAGCTCTAGGAAGCATCTGGGGGAAGAAAAGGGATTTATTTTAAACAAATCACACCTAGTAAAGCCAAGACTTTCAAAAATAGACACATATAGACCATGTCTGAGGACCCAAATATATAGCCTGATTTTCAAAAGAGCTGAGAATCCACTGGTAGGTATTAACATAAAAGGATATACTGGGTGTTCAGCCCTTCAAAAATCAAATCAATGCTGGAAATTCAGCTGACCCTACAGGCCAGCAATAGTTGATACTCTGTGTAATGATGGTGGTTGTCTTTTCTTGCTTCTGTATCACAATGTCAGAACAGGTAGGTTGGTTTAACTCCAAATGCACAAGTACAGTGTGGAGTCTGCACCTGAATGTGCCAAGCAACAGGACAATGCTGCCCGCTTAGGCTAAATCAACTCTTGTCTTCCTTGGGAGTCTTGTCCTGGTTTGTACATTTGAACAAGGCAAAAAGGAGTATCAGAGACCTATCATGAGAGATAAAGTTATCCACCATGATTGCAAATAACAGCAGTCATGAGGCTGTTACTTCTTCACATATAGGTATGAGACAAAGTGGAGAAATGGTCCTCAACTTTGAGACACCATGGCCAGCACTGCTAGTACAGTACACTGGGGCAGTTAGTTGCATTGAGCCTGACTCTTGGCTAATTACACATGCCGAGTGGCATTCCCAGGCATTGAATGGGAATCAAACAGACCACTTCTGCAATAGTCAAGAGCATACAAAGAGTCTCTTGGAAATGGTCCCTGGGTCTTTTGAGCTGCCAGGCTGTGTCCAGGGAGAACATCAGTTGCAGTGGGCCAAATCTATGGCAAGGAAGGCTCTAACATTCTCTGACCACAAATAACCTCCCAGTGGCTGGGAAAATTCCAGGCACGCGTGAATTTCATAGCATAGACACAGTTAATCAAGTCTGTCTAGGCTGCTCTTGAGGCACTGCAATTTGGTAATGGCAGGTGTACATGGACACAAAAGTGCGTATAAGCTGTAAAAACAGCCTGTGGCTCAGGAACAGTAATGCAAGTTCTTTTGGAGTCAGACAGAATGGCAATTCTTGTCCATCTTCATCAGTAATAGAGAAATCTGCTCCAGATATTTTAATGGTCCCCCTGCACAGAGAATTCAGAAACTTCTCTCTCTTTTCTAGCCTTGGACTTCATGAATCTTCTTAATACTCTTGAGAAAAAAAATGTCCGGTGTTATAGCCAAGCCAAAGACTCTCCAGAGCAAAATCTGTTTTGATGATAATCTGTGGCACAGGATCATGCTGAACATATTATCCACATCAGTCAAAGTACAGAGACATAATTAAACTAGAAATAGCAGCATATTCAGAGTGATTCCATTTGCTGATGATGAAAAATGTGTGTTATATGGAATGAGAAAGCAGGGAGTAGCGGTGATTAAAAATAAAAAGGATTCAAACTTGTGGAAATGGACTTTTACATCTGGAAAATCCTAGTTCCATAATGAAAGTTGTTTCTTGCACTGAGTTTTCAAACTAATGTCCAGGCTAAATAGTGCCTGGACTGAAGGAAAGCATCTTTTAGGGTGCTCCATCTGCCCAAGACTACAGATAGTGCTCTCAGTTCTCTTCCTAATACTAGCGACTGCCATGCAGACTGCCCTGAGCAGACAGTGGCAATGGCATGTCTGAAAGCCAGCGTATGCTCTCCCCTAATGACACAAGGATGTCTCATCTAGTATTTGTTAGTCAACTTGTAGAGAAAGATTTTGAATCCTACACAGTTTCCATAGATCTCCATGGATATTCCTCAAGAGAATTAATATCAAACATGGTACCATCTTTTCCTCTTCAGGCTCTGTTCATCAATGAGATTTGGTTTACTTTTTTCAAAGTCAGGTAAAAGATTTGTTTGAGCTAGAGAATAGATAGATCAAGCAGACCTGTAAAAGTGACTTGTGCAAGCACTTCTAAATGCTAATCCAAGTTGAAAAGAGAGAAATAACTCTCATAAATGCATTTACCTCTGCTTGAATTTTGTAAGTAGCATCTTCACCCCATTGTTTTGTGAATATGCACACACACACATGCACACACTTGCTTAATCCTGTCATCACAGCTATCTCATCACAGCTGTGAAAAGAGCCAAACAGATTTCACTCTTTCTCAATATTTATCAGCACCTAAATTGTCATCTAAATCCCAATTACTTAGTTTTTATGACTGATATTGATAAAGGAGGCAGAAAGAACAAAACAGGCTCTCCAGCACTCTGCTTGAGTTCTCAGTGCTGCCAGTACAGGAGAAAATATTCTTGAGCTGTTCAGAAAATCCGTGGCCCAGCCACTGCTGGAGGATTCCAGTTTTTAAGTCCCATAGTAAGCAAGGCTTTCAGAGCTTTAAATATGTTCTACTAGTTGTTGTGAAGCAGTTGTGCTGAAGCAGGTTTACTCTGGGCTATACGGCCTCCTCAAGCAATGTTAGAAATCTTATGTTTCTCATACAGAAGGAGCCACTCTGACTCCTTTTAATCTGAGCCCAGGCCTCAAAAAAAGAGTCTTTCTCTTTAACATACAATGAGAAACACCAACCTCTTCTGATACTGGAAGTTAAACCTCAGTAATCAGTAGGGAGTTAAACTGAAGCAGGAGGATACTTCCAATGTAAACCAGTCTTTACTGGATGTCTGGATTCAAAAAGCCAAATCTTCAGTCAGCTGCTTGACATTTCCAAAATCCAAAGCATGTTGTATGTGTGTTTCTATCTCCTTCCTGCTCTTTGCTGCCCATTCAGTTGTGCAATAGTATTCAGTAGTGGTTGTAGAAGCACACTGGAAAACAGAATGCAAAAATTATCTTAATTTAGAGATAATCTCTTCCATGACACCAGCCTCAACGAAGGGGCATCAAACTCCAGGGAACAACAGAAGTCTCAGATCAAAATCATTACCATTGAAGCCAGACACCCTGAATCTTTCTGTGTCTCTCTGTGTTTCTAACTCCTTTCATTTTCTTAAGCATCTTCTTCAATTGCTTGGTTTCCAGGAGGCCAGTTTACCCATGGCCACTATAGTGTCGCAATGCATGAGTCTGGCACATGTTAACCATAAAAAAAAAGAAAACAGAAATTTTTCATACAAACTACTAAAAGTTTTGGATATCAAGCTTGGCAAGACTGACAGAAAAATATTTAACCATAAGTACATTTGTTCTATGGCATTTTGCAGCCATATCCCAACATCCACAAAAGCCCAAGGATTGATTCTAAGAGAAGAGACTCCAAAATGACAAGGAGAACAAAGTCAATATTTTTTCAGTTGTGTCCCCTTACCCATAAGCTACTCTTACCTGTGTGTTGGGGATGATGTTGGTGCAGCACTGGAACATAAAACGGATGTACCACCTATTTGTGACGTTCAGTCCTTGTATTAAAAACCCTCTCTTCTCTGATAGCCTGGGGAAAGATGAAATCTCATTGATCCTCCAGTTGTCCACTATTCAGTGGCTTTTCTCCAGCTGCAGCTTTTGCCTTGCTCTTCTCTCTTTTCTCAGAAACTTTTTACTTACAAGAACAGAGTGTTCAGGTTCAACAGGATTATTGTCAAATTATCCATCATCCTGGGAGGGGCTAATGAGTCAATAAGATCGTGTTCACTCAGATGTCTAAGATCTTATGAGTAAAGAAACAGTACTCAAGATCTGTATCTTAAATGGTCCTGTTTATTTAGCTAAAAACTGGCTCACATTCTTAATTGAATTTAACATTTATACTCAAGTGCAACAGAGAGACATGTGCCACGTTAAGGACCTCAGCAATAATTGACTGCATTCACAACTCCATGAGGTCTTTGCTTTCCTTGGTCTAGTAAAATAATGAAGCTTTGTATATTTTCCTGTGTAGAATCAAGAGATAAATGTTGTAGCATCATCTCTGTCATCAAGGCACAGCTGTCAGGGATTCATCCTCTAAATAACATCATCTGATCCAGAAGAATGTGTCTATAGGCCCACTGCTGGCATGAGCACCCTGTTTGACCTTTCCTGTGCAGAATGTAGCAATTTATATAGTAATGATTTTCATGAACAACTGTTCTGTGGGTTAGCAGAGGTATTCACTTACCCATCTTTCAGACTTTGGCTGCTGGGCTAGAAATTCCCAAATGCATATGTCAATATTTATTTTTTTTTTATCTGATAAAGCCAAGATAGTTGGCATTAACGTGGTGTTTTTCTTATTACTATCAATGTAAAACACTTCCCTAGAACTGGAAATGGACATGGTACACTACAGTCCTAGGAAAAAAAAAAATGTTCCGTGCTCTGGGAGAACTGGAAATTGAAGTAATGCATTACATGAAGTACACGATACATTTTGGCCAGTATTGGCTCACTTCTCAGAGCACTCCAGAAACACTGTTTATCAGCCTTCTGGTTACTTCTTTAAATACCTTCCCAAGGCGAGACTTAATTCAAGAGCTGGAGACTATTAACACATTATTCTCTGCAGCAACATCTTCCAATATCTGTGGCTTTCAGTCATCAGAACAAAGTCACACATCCTCTGGTCACGAAATAACAGCTTCAGGATCACATATACACCCCATCCAACTGCGCTGGAGTCACCCGTCTCAGGCACCCATTTAGATTTTAAGTTGATTCTTCTTCTCAGTTCTACACTTTTGGTACAAGAAAATAAACTATTACATAAAAGACAAACAATTGGGCTATTTCTTTCTTTTTTTTTTTTTTTTGAGAATCTAAGATTTCTCTACAGTTTCTGCTTTTGACTTAGACAACTGATTCTTCAGGCTATGAAATGGCTGCCAAATTTAACATGAATGGCATTTGGCTAGCAAAGAGTGCATTACTCACAAATGCCTAATACACTGGGCATATTGTGTTTGTGCCATCTGGGAGAGTAAACAGTGACAGGAAATAAGTACAAACAGGTGTTAATGTTAGCCCCTTAAGGGTCATTAATGAAGTATAGCAACTGACAGCACTGAAAAAGCCCCCACACAAGTCCTGGCAACTTGAATGGAGAAGGTAGGATCCCAGTGAGTGTGAGAGTGTATTAATTTGTCACACACAAAAAAAGATCTGTTCCTGATTGCATCTCCTCTACATGATCTCCTTTATCTTCTTGCCACACCACATAATTCAGCTGAGCTCCTCTTGAATGCTCGTTCCTTTTCGTCTTTTAGGCCTCAAGCTTTTTCCTTACCCCAGCCAGCCAAGACAAACACAATCCTGAAATATCACTCTTTCTCAGAAAGCCTACCACCCTCTGAAGACAACTGCACATCTTCATGCATTCCTAAGAAAAGAAATTCTGTCTCAGTTCTTCTTTAGACATTTTCAGAGCCATTTCTGTCTTCACCAAAATAAAAGGCCTCTGGCTTCAAGCATTATAAGTGATCTGAATCACAGTACATCATTGTTTGCCCAGTGCACCTCCAAGGTTACTTCCTCCATTACAGAAGACACGTGAGAAAGGGTGTCTGACAGTGACACTGTCTGCCTTTACAACAGTATCACACAAATCCAGACTAGGGAAGGTCCATACTACCACGGAGAAATGCAACTGGTACCCTGAGACAGTCTCACAGGTGAATCTAGCCTGATACATAACCAGTCACATTCTTTTGAAAACGCCAAAGCAGAATGTATGGAGTATCGCCCTTTATCGTCACAAAAGCACACTAAATTTCCAAAGCAATGTCAATATTTATACAAGGACATCCAGAAAAATAATTAACAATTTGTAATAAACAATGAAACAAAACAGACTGATCTCCAGCCACTTCCCTACTCTCTGTCCCATCCTACGCGAAAAGAGGAACTTTCCCAAAAGGCCTGTTTTCAAACCAATGTCACCTGGCTAATATACAGGGTTAACAGCACCTCAGAGGAACTTAAGACAGACAGAAAAGACATACAAGGAAGAAGAGGTTATGGGGCCCATTTCTTCAGAAGGGGGACACTAAACAATGAGTTTCACATTGCAGAACTTCAGACTCTCTCTAATTCAGGCAAGTAGTGTTAACAAGAATACTGGTGGGCATGTAAATTCAGCTATTCACTAATAACAAAGCTTAATTGCTGAATAGACTAAGCGTTTCCAAAGATTCTCATTAATTCTGGCTAGTGTTTAGGACTGGGAAAGTGAGAATGTTTTAAAGGCCAGAATATAGTTCCGCTTCTTTATGTCTTTGTTAAAAGGATACCTGGAACAGAGTCACAGATATATTTACCCAATACAAGAGATGGCCATAAAATTAAGAAATGTAACAACAGCTTGCAGAGAATTGCTGTCATTGTTTAATGCTGCAGAGCAATGTACAACACTCCACACCTGCAATTTTTTGGCTTTGCACCAGTTTGTGTCAAAGCCCCACAGGATCAGAGATGCAGCCAGGCCAAATTCCATTTTGAAACGAAAGAAAGTAAAAACAGTTGGAGTGCATTTGGCTTATTCAGGGGAGTCAGTGGAGTTGTGCCTGCAAAGACTGTAGCCTCAAACCTCCAAGAGCTGGCCAGTACGAAATGCTTGTTGTCACTTGAACTGAAACAGATGCATACTTTTTTGCACTGGCGATTTTTTGAACTTAAGTACTTACAAACTATTAGATCCTTACCTTTCTGTAAAACTGCAGCTTACCTTTCAGTTCTTCATTAATTATAACCAGAGGAAAAGAAAAAAAAAAAAAAAAAAGAAAAGAAAAAAAAAAAAAGAACTTACAGGAAACTGAATAAGCATTTAAAGGCAGAAATGTGTTTAAATATCACCATTGCCTCAGCTAAGAAAACTGATACCTGGTTTACTTCCTCGTTAAACAAGGTAAGATTTAACCTGCATCAGTGTTTTGGTTTTTTTAGTTGATCTTACAACCTCTTCTCCCTCTCCAAATCTGTATTAAACTGCACAAAATCAAACACTCTGCAGTCTAAAAACCTCAGTTAGGAGCTAAGAATATGAGGTAATTGAAACTTGGCCCCTTCATGCATATGCTATCCTGCTGGTTTTAAGTACATGAGTACATCCTATTTTTCCAAACAGCCTCTGCAAAATTCTTGGTGGAAGACAGTCAGTGTGGGAGTGTAGGAAAGCTCTGAAGTAAATAAGGCTGCTGTTTCCAGAATCCCTGAATTATCTGTTGTTCAACCTGGAGGTTTCATAGGAAATAAGGCAAGGGAAGGAATGACTGCACATCACAAATCTGGAGTGCTTCACTTTGGAGTGTCGTTATTAACTTTGCCCTTTTACTGCAAAAATAGAAATTCCAGGCCATACGGATTCTCAGTTTGGGTTAAAAGAGCACCTGCTTATGCATGTGAATTGTTAAACTGGATAAGCCAGTGAAGGAAAATATGAAACATATTTTGCCAGTGGATTTGACAGCTGTTATCTGGCCATGGAGGAAGGCACTGATTGGAAATCCCACATTCAACTCCAGGTTCTGGCAGGAGACATTTTCTACCTGGGAAATGGTCCTTCAACAAGCTCTTTATGCTGCTTTGCCCTGATGCTCTCCCTTTTTCCAGCAGCAGTGACAGCTATCTTGCCCCAGTCTACCACCTCTTTTAGTATCTTATCTGGAAAAGGCCCTCCACATACACAGTGGGCACAAATCCTGGAAGATGCTCATCCTGGAAGTAAGTATTCTCTGCCGTTCTCTGGGCGTACAGGGCAGCTGGAGTGAGAGAGGATGCAGCACCCTCACTGCAAGTGAGATCTCCTGGCTAAATATAGTTTTGTGTTCTGAAAAAGCTTTTAATGAGTACATATAAATCAAGCTTTTTCAAATGTTCTAACCTGGCCAGATGGAGGTACATTCATGCAGGCTAGAAAAACCTTCAGCTGGAAAAAGAGCAATCTCTCTGCCACATCAAAAACCTCTCTACAGAGCATGCAGCTCTTCTTAACAATAAAAAAGGATTTGTTTATCATCCTGTACATATTCCGAGAAATGACAGCACTGTTTGAGCTTGAACTTTAGATACGTATCAGCCCAAAGCAGATATGTAACATGGAAAATTTCTCCTCTGAAAGATGTTAAGTTTTTGGCAAGTGAAAACAGTGTCTCATAGAACAGTGGCAGGCATCTTGGCAGTATGATGTAGCTGAAGAAACTACTGTTCAAAAAAAAGCTTTGTTACAACTTGCCACTGAAAAAGTTTGTGTAATGTATGTTTCAATGAAAATTGTGACACACACTTTAATATTTATAGGTAAAACCATCAACAATTTGATACGAGAATATATACATTAAAACAAGTTTAAGCAGAGAAATAATGACAGTCGGCCTTTACAAATTAAGCCTTATATATGTTGAATGCAAAGATAAGAGATCACCAGGCTCATTGTGCACATTAACCAAGTGCTCCACTGGCAATGTGCCCTATTTTCATCAATGTTTTGCAACCTACTGTCTGCAGCTTTAATACACAATATTCTTTCACACAGATCTAAAATGAGGGATTTCTCCTGTAAAGCAACATGGATTCCTTGTGCAGAATTTGCTCTTCATTTCTCAAACAAGGATTAACCATCTATCTTCTCAGCAAATGTGGCCATCTTGTTTCACCTAGTAAAAATCTGAAAGCCACTAGAAAACTTTTATCCATTGCAGAACCGCAATTAATTTCCCTGATATAATGTATTATTTGTCCTCAAGAGTATATTTACACAAATATCTAGTAATTATTTTAAACTAGCTAGGTGAGCACTGGTTAGAAACCAGGTCTGGCCACATCAATTGAGATCTCATATCCAAACTGCCTGAAATCCTGCCTTATAACCAAGACAAAAAGACTGGACTTTCTTTGTTATTTTGTAACTTGGGGGTGTTCAAGCTAGATTCACCAGTGAGGCTCAACAAAAATCAAAGACCTATCATTTCGTGAAGCAGCAGTTCCTTCTTTTTTGATGAGAGTCAAGGAGTCAAAGTAGACAGAGAATTCAAAAAAGCGCAGAAAGGCCTGCAAGGGCTGATTTACTTGAGAAGTTTGAAAGAACTTGCTTCTTGTGACCTGTAGCTAGTGAATCAATGATTCAAATAATAGTAGCCTAATTCTCCCCAATAACCAAGACAGTAGTAAATTCTAAAGGAAGAAGAGTAACTTATTTAGGGTGGTACAAAATGGTATAGATAGGAGTCACTGGCAGTTGCCTCAGAAATGCCAGGAGTTACGGGCATAGGAACCAAAACATTATCTTCTTCTCAGAGAGCTGAACTGTCATGGTATAATGTAGACAAAAGCATGTGATGGCATAATGTAGAGAAGTTAGATCCAGTATCAAATGTGTTGTTTCTGCTCAGTCATAAAGTAGAGGACACTGGTAACTATCACATTCCACTTGCTTATAAGATGTGTTATCCTGGCTCCTGCATTAGGCTGCCCTGTACATAGAGCTTCACACTGAAGGAAGCCCTTTTAGATGGTGTAGTCCACAGCTGTCATCTAAAACCCTGAGGTCACACTACTTTATATGCTGAAGGACAAAGTCCTGGACAGACAGCCTTCTGCAGTCCTGCACCCAGTCAAAGAACACTAACATTCACTTATAAATAACAATAACATGACATGACCACAGTTGAAAAATTTGAAAACTAATCCAGATACATGAAATTGCAACTAGAACAGAACCCTTATTGTTCAGGGAGGCTGAGTGCCTGGAAAAGAAATGTGAAGTATTTTGTTTAAATTCTGTCCTTAGTTACAATGCCACCTGGACAAAAGTTTAGCTAAATCAAACAGACTAAAGAAACATCTGTATTCTGCTGCTGTACATCCAGAATATGCCAACAGCACCACACTGTGGATTAATAGTGATTCTCTGTAAACTCATAAGGTGGTTTCCCAAGCCTCAAATCAACCATGGTAGAAACAGAAATGCAAACACATTTATGTATATATATATAGTTAAATTAGACCAACTTAGTGTTATCAATTGTATAAATTTAGCAAACAAGAAGTTAATTAACTACCTTACCTTTACAGTAGTGTAACTGAGACTATAAATTGGCTTGCTTAGTTCATGTATGTGGCATGCCCTCTATTAATTCCACATACCTAATTTCCTTTAGCATCAGTGAGACAGGATACATGTGCTGAATTCGGAACAGATGCTTTACACTGCACCAAAATGGGAACTTGACGCTCTGAATGGCATCTGTAGCTTTCATTAGTGGTAGCTGCAGCAGAATCCATGAGAGGCAGTTCTAATTTCTGGAAGAAATCAGAAAATGTAAATCGTTAAGCCAATTTTCACCTGAATTCCTTGGGTTGCAAAACTAGGCTACAAAGAGCTTTGCTTCCTGCTCTGTCAAGAAATCAGGCATGAGGCCTAGAGATGAAACTACAACAACATGAGCAACTACAAGATCTCCTGTGTAGACTGACTGTCCCCCATGATAGATAACTCACCCTGACAGCCTGCTGGCTGGAATCATTATTGAGTTGAGACGAAGGTTCCAGCCAATAATCCCACCTGATGGAGCTCAGTGGGATATAAGAAATATTTCCTACTTCCCCAACTCTTGCTACAGCAGCTTCAAGCAGTGAGTCCATCACAAATGAGTGAAGGGCAGTGTGGTGGCATGCTGCGGTCTCTCTGAATCCCATGGGGCCTTTTGCCAGAAAAAGAAGACATGGCTACAGGCATTAAGGTTGTGCTTTTGCAGATAAATCTTGCCACTTCCACCATGCTCAACTGCAGTTCATAAGGCTCAATTACCTTAATAATCCAAGGTATGATTCTATACCATTTGAGGCGCACTGTTACCTTCTGAGGTCCCAAGATCACATCAAATATGACAGTAAGGAAAACCCATTATAACAGTAGATCGTGTACAGCTTATTAGTTTCTGCCCTTAAGTTAGAAGGAAATAGACAAATGAATAAAACAAAACAAACAAAAAAATCACAAAATATAAACCAAAACAAACACCACCACCACCCCCCCCCACACAGAACCAAAACGCATTTGATTCTGGTTTCAGTTTGGAGGAGAGTGGCCACCTCTTCTATTTCAGCTTGTCTCTGTTCCTCTGATACAAAAATAAAGTTACACTAGGTCTCATGCCCCATAAGCATCTTTCCTCTTAGGATACAACTGCAAGCCTGGGCAGTACCTTGCTGTGACTGAGAATACATACAGAATATTGGCAGCTCTCATCAATGTTAGTGTTTGATCCAATTTTTTTCCAAGAAATTATCTCTATTTGCTTTACTCCGCACTTTAAAGTTGCTAAGAATTTTTCCTAGTCTGTGAGGATAAATATCTAGGAGGGGGAAAGAAACCCAGAGGATTTTTTTTTTTTTTTTTTTTTTTGCCATCTTCATCAGGCAAGCAGATTATTCTGCTCCTTGGCCTATTTACTGTTTCCCCAAGTGCAAACACGAAGCTTACCTTTAGCTCTCATATAAAACCTGAAGACAGAATCTTCTACATCAGGACATTCACAGAATCATAAAACGTCCTGAGTTGGAAGGGACCCACAAGGATCATCGAGTCCAACTCCTGTCCCTGCAGATGACAACCCCACAGTTGACACCATGTGCCTGAGGGCGTTGTCCAGTCTCTTCTTGAACACTGTCAGGCTCAGGGCTGTGACACCTCCCTGGGGATCCTGTTCCAGAGCTCCACCACCCTCTGGGTGAAGAACCTTTTCCTAATGTCCAACCTAAACCTCCCTGGCCCATCTTTTTGCCATTCCCTTGGGTCCTGTCACTGGTCACTAAAATGAGATCACATCTGGAATATTGTGTCCAGTTCTGAGCCTCTCAGTTCAAGAAGGACAGGGAACTGCTGGAGAGAGTCCAGCACAGAGCCACAAAGATGATGAAGGGAGTGGAGCATCTCCCTTGTGAGGAAAGGCTGAGGGAGCTGGGGCTCTTGAGCTTGGAGGAGACTGAGGGGTGACCTCATTAATGTTTGTAAATATGTAAAGGGTGAGTGTCACGAGGATGGAGCCACGCTCCTCTCAGTGACAACCAATGGTAGGACAAGGGGCAATGGGTACAAACTGGAACACAGGAGGTTTCACTTAAATATGAGAAGAAACTTCTCAGTGAGGGTGACAGAGCACTGGAACAGGCTGCCCAGGGAGGTTGTGGAATCTCCTTCTCTGGAGGCATTCAAAACCCACCTGGACACATTCCTGTGTAACTTCATCTAGGTGTTCCTGCTCTCGCAGGGGGATTGGACTAGATGATCTTTTGAGGTCCCTTCCAATCCCTAACATTCTGTGATTCTGTGAAGAGAACAGATGAACTCCTGCCCCTCCTCGTCCCCTTGAGAGGGAGCTGTAGCCGCCATGAGGTCTCCCCTCAGTCTCCTCTACCAACCTACGCATTCTCTTTAGACATCGTAACATTATTTTCAACGCATCCTTCCCATCTCTTCCACCAGCAACGCGTCTGTGGCACCAGAGGCGCGGACTCCCTTCGGGCGGCCCTCACGGGGGCGGCGGGGGGAGAGGAAGGAGCGGCTGCAAAGTGACGTTTGCAGCCGCCCCCTCCTCTCCCTCCGCCGCCGCCGTGAGGGCCGCCCGGAGCGCCCCTGGCAGCTCGGCTGGCCAAGGCGGCCACACAACCCTTCCTCATCTCCCGCTACGTGTTAGCGAAACCTGCTCCCCTGTCAGCAGGGGATATGGGCGCCCATGCAAGAAACACCACCGCCTCCCCGGTAGCTGCCCACCGCCATTTTAAACGCTCGCGAGATGAGCGGCGGAGGCTGCCCCCCTGTGGCAGAGGTGTCCTCGCACAGGGGCAGAGCAGCGGTTAACGGCTGCGATGGCCGGGTTTTTTTTTTTGTTCCGAATAGTTCTGTCTTGGTAATTAAGGTGAAGTGAAACGCCTTAATGGTTGGGTGTGAAGGCAGCAGTGAACTCTTCAAGCCGGGTTGCCTGAGAAGGGCAGCGCGTTTGGCGCAAGTGCTGCTGACGCCTTTGGCGTTCTCGGCAGTTTTCTCAATTTCTTAATAAAACAGGTGACAAGGGAAAGAGCATGGTGAGATCCCAGCTCTCTGAACTTCTTCATGTAAATCACTCTCCAGGTTGTTCTACAGATCTTGTCTGAACTCCCTCCTAAGGATGAAGACAAGAAAAAAATTATGCTAGTGTAGTCAAGAGTCTAATTTCCTCCTCCTTCCATGAGGCACACAGCTCAAAACAGATTAGTTTCTGTTTCTGCAGGTTTGTTGTATTATAGCAATGTGTTGAGTTAGATTTGGGAAGATCTGTGAAGAGCAGTGAGGGAGAAGACACCTGCACTCCTGAGATAAATGGATTTTTTTTAATGGGACTTCCTCGTGATGACAATAAATCGTTCATTAACCTGGCCAAATATAATTAAATGCAGTGGCTGGTTGTTCTTTGGTATCTAAGGAAAGAGAGCTATTAAGTCAGTGAAACCCATCTCTCTGTTAAGGTGTTTTGGTTTGGGGGGGGGGGGGGGGGGATCATTTTGTTTTGTTTTCCTGGAGAGTTTTTTACTGTAATTTCTGTATGACATACAGGTAATGCAGAAGCCATCTGTTCAAGCAAACATCAGCCCCGTGAAAATTCACAGTAATGTTCTAGGCATCATCCAAGTTATAAACTTAACAAATTATGAATCTGAATTTAACATTGCTATTAAAGTTTAGCAATTCTTAGCCATTAGCAAAGCACCTGTTGTGCTTCTTTGAAAGTATGTGCAAATGCAAGGCAGACCAGCAAAGAGTTTCTTGTTAGTGTACAACTTAACAGTGTCTAGGCTAGAAAGATTTAAGCAGGCTGTATGAAGATCAGTTTCAATGAATGGCTCAACCAAGTAATCTTGAAACCTTATCTGTAATTTCCTACTCATATCCTTCTTACTTTGTCTTCCCCTGCAGTTCAGGTTCCTCCTGAGTATATTTTATACAAGTTTCCAGAGCACCATTTCTTTACAGTTGCTAATTAAAGATCCCTCTGAATAAAGCCTTCTGCTTGAACAGTTAGAGTGCCCCTGTGAAAAGCCCCTTTTGTGGGTGACCATCTTCTTGTGGATCACAACAAAGACAAGGCACTGCAGAAAAAACACTCAGTTTTACTTTGTAGCCACTTGGCTTGCCTGTCTCAAATTAAGTGGATGGATTACATTTGCACTCCTCATTTTCCAAGTATAATCCTCTAGTGGGATGAGTGGTTCTGTCAGAGAGTAAAACTACAGCACACTCTCACAGCAGCCTTTTGCAATGAAGCAGACAATGAAGAGTGGTCCTAAGAGGTGCCAGCTGATTAGGGGTGAGGTGGAACTGGGGTGGCTGGGACTGTAATTGCTGGCCACACCCCAGCCTTCTGAAGTACTAGCATTCTTACTGCACGTTATTAAGAAACAGGCCCAGAGTGATCCTTGCATTGGTAAACTGTAAATCAAACACCATTAAGGTTGCTTGCTTTGCTTGAGAAAAAAAAAAAAATCTAACCCATGTGTTTTGTTTACTTGATAGTCATTTCCTGAAGACTATTTCTTGTCCTGCCTATGCTTAAACTTTCCCCTGTATGACTGGTCACCTTATTATGCCAACATCTGCATCAATAGCATAGAGGCCATGTCCATCTGAGTGCATGTGCTTGTGTCCCTGCTAGAGCAGCTGAATTTTCTCCAGGGATGAGCTGCTCTTGAAAACAGTGCCATAGCAGTGTACTGTCGAAGACCGTACTGCGTACTGAAACACTACTGAAACCCAAGGCCTACATCTGTAGAGTTGTGTGGATCAATACTTTATGCTTGTAGCACGAGAGTCATAGAAACAACTTGCTGTGGAGATACCCCAGCTTCTCTGACAAGTGTTCACCCGTGGAGCGGCTCTTTCTAAACCCTCCTGAGAACAATTCTCTGCTTCTGTTGCCATCATTCTTCATGTCTTGCTTACAGATGTTAATGTGGGTATAGCACAGTCAGTACTGCTGCCTTCATTCATCCCAAAGGCAATCATCTCTGTATTCTCTTTGAGTAAATCTCCAGGGATGCATATGTTCATCATAATTTACATTCACTCTTGAACAGCATCCCTGTAGGGTTATTGGAATTGCATGTTATATTATTTGAGTCATCTTAGCTCTAGCTTAAAGCCACAAAACTCAAAAGGTTGCTTGATATCAGCTCTTGGCCTTCCTGCCTTGCGTCAAATTTTGCTGTTAAATATATCAATGTAAAACAACTTTTGGCTACAAGTGAATTATGCTTCTCATATTCTGATCTAATGAAGAACAAGTATTGACATATGCATTTTTTTGTCATGTCCTCTGTATATAAGTAACATTTTGGACAAGAAGACTCATGCATGTGGAATATAAACTCCTCTGGCTTTGTTTTTATTTTCAGTGTGAGTACTCATGCTGCCGTGATTTGATTTTGGCATATGGCTGCAGGATATTCTTTAATATAATTCAAGTCAATGAAGATGCTGGAGTAAATTCAATTGTAGTAGGACCAGGCTTTGAACAATGTCACTCTGCAGGTGAGGTGACAGAAAAAAGGCATTTTTGTACAGCCAAAAGCAAGCAGTCCAATCCATGAGTCTGCATACTGAACGCTCTGACCCCACTAACAAACAATACGACTGGCAGAAATCAACCTGGATTTTTTTTCCATGCAGAAAATTAATGAGAAAATCATAAGCCTGCTGACAGACAATCTGTGAAGAATGAGAATGGTGAAGCACATCATATTAATTATTCAATATAAACTGTTCACCCTGCTTTTCCAGAAGGCACTGTCTTCTGCCTTCTGTGTTCTTTTTTGCTCTACCTCCATCAACCTCAAGTCCTGGCTGCACAATGGTACAAGTGACCCCGCTGAAGCCTTTTCCACCCACGTCTGCTTATTATATTCACAGCTTAATATTCAGCATCCTCGTAGTTCCGCAATTTTTGTGCTTATAGGGTGTCTACAAAGGCAAGATGCTGAGGAATGTGAAAAATAGAAGAGCACAACTGTGGGACAGGGAGGGCGCAAGGAGCAGGGTCACCTGTAGATCTGCAAAACCAGTAGCAAGAGGCAGCTGGCCAAGAATCATGGATTATGATCAGACAGTTCTTTTAAACCCATACATGTGTCCCAGGAATTTCAGGGGAATAACCTGTGTGATAATGCTTTTACACGCAATTAAGGGTGGATTGGATTCTTAAATTTCTGCATAATCCAATAAAGAAAAAAAATCAAAAGCTTTGATAAATCCCCTGCATTACAAGAAATCTTGCAGCCTAGCTGTTTCACTTAAAAAGCCCTTTGCAATGACTGATGCTCATGTTTCATAAGTGTTCCCTAAAGGCCATTATTAATGAGCAGAGAGTTCAGCACAGGCAGATGAGAGACTCACAGTGTGGAGCTGTTTTTCTGAAAAATCTTGCATGATTATTTCTCCCCTTGACCATTTAATATGACTGACCCAGTCATCTTTCTGTTGCTGTCTGTCCTTGCCTCCTTGCCCTTCTCAGCCATGCACGATGTGGAACAGTATATGAGCTGACAGCAAACCTAGATGGATGTCTCTCCAGTAGCATTGTTTGAATGAGCTGCTTCAGCCATAAGGCTCCTGTTTGTCTGCCAGCAACAGACACTGTAAGTATACATACTTCTGTGCTCTTACTACACTTCATGCTGCAATTTCATGGGCTATGATTAAAAATAATATGCTCTCCTCTCAGTGAAGCCAGTCAGCCCTTAGTCCTGAGTCTGCATATTGCAAGAGAAGCTCTGCCTTGAATGTGATTGCTACTTGTGCCAGGAGACATACCGGTGTACCCTGTAATTGCGAAAGTGACAGATTGCTTTGTGCTGAACAAAGTCCTCCTCCACATTGCTAGCTGTGTGCCAGGTGTGTTTAAAATTACTACAAGTTGTGATGTTTGGTTTTTTTTTATCTCAGAGGTTCTAAATCTTTGAATAAAAATAGCAATCATAAAGTGGCCATATTGATTTCTCGAGTGATACCACACTTTCAAAAAGGGATTCCTCAGGCTATTTCCATGTTTCCAGGCAACCTTGCTGAGGCGAAAGAAAAATTAAATATTGTGCTAACAGATTGACCTACAACTTTGACAGCTCTTTTTAAAAATGTAAATCTGAATTACTGTGCCCAACAGCTTCATTCAAAATCTATGATCTCAGCTACTATAATACCTCAAATTTATTTCTTTTCACTTTTGCCTGAGACACACAACCCACAAAAAGCAATCCAAAACTGTAATTATTGGTATGGTGATATGAGCAGGCATGGTACTTGTTAAAAAAATACCTCTGACAGTTCCTTCCCCAAGATACTGATAATATGAACTATATAGGCAAATGGATTGTGCAAGTATAGACAAGTGAAGGCACAAGTGGATTCAGTCTGGAGAACACAAAATTGCTGGCATTTAGTTCCATTTTAATTTCCAATTTAGTGTCTGTCTTCTACAGACACTTTGGAGTTCAACCCCTGTACAAGTGTGATCAGTCACGAGTGGGCACAGGGGAACAGCTATGAATCCAGCGTCTAGATCAAACAGAAGTCCCTATTCCCTCCAACACAGGAGGAACAAACATCAGTAGATGATTCACTACATCCACAGGAGTTTGTTTCCTGGGAAACTTACTCTTTCACTCTTCTTGGATTGAACTGTTTCCTTCTGCCTGCTGGCTTCTTCCCCTCACTTTTTTGCTCTGCATACACAGCTTGCCAAGTAATCATCTAATTCCTTTTGGAATGAGAAAGCCCTTCTGCCTGTTGCCTTAATTGGTGGTCTTATTGTTTCAGCTCTGTCCCTGTCCCTGTGTAAAGTCTTGTAATTGTTCTTTGTGCTGAACTGGAAATATGACTGCTTAACATATGTTATAACTGTGTCTGTGATTATGAGCTGACATAGGTCATTATTAACACTGGCCAGAAGGATGCTTATACTTCAGACCTGAGCCCAGCCAGCCAGCACCAGTTCTTGACCTGTCTAAGGGCCCAGGCAGGGCAAAACAAGGATCAGGAACCCTAGTTAAGGCTAGGCTTCTCCCAGCATTGATACAACTAGAACATTGTCTCAAACAACAGTATTAGCTATTACAGTATACTGTCCTATATTAAAAATGTGATACTGACACATAATGAAATATTTTTTTCTGATGAGCACTTGATCCAAAAAATCATCTGGAATACTATTTTTTGTACTGGAGTGTGGGTCTCAAGCATAGCTGATCAGCACCAAAACCAGTGAGTCTGATTCTGTTCCTTCTGCAATGATGGCAAAATTCCCATGAAGTAAACCCTAGGTGATTTAATTAGCACATGATGAAATTTTGTATCTTTTCTATCCTGATCTGCATAACTTCTAAGTCTAGCTAAGGAATGGTAAAATAGTTACTGAATGCAAATGTACTAATAACGGTGCAGCTTGGGAGCAGATGTCAGTGAAGATACACTTCACAAATCTCTACAGATCTGTTTCTGGTAATGTCATGATACAACATTTTTTCCCTGTTTTTTGTTTGTTGTGATAAAATTCCTCAGCTTTCCAGGATTATCAATATTTTACCTTTACCTCCGACGTGTTAGCAGAAATCTGCCTTTGGCATATTGGATACCAGTTGTGCCCTATTGTATGTATCATGCTTTGGTAGACATAGCTGCAGGGCCTCCACACTGAATAATACTTCAGAAAATAAAATAATCTTATTCCTGAATTGTTATCTGCTCTGATCGGTGGCACTGGATGATAGGAGGATGTATAGGTCTCCTCTTCCCTCTTCTGTGATGTGACAGCTTACAGCTGCAGGTCCTGACACTCAGGTGGGTACCTCAGTTGCTCATGCGCCAGGATACTCCATTCACAATGGTCCCTTAGCTGGTGGTAGTTGAAGCTGTTCCTGGGATCACATCTCTCCTAATATATTTTAGCTGATGTTGTGGTTTAGCCTGAGCCTGCAAATAGAACTATGGCCACTGCTTACTCATCCTCTCCCCTCCCTAAATGAGATGAGGGAGAGAATCAGAAGGGAAGGGAAAAACTTGTGGGCTGAGATAAGAACAGTTTAATAAGACAGGAAAAAACAAAACAAAACAAAACAAAACAAAACAAAACAAAACAAAACAAAACAAAACAAACTATGTAAGTCAGACACAGGCAATAGTTCATGAAATCTGGTCCCATGCAGCTGATTGCAGCAGAACAGAGATCTGGACAGCAGTGTGCACTCAAACACAGTCACACCAAACAGCCAGTCCTGGAAAAGAGAGCACACTCATCTCAAACACCAATCCCAAAAAAGAGCAAAAAGGCAAAAGTCCAAAACAGCAAAAGGGGAAAAAAAAAACCCTGCAAAATGGCAGACTAATGAACTAACAGAGAACTAGGAACTGCCAAGCTGAAAAAGCCATCTCCAGCTATATTCCAAGCATGATGCTAATGGTAAGGAATATCTGCTTGGCCAGCCTGAATGTCAATCTAGGTGCTGTCCCGCTTTTCTCCCTCCCAGCTGGTATTTGAACCTGCAGCTGGAAAGCTGAAAAAATCCTTGGTCTCCTTGGCAGCAGCCAAAACATCAGTGAGTTCTTGCATTCTTTTCATACCAACTCCCAAACATAGTCTGGCTACTGGAAAGAAAAGCATAGGAAGTTCAGTATGTTATCACATTATTCTCATACTAAATCCAAAACAAAAGACTTGATAGTTATTACTACTAAAAAGAAAATATTCTAACTACTATGTAGAAAAATAACTTTTTCCCTGCTATACCAGCATAGCTGAGAATCTGACTTACATTTTTTTCATCTGCTTTTTCTCTGTTCATGAATAGCCTGTTTGTAGTATCAGAGTGTGGCAACATCTTGATCTTTCTTTTCTCTTTCCCTCTACCTTGTGGAAACTGAATTAATGTAATTGCTTCCAAGTAACACAATGAATGAATGTGTAATATGATGATCATTAAAAGGAACATGCTTTTCATTATTCCAAGAGAGAAACACAGATTCATCTTTTAGGCCTGGAGAATTTAAACCACTTAAAATAAGGGTCAATTTGGTGGCTATGAAAGCTGTAATTATTCTACCCTCTGATAAAAGGGATATACTAGACTGTTGAGTTGGCTGGATGGCTGTGTGTTAAGACTCACCATACATCATTAATGAAAGCAGAACAGGAGTATAAGCTACATGTGGGGGAGGTACTTTGGAAGAGTCTCTTCAAAGGACAGGTTATCTAATAAGACAAAAGCAGTAATACTTTTGATGCTTTTTAATAGTACTGTTTATATAATTATCAGAACATTAATTCAGGAATGAGCATTCTTGCTTAAGTGGCAAGGCAGGATGAGCATCTGATGTCCATGAGTTATCTGGATATGTGGCACAGAAAGCCCTCTGATTAATCATAGCAGAATATTAAATGTCCTTCATAAAAAGTTGTGCTTTCATGTGAGCATGGAAATATGGGATAACATATTTATGCCTTATATGAAGTCAAGATCAATGATGATCATCTTCTTTCCTAGGTTGAAATAGAAACTGTGAATCTCTGAATTCCTTTTAATGCTGGGCAAAAGGTTTTACATTTTTTATAAAACCATAGAACCTTTCCAAACCATTTTAATTGCATAATAGTTCAGTTTCAGTAGTATCATTTTAATTTTCAAAACAGAAAAATAACTTGCGGAGAGCTGGAAGTGCAAAAATAGGTTTTGCTACTTAATACTAGTGCTCCCATGGAGAAGAAAATTTGGTCTGCAACATGCAGAAGACAGCCATAAGACATTAACACAGAGATTGAAAAGGTGAGAGAGATATTTCCAGTCTGTGGAAATTCCTTTTCATACATTTGGTGTTAAGTCATACAGGTATGTAAGTAGAAGCCAAGGCCTCTCTCGCCTCTAAGTTTTGATTTTAGCGTGTACAGCCTCACTTTAGATATATATGAGGTTGGTCCACAATTAAATACATAAACAATGGCCTTAACTTTCCAAGGCTCCCTTTTAATGCCAGTTGAAGACAGTCGTGTCTCCTAAATATGAGTCCAACTGTGTAGGAAGTTCGGCAGTCCAGTGGTACCCATGACAGATGTTATCCAGGCAGGCTGAGTGTTGGAAGGCCTCTGAACCACTCTCTGAGCAACACTTTGTTTAGACAGACTTCTTCATTTTGGAAAAGTACAGACAAAGTATTGAATTTGTGGTGAAGATACTTCAGGTGGGCCTGTTTCAAATAACTATTTTGATGTATGTAGGAAAATAGTTTTGTTCATCCACTCTGCTGTCTCTATCAGAAATAAAGAGGCTGGTGGGTGGCAGAGCAGCACATTGCAGGGCAGGAACCAAGCAGCACAGGCGAAGAACAGGCAAGCTCAGGCTAAGGCAGGAAGTCCCACAGGATCACAGAATGGTTGGGGTTAGAAGGGACCACTGCAGATTATCTAGTCCAGCCCACCTGCTGTAGCAGGTTCACCTAGAGTAGATTGCACAGGAATGTGTCCAGGTGGGTTTTGAATGTCTCCAGAAGAGGAGACTCCACAGCCTCCCTAGGCAGCCTGTTCCCACGTGAAACATGATTCTTAAGTGCATCTGTGTGTTTGGGATTCAGAGAAAATGGTACTTTGCCCTGAGCATCTAGTTTATTTCATCATTATTCTGAACTGGTTGCTTTACTTTTAAGTAAATTATTTTTTAAAACATAACTTGTGATTTTAAAAGAATTTTTTCCTTTCATGTCTTACCTGCTTATTGAGACAAAAAGATAGACATAATAGTAGATTTCCTGAGATTCTGAGACAGAAAAATACTGTGAGATACTATGTTGGCTATGTCTTCTGAGGACTTATTGTGTACAGCATAGTGTGAAGCACTTTCACTGGGAGACTTTGTGTCCAGTCTTAGTTTTGCATACTGAGCAAAGCAGATTGAAGGTTTTCCACAGACGTTTTCTATCACTGGAGCATTAGGTATTAAACTAAGCCCTGATTTCCCTGAAATAAATTCAATTTCTGTGTTAAACACTGAAAAGACTAGCTCTTAGACACTCTCACCTATATAACTGCAGGAGGAATATTTTAATGGACATCCACATTTTTCCTTGGTACAAAAACCCTGTTCTGGTTTTGAACCTTAAAATATAAGAGGTTCTTTCATATCTTTGCCACAGGCAGCTGAGTTTCTGCACCTCCCAATTTCTGTGGAAAATATGAGCTTGAGTCATAGTCTATGTCTTTTTCTTTCCTTCTCTTGCTTAAAGACTTTTTAGTTGTTCTTCCTACTCTTCTTTATCCTGTACTATGTGGTACCTGGCAGGGTGCTTTAGTAGCAGAGAGGAAGAAGTTGAGTAGAAAGACTGAACTGGATGCATGTAACAGTCTACAGTGCTTTTTAAGGGGGTAAGAAAAAGCATCTTTCCATAAATAAAAAAAGTCATTTAACTGAGAAGTCTATTCTGTCTTGAAGGGAAATCAGTATTTAAGGACGGAGAAGAGCTACATTTCTGTGAAGTGGAGCTCTGACATTGTACTGTACACTTCAAAAATGTGTTTACAAGATGTTTCTGTACAAGAATGCCCATGAAGAACAGCTACTTTACCTTGTACTAGCCCTGTACACAATTGCAGTACGCAGGCTGCAGCCCTCAAAGCAAGAATGCCCAGATGCATGTGGAAAATGCTACAGAAATTCCATTTGTCAACATAAATCATCAGAGAAAATATGTCTTATTAAAA
Source organism: Patagioenas fasciata (assembly GCF_037038585.1). Lineage (NCBI taxonomy): Eukaryota > Metazoa > Chordata > Aves > Columbiformes > Columbidae > Patagioenas > Patagioenas fasciata. The sequence continues at coordinate 31,556,101 of NC_092560.1, forward strand.
CAATTTGAGTAATGCTAAATTACTTTTTCCAAAGGTTCATTTCTCAAGGTTGTTTCAAGAGCCATTAAACAAGGATACTCTTTTTTTCTCTTCCAGTGCTGGAAATTGTAAATTTCCAGTAAGCCATGCATTGAGAAATCCACTTAGAGAGATCATCAGGAGCAAAATACACAAGTGTTCTTGGACAGCAGCCGTGCCATGCAAGTATTGGTGCTATATATTTAGGTCAAACTGTAAAAAGGAATTTCTAGTTTCACTGAAGTTCTTCAAAAGTATCAGAATGACATTTGGAAACAGATTTTCCGGTTTTGATATAAACAAGAATTATATATCAGAAAGGAACCAGCAAAATGACAAGAAAAAAGCTTATAAAAACTCTAGAGATAATAGGAACAAACTGTGTCTCTATCACACCACATATCCTATCATATTATATTATACTATATTAATTATCTGAAAGCAGACTCTGGACCATATGACCTTGCCAACTGCCTACAGTTAGAGATGCAATGACTCAAGTCAGTGATCATTTTGAGAGCAGAATAGCTATAGGAGATCCTGTACAAAATAATAGATATTAATGACAAAAAAGAGGACGGTTTAATAGACATACTTTGATGTTCTTGCCTGGGCAGTACAAATCAAACGCAGTAAGGTATGGCTGATGCATTTCCAAGGGAAGGATGCGGTCTTAGAGATCTGCAGCAAAGTTTGTATTTTGAAACCAAGAATTCCCAAGTTTATGTAGCTGCAGCTGAAGACAGCTCACTAATCCAGTAACCTGGATCTTGCTTGCTGAAATTGTCATGCTTTTCTCATTGAAGAAGTTGCAGTTAATGAAATTAGACTTTGACCTTCGATATTCCACTTACATTAAAGATTCCTCAAAGTCCTATGGGGAGGAAGGCACAATTTATTGGTTAAAAACCTACATGGTCTGATTTGCAGTTCAGCTAAAGAATTTCATGCCACCCACTTTCACACTGTAACAACACAGTGTACCTTGCAACAAAGCACATAGACTATAAAATGAAGCCAGAAAAAACAACGCTACCTAAAAATATGCATGTATTGAGGACTGTGGGCCCACTGAAAAGACTGACATAACAGAAACATGCCCCTCCAGTAATCTCATGGCTTAAAAATTACTTGCATATCATCAGCTGCCATTGCCAATGGCAAAGATATGTTACCACGACATTTCAGTTGTCCTTTTTAATTCTCTTATTGCCTTTAGGCCATTTAAGAAGCCTTCAGTATAAAATTAAACAGAAACAAGCTTTGGCCCATATAATAGCAGACAGCACTTTGTGAATGTTGCACAAATATTCTTTTATTAACCCATACAGCAGACTTCAGAGGCAAGTAATTACTTGTATCATTTGATGTTCCAGAATGTACAGTATCTGAGAAGGACATTTTAATTCCTAGCTGAGGACTTTGGTCTCTACTTTGCAGATTCACAGTTGTATATCCAGTTTGTCAAGGCTAGAGATGCTCATACAAGAATTCTACACATTAATTCTCAGAAACTTAAGGAAATTTTGTATGTAAAGCACCAAATGAGTGTGCAAGGCTGCTTACGACTTGCTTTAAGTCTAGATTGTGATACACAAGATATGAACACCAGCATTCCTATAGCATTTTTGTGTGTATTTCGATATCTTTCTCAGCTGACAAGCATTTTAGCCCATATTTTGCAAATGGACAAAAGAGCTCTGTTTCTCCAATAAATGGCTGTTATTGGTGGTGGTTCTAAAAGAGGAAAAGTATCAGCTATAAATAGTCTAAAATGCTCTTCATCTTGATTTGTAACCCTTATCCTCAGCATATACAGAGCTTCTTTTCACCTTCCCTGTGCTCTGTCATGTGAAGAGAATAAATGAAACTATCTTTATGTTTCAGGAAACTTGCAGTAAGGTTTCCCAAGGCAGTTGGCTAGCCAGTGTAGAATATTAAAAATAAACCACCATGTGATACACAAAACAGTTTCAATAGCTTTTGTCAGCTGTGGAACAGGCTGTGACTAAAGTTTACTGCAGAGATCCTGTTGAAGGACTGGCAGAAAGTTCTTCCTTGGAGCTGGGCAGCAAGATTACAAGCGACACAACCACAGCAGAGCAGTTTACCATTTTGGTAGCTGTTTCAAACCTGAGTTAGGTTTCACTTTGTCAAAACAAGCCTTGTTTACATCTATAGTAGTACATAAAATTGGCCAGGGACCATTCTCTGGCCTTGAGGATCAGAGGCGTGGCTTGTCTTAAATCCTTACAGCTAAGCCCTCTTATTTTTCAGAGTTGTTTATCTTCATCTGTACAGCCCCTTGAGAACATTTAATGTCCTATGGTTATTCTGAGACATGCCAAGATACTGCTTTGGACAGGGCTAGCTGATGGGAGCCAGAACCACGCTGTGGATCTCAGACCAATGCTCATTCTAGACACACATGCCCCAGCCTTGTTATGTGTACTGAATCTGGCGTAACCTTTTTGACCCAGATCCCACTCTGTAAGTGAATATAGTATATAGAACAGATGCAGTATATATAGTGAATATAATATATAGTTCTCTTTTTTAATCCTTCAATTAAAATATTTTTAAGTGTAAGGTAAAAAACTAAGGCTAAGAATGAGCGACACCTACTAATCTTTCCGTTTGTAACCTTTACAGTCAGACTGAAGGTCATAAAACTGGCAACAAGGGCTTTTCAAAGTATCTCCCCAGGGTAGGAGCTATTTGGCTTTAAAGAGCAAAAGTGGATAACTTCTCCTGTTAAAAAAAACCTCAGGCAATCTTGCACAATTTTGATCTGTTAAACCAGAATTTTGTGGACACATACAAGCTTTCAGATGGGGATATGGGTACCTGTGTAATAAATTCCAGCCTTCGGAAAATGGGCATGTTTCCCTTCACCTTTTACAGTTCCTTAGAAAGAGTCCCTAGGTCTTCAAGGTTAAAAAAGTCTTATAGGACTAGACTAGAGCAGAGTAAGGAATAGAATAGAATAGAATAGAATAGAATAGAATAGAATAGAATAGAATAGAATAGAATAGAATAGAATAGAATAGAATAGAATAGAATAGAATAGAATAGAATAGAATAGAATAGAATAGAATAGAATAGAATAGAATAGAATAGAATATTTCTGTTGGAAGGGACCTACAATGATCATCTGGTCCAACTGCCTGACCAGTTCAGGGCTGACCAAAAGTTAAAGCCTAGTATTATGAAGGTCATTTTCCAAATGCTACTTCAACACTGACAGGCTTGGGGCATCACCCACCTCTCTGCCTCTCTGGGAAGTCTGTTCTGGTGTTTGAGCACCCTCTAGGTAAGGAAATGCATCCTCATGTCCAGTGTAACCATCCCTGGCACAGCTTTGAACCCTTCCCGCACATCCTGTCACTGAATCCCAGGGAGAAGAGCTCAGCACCTCCCTCTCCACGTCTCCTCCTCGGGAAGCTGTGGAGAGCTGATTAAACTGTGTTTGATGTCCCCAGGATGAAGTTTGCCCTCCCTGCTGCCAGGGCACAGGCTCTCCCTCGTCTGCTTTCTCAGCAGCACCTTCAAGCAGGAAGAAAGAACAATGAGAAACGAGAACCTCCTCCAAGTGCAAAAGCACGAAAGGCAATCTTGTGGAAGATGAAGTTCAGTTCATGAGCAATGTTGTACCAGTGATGACTGATATTGAGCTGCTGCCAACCAGCAACCCCAGGTCCCTTTCTGAAGAGCTGCTCTCCAGCCACTCCTCTCCCAATTTGTACTTGTGCCTGGCATTACTGCATCCTATGTGCAGAATCTGGCATTTGGTCTTGTTAAATTTGATCCCATTAATCACTGACGAGTGCTCCAGTCTAATAGCTCCCTCTACAATGCCTCTTGTCCCTGAAGAGTGTCAACAGCACCTCCAGTTTTGTGTTGACAGCAAACTTGCTAATGGTGCATTCAACTCCTGCATCCACGTCATTGGTAAACCTGTTGAACAGGACTGACCCCAGAACTGAGCCCTGAGGAACACTGCTGGTGACTGGTCACCAGCCAGATGTAGCCCTATTCACAGCTACCCCTGGAGCCCTGCCATTCAGTCAGCTCTTCACTGAGTCCACCATGTACCTGCTCATCTCACAGCTGCGCAACTTGTCTGGAAGCATGCTGTGAGGGACAGTATCAAAAACATTACAATCAAACCATTTGGAGGGCTAGGAATATATGACTACATTGGACTGACTTTTCAAACATATTTTTCTGAATTGGCAAAACAAAGAAACCCTCATGATTCATCACCCATCATGTTTTGTTAGGTGTTTTTCCTGACGTTGTGCTGGGAGCAGGGTCTGGCAATATTTTTCTCAAGGTGCTTAGCTTTGATATTTTTTCTTAGGGAGCTGTTTAATATCTGGCTGCCCTTTCTTGTTTTTATTGTATATTACTGACCAAACAGATGCTCTGAGCCAATCTAAACACTCAGACAGATTTTGTTGATGTTGATTCTGAGAGGAGAGATGGTGTATGTCTGTATGATTCAAGAACAAACAGGAGTTGATTTGATCTCAGGCATTAACTAAGGCACTGTGAGAACTGCTGAAACACAGGACTCCAGAGCATGTCTCTGCAGGAAATAAAAAATTCATCACCAATGATGTAATAGAAATGGCTTTTCAACATTAGCAGTGGACTTCCTTCATCAGCACTGTTCTCTATGCTTCCTTTGCATTTCTGATCAAGCTGTCAGAAAGCAGCAGGTTTATTTAATATTTTCCCTTCAGAATAAAATTCCTGTTCTCCTGTGTACTCCTCATCTGCAAAACAAATTCCCTGATTGAAGGTACGAGATGATTAAGCTACTCACGAAAGAAGGGCTTAAAAGCATAAATAGCACCTTTTGTTGTGTCACTCTGACCAACATAGTAAAATATAAATTTCAATAAACTACCATAGCACCTGGTATATTCCATTATATTTAAAAGAGCCATCACTCTCCACAGTGAAACAGACAGATGAAAAATAATTTCAGAAAAGAAGTTCAAGGCATTTTTCAGTGCCTTTGGTGTCTGCTCCAGAGTCCCGTTGCAAGGATTATGCTAAACAGGTGCAGTAAAACCCTGAGAAAGAGAACACAAGATCAAGCTCAGTCTTGATACAGAAAATAATGGCAACTCTGCACCAGCAATTCAAGAAACTATGCATGCCATTAAAACAAGGCATTCCATAATGTTTGACTCTTGCTCATCTGTTTTCCCGCTTTGCTAGGACTATTCTAACAGAAGCTCATAAATGTTTGAAGTATTGCTCTTTTATCAGTTTCTCCACAGCTTTCTCTTTGTAACCTAAGTTCTTATGATATTCGGGTCCTCTGTCATGAGACATGCCACATGCCTGGAGAGGAAGAGCAACACAGCAGCCTTGGCCCAGCACTTTCTAGTGGAGCCCATGTGAGCATAGCTCCTGATAGGTCTTGCATGGCTGCAAAGCAGTGTGTGTTGTGGTCCCCTGTTGCCTTGGGTAGCCAGGCTGCTCTGTTGATGGTCTGCTGCATTTGGCAGCATCCACAGAACAGGAAAAAGAGTATGACTCTGCAAGTACCAGAACGACTCTGGCCAAGGCAGCAAATATTTCTGTCTATCTGCACCTTTCCAGAAATCAGCTGGTATTCACATGGGGTACAGGGCAGCTTGTACATCATAAAAGGCAAGGTCCTGGACATGGAGACAGCTTCAGAAGTACAGAATGTGGAACAGGAAATATGGGGAATGGAGGAAGAGGTGCATGCATGGTATTGAAGTAATGGTTTAGGGCAAGGCAGGTAATTGTAGGTAAGTGTATGGGATCTGAGACCAAATGCTTAGTTTGGGAAGATGCAGCATATGTATCTAGGGTTGGTAGACAGTTTTTGCTTTTTTTCACAAGTATCTGTGTAAGTTACATGCCTTAGCAGCAAGGGTTGTTTGTCAGCACGGAAGTAGCCCTTGAAAGGATTTAGCTCCCATGAGGTTTTGTCTAACCTTTCTCCCATTGTTGTGGGCAATGACCCATATCAGGAGAGATGATGAGCACTGCAGCATGATGCCCTGCAAAATCACAGCTATTTAATGAGAAAGTAGTCTACAAAATGCAAAAATAGAATAGTGACAGTACAAGTAGAAAGTAAAGCAGTGTCCTTTAATCTATCTGGATATGACTACCTGCTCAAGCTACATGTTCTGCAGAAAAAGCAATTTATACCATGTAAAGCAGAAGCACTTATGTTGAAAGCAAATTATTTGTATGGCTTTCATCTCTCTGCAACATCAGACCTTTATCACCTTACTCTTCTGAATTACTTTCTGTCCAGTAGGGATTTTCCAGAGCAGAACTGTCATAATAACATTTTGTATTGACGTGTACAAAGAATTTAGTTTTTGTGATAATATCTCTTGAAGGCAAAGCACACACAATGCTGTATTTTTTTCCTTCTGCCTGCATTTTTTAGCAATGAATAAAATGCTAGACACAAGTATGAGACTGGTAGGTCTTTAAGGGAGAAATCCCTAACCCAGTGAACATCTTAGTCCTTGCATCCATCTATTAAACAATGAAGTACAACATGTGTGGTAGCTTGTGGTTGGAATTCTATGTAGAAGAAAACCTCTTGTAGAATATTACACAGAAATTTCCAGGTAAAATATAGGAGCTTGTAACTCCGTGATTTTTTTAAAAGCAATCAAGCCAAAATACCTAGCCAAGAGACAGGCAAATGTGTGCCTGAACCAAGTGGTCACTCTAAAAATGGAAAAGTTAAAACTGGGCCAGAATGCAAAGTTAAGTGGTCAAAAGGCACAACCGTAGTTACTGTTACCATGGTTTCTGCTCAACTCTGAAGGGAAGCTCTCACAAGGCTTTCATACCTCCAGGCATGCTGTGTCAGGACAGTCAGGGAACTGCTATAACTCTTGGAACACTGCCAGCCAGAAGCCTCTGACACCTTGGTTTCTGCTCTCTCTCCCATCTTGTAAAATTACACATTTCATATGGCCTATTTCCTATGGCCTGCTGCCGGTGTTGATATCATTAGGGGAGAAGAACTACCGTCCTCAGAAGTGCCACGTGATGGTTGACAATGTGGTTTGCCTTCTGTTGTTGTTCTTTGTGCATCTTCTGTGCTTTATGAAGGAGAGATAAATGGCTCCTACAGCAGTTTGCAGTAATCCGTGCTAGCATACAACAACCTCCAAGGAAGGACAGGACAAAAAATCAAGAGCAGACCTCAGCTAGCCTTCCAGGAAAAAAAAAAAAAAGCACAGTTCGGTGTTTAATTTGTAATGTAAAGTGTAACCCCCGTGTTGTGAGCTGGGTGAATGGGGACAGAGCCCAGTGAGGGTTCTGTCTGCTAACAGAGACCCACACAGGGACATCCACCCAGCTAAGCACCTTTAACGGCCTTGAGGAGCACATTGCAAAAGCTGGATTGTGTGCCCTTGTTTCCAGCATGTCCACGTTTCCAGCCTGGTTTGTAGGCAGCCCGCTTGGATCTCTCTGCACAGCCCCTCCCGCAGCTCAGGGAGGTGGGAGCAGGTTGTGGCTCCTCTCTGGTACTCTCCAGCTCCCTGAAACGTGCAGAGGCTATTTTGCTACGTTTGGCTATTTGTAATTTTGGCTTTCTGGCCTTTCAGAGAAAAGGCTGGAAGGTCTGGGGTGTTTCAGTTATGCAGTCCCTCTGAGTTTTTAAGAGATTATTCTTACTTTTTTTCTTTGTTTTTTTTCTTCTTTTTTTTTTTTTTTCTGGAGTCAGCATTCTCTGGCAATATTAATAAAGTGAAAACACTTCTCTTCCCACATCTTAACAAAGTCTGATTTCAAAATATGACCTTGTTACAGGCAAATGCCTTCCAGAATGCAAGCTACTAGCAAACACAAGTTAGAGCAATGGGAATCAGACCAGTTTTTAGAGCCAGAGCTTCCAAACTTCAATTCTTGTGGGACTGCTTCCTGGATAATAGGCAGAGTGAGCACCACATAACAGAGTTAATTTGCAGCACAGCACCTTTTATTTAACATTATACTTCAATGAAAATGTTCATTAGCAAGCCACATGCAAATGCTTCTTTGCATGCTAGTGAAAGGTTGAGAAGTTTTTGAGAAGAATTTAGGTGGGTAGGCAGGCAGAGTTTACCCAGTTAGATTCCTAATGCTACTCCATCTCTAAAAGTAGATGGCAGGGAACTGCAGGGTCTATTTCATGGCTATTAGTAAAGCATGGCAGGAAACAGGGGATCCTCTTCTCTTGTGGTATTAGCATGAAGAGTTGAGTAGGTTCCTTGCAATGGATTTTTTTTTTAATCACAATATGCTCACTTACAATTTTCCAGTCTTTTTTTTTTTTTTTTTTTTTTTTCCTCAGTATAGGCAAAAAGCATCCTGGGGGCAAAGTAAATTTCCCCAGCATCTTGGCTGACAAAACAGATACTCCATTATAAAACGAGATCCCGAAAGGGACTGTTTCTCTACATTTTGATTGCCACAAATAGTGTTGCAAATATGCTGCTTACAACCATCACCATCTCCTCTCTTAAAGACAAGGAAAGCAAGTAAAAGAATACTTTACTTGGTATCCTCTGGTAACTCTGCAGGCTGCAGGATGGTGGCTGAGGAAGCAGGACATGGGACAGTGACAAACACAGCAAGAATTCTTGAAAGGGCGGCAATAGCAGAAGGGCTGGTCCTGTCCTATGCAATAACACATTGCGTTTGTCAGCATACATTGCTGGACCAGTGGTGTCTGCACAGCTGCTGACGTATTTCTCCTCTTGGCCTTGCACAGGGAACAAACTTGGCTCTCGAACTTCTGTACGAGTAAGAAAAATGTCTCTGTCTGCATTAACTGTGTATCTTAAAATAAACTAATCCCTTTGATTATGGTAGAAGATGTTGTTTCCAGGAGGAAGAAAATAAGATATCTGGCTTATTTTATAACTGAAGATCTGTGATAATAAGGAAATACAAACAGCTCTAAGTGGGCCCTAATACGCTATTACATTTTTTGAAAAATGACTATGTAGGAAATTCACTATCATTTTAATTGAAAGACAGTATTTTTCCTGACAATAGCTGCACTATATGTACTCACAGAGCAAAAAATACCCATGTTCTAGGGTTAAAAGATTCTACTAGCTTCACTTTTCATGAAAAATGATCTTACCTCAACAGGAAACAAAAAAAATCTCTTGAATGTTTCACTTTTTGATATCAAACTGTGTTGAAAAATCTCAGTGGGCAATATTTGAACCTATGTAAAATGTCCATACTAGTTGTTTTTTTTTTAAAAAACAAAACAAAACAAAACAAAACAAACAACCTGCAACTTGTGCTTCCCTGTAGAGATTTATGTGCAGCAAATCTCAAAAAACAGAAGGAAATAAGTATGCCTAAGTACTAGCTCAGATACAGTACTGTTCTGTTTCTAGTGTGATGATTAGAATGCCAGAATAAAAGCATTTACTTAATTTGATAGGAGTATTGACTATCAATGTAGAGGGTACAACATAGGAAACAGAAGCAGCATTTGGCTGTGTAACTCATTCTTACTCAAATATCCTTCTGGAAAATGGAATAATCAATAACTCAGAGGATAATATCAATTGTTCGAAGGTAAATTAACTCAGCCTCATTCTCTTATAGTTTTAAAAGCAAGCTTGACACAATTAATTAAATATTCATGCTCCAAAGCAAGGACTTGTGAAGAGAGTTGAAGGAATGCATGCCAATGAACACTAGTGGAATTCAAAGCATTTTCTCTGATAGAAACTGTTGATCTTACCATCTTTAATGGCAGGGTTATAAACAGAGACAGAATTGCACAGCTGGTACCTTATGATAACAGACAGACTGAATAATGGAGGATCAGATAACCCCATTTGCAGGAGAGAGTCCCAAAAGTGAAGAAAAGTAAAAAACTACCTGGTGTCTTTCTAGTAACCATGCTTTCAAAGAGAAGCCTTAAAGGTGGTGGTTGCAGAGACTGTTTGGAGCCCAAAAGAGAACGTGCAGAGAGTTGATGTTCCACATAATTTTCTTCCCGCTAACAGACAGTGTCCACAAAACAGGTAAGGACCAAAGGACCAAAGGGCTTATTCTCTCAGTTTCTCATACAGGAAGGAGGCAACAAGAACTGCTTACTGGGAGCAGGGAGGAGGCAGAGTGAATAGAAAATGTTGTAGGTCTAGAGAGAAATAGCTCTTCCTTGGTTGAAGAAGTAGTTTAAAGCATGGGATGAGGAGTATTGTGGACCAATAGTCTTTTGCATCCTTCTCACGTTTTAATGCCTGGAGATCAGACCACTGTCCGTGTCCAGTGAGCTCTGATTCAGGCAAAATTTCAGAATCTTACTGCTATTCAGGATTTTCTGAATTCAAGCAGTACAAAATAAAACAGTACTTATGTAAGAGTTTTCCAGTTTTACATTAGGATTATTAATGAAATGTTCTATTTGCTAAAAGTAGCAATTATAGGGCAATAATCTGCCACTCAGTGGAGATCAACCTGACTCTGTCCTTATGTTTTGTTTCTATTCATTTACCCTGGCTTCTACCCAGGAAAAAGTGTAAAGGCTTTCTTATTTCAGGTACCCATGTTCTTCCAATTACGTATTTATACAATGAAATGCGTAGAAAGACAGTATTCAAAAATTCATTTACTTGCAAATAACACTCAGTATGTTTAGGAAGATCCAACATAAGCACATAATAACTGATCATTACTGTCTAGTTTATTACATTAGTCTACTAAATAGTCATTCTATCCTGAGAGTAGGCAGGCTATTGTATCCAGACGTTTTCAATATGTAAGAATATAACTGAAATTATACCTGAGTTGAATCCTGTTTTATTGTGAACTATTTCTGTCATATTCACCAACTGTTGCTTTAGATTTTGGAAATAAATATTCAGCATGAAATTATAGCATGAAATAATCACACAAAAGTTGCCACTTCACAATAGTCCAACCACTGTTTTCCAACTTTTGCATCAACAATACTGTAGAAAATGTTTTGGACTTATGTATATTTTTGGTGTATTTCATGTACTTTCAGAACAGCTGAACACCATTAACATGCACCTTTTCATAAACCTGTACAGCAAACCAGTGAAGAAAATAACAGATCTGAATCTCCAAGATAAACCCTCGCTCAAGAACATCTGGGACTTGTCCTGAACGGTTTGTGCACATGCTTTGCTGTCCAGCTATCCCTTTTCTGCCTGTTAAGTCTACAGTGGGAGCCACAGTTACTTTGCACTGCAGAGGTCATTGGCTAAGGAAGCTAACACTTTGTGAAACCTGCTCAGATAGTCAGCCTTAAACCGACTCTCAGCTTTGGACTTGTGGCAGAAGATTTTCTCTCTTGTCTTTGTCAGGACCTGTGAGGAGGAGGAGTGCTAGGTACACTGCTGTGCTTTGCTTCTTGGGCATTTTTAGGGTAACAAATACCTCCTGCCACACAACCAACTGGATGTGCAGGGCAGCGGGCTTGCTTTTCGAGGCAGTGACTCCCATCCCTTCCCTCCAGGGAGGCTCGGGAGTGCCTGTTTGCAAGCATCAAGGAAACACGCAAGGCAAGCTTTTTACAGAAGCCGTCACTGACCTAGCAGTGCAGCTCTGCTGGTCGAGGTTAACCCTACATAATCAAATGCATAATAATTTGGAAAAAAAGGTAAGTCTTGTTCTACCTTCATCCTTCATTTTTGCCTTAAGCTACCAAACAAGAACTCATGCAGAGTTCTTTTAGAAATAGGGAACAGTTTTTCATAAAAGGCATGCCTCAATATGTCAGAAGATCTTAGAAAACGGTAAGTGAGCAGTTTATTTCTGCCTGCCTACATAAAGACCTGCACTCAGTGCTGTGCCTGACATTCTTTCAGACCCGTACAAGCATCGTGGTGGTTTGATTGTTTTGTTTAGTTTTTTTGTTGTTTTTGGTTTTGTTTTGTTTTTTTTTTTTTGTTTGTTTTTTGTTGTTGTTGTTTTTTCTTTCTTATCAAAGGAAGCACAAATTCAACACCAGGTTTTAAGCTGTGGGCTTTAGGCCATGACAATTTTTGAAACATACTGTTAATTGTAACAACAAAAAAGATTATGCCTTATCCTTCTGCAAACCGGAGTAGAAGTCTTTCCCTAGGCTACAGGTAAACATGAACATGGGGCTCTGATCCTGTTTTTCCACTTTTGCATACATCACAGAGCTGTTGCAAACTAGCATGGCTTGCAACTTCTGTCAAAGGGACCAAAAGACAGAAAAGAAAGGCAGTTTGTAAAGGGCAGGATGCAGCTGTAGTGAAATGCCCTGGGGAAGGGAAAGTGGGCATGGAGGGTGAAGGTATAGTAGAAGGGACGTACAAAGTAGTCGCTTGTTCTGTGCCTTCCGTCATAAATGTTTAGTCCTTTTCACATAACCAATTTCAGAGAGGTTGTATTTTTTAATACTTCAGTCAACATCCAGACCTGAACAATCTGTCCTGGCAGCAAATACTGCAAACTGCTTTGGATTACAGAAATTACAGAGAATTTACTTTCAAATTCTGCCTGGTAGCATTTAACTATTCCAAATATGAAATCATGTGACAAACATGGAACCATCTGGACACTAAAAGAAACTTGTTAGCAATTTGCCTGAGAGCATCAGTGCTTAGCCTTGACTCTATGTTCTGGGCAAACTACAGGGTTAGGACTCAGGTCTGGCCATGCAGAAGCTATGTGTGCATCAAACTGGATGTGCACTGCTTCATAAGTGACACTAACATTTTGAAAAGAAAAGGGGGAAAAAGCTGCTAGATTATGCATTCTGCAATTTATTTGACTCTTGGTTTCATGTTCTGGAAAAATCTAAACTTGAGAATATGCATGTAACTATTAGGCCCAATACTCAAACCTTTTCAGGTTTTCGTGTCCCAGCTGATTTCAGTTACACACCTGAAATACACTGGAATGGGAATCTGCAAGTCACAAGAGCAGAATAGTTCTGAAGAGGAGTAAATGGTATTTTGTGGGAAGTTTAGAGGGAAGAAAAAATGCCATAGTAAGCAATTTTTAGCCATTTGCCCACCACCAGCACTTTCCCTCTCAGAATCTCACACTCGTCAGTAGAGAACAGGCTGAGCTAATGGGAATGGCTCTTCTCCTTATTTCTTACCCACCAAGGTGGATTAAAGGCTGCTAGAAACATGTTTCACTCTTTTGTAACATTGTGTTTCTTTGTAAGTAATCACTGGTGTTGCCATGGGGATGGTATACAATGGTGAATGAGAGTAACCGAGATCCTTAGATCCAGAAGTAAAATCTCTTACTAAGAGATGTTTGAAAAACATGCGGTGCCTTTCCCCATCACTACCACTTGTCTCTCTTTTCTGTAAAAATGCAAACCAACTGCAGGATTGCATCTTGGGTCAATAGTAAAGACAGAATACACTAAGTATTTTCTTTTAAAGGCTGTTATCCTGAACTGAGTAAACAAATCTGATGGTATAACACTAGAAGTAACAGACAGGAGCAGGAAGACTCAGTTTCTGGAGAAACAACTGCTTTCTTCATGTTGTGCAATTGCATCAAGACACACTTGGGTTATCATTTCTTGGAAGTCAAACCAACTGCTGGCCGTGATGGGAGGCTGGGAATCATGTGCCCCCAACCATCACCAACAAACTTTTGTCAGCCTGGGAGCCAACGCCAAGCACAAGCACTTTCATTGGAGATCTCTCCTTCCCCGGCTGTTAGGTCTTCAAGACTGTTTTGCCACCTTGCTGCACTCAACCTGGCAAAATATATAAATAACTCAGACATAGAACAAAGTAGCATCTAGCAATACACAGACATGTGCAGGCGTTTGAGCAATATGAAGCCAATAGATCCCGGTGTCACTACAGCCCGAACAGCTAATTGTGTCTTATTTTCCATTGCACACATTTAAATAGGTCTTACACTTCCATGTAGGCACTCCTCAGTCACTGATTATTTGCCCAGCAGGAAGAAGAACCTTTGTGGCATACATATTATCTGCGTTTACACAGTCACACAACTGAATTACTGACCACAACAGCATTTCTTTCAACTGACTACCTTTCTTACATGCATTCCCCTTCTCCAGCAGGATGGTTTATGCATCATGTGTATTAAGATGTCTTCTGCCAGCTTGGGACACAGGACTTCTTGAGCTTGGATAGTGAGAGGCTAATGAATGGCCCAGTTTCCTAGGGTGTCAGCTTCCTTTCCACCTCCTCAGAAGCAAATACATATGTTTCAAATCATCTCCATGGAAGACTGTTCCGTTGCCCTTTCCCACTTCTCTGCTTCTTGTATCATATAGTTGTCAGCACAGAAGGGTACAGTGCCATCCCCTGTGATTCTGTGAAGTTCAGATCCATCACAAGACAACAGAGCGTTGGAAGTCTGCTGTAAATAGAAAGGCACTGAGTTCACTGCTAGTGAGTAACTCTGCAGTTGTAAAGTATTTGTCCCAAAACAACAACTAAGATTAGCTTTCACAGGAGGAAAGAACAGGGTGACTCACCATTGAAAGGCAAAGGTACTAATCAAAGGCAACTTAAGCAGCAGTGAAATGCAGTTTCCTCAGCAAACAGTATTCTTTCCTGCTGGGAGAGAAGTATAGAGCCTAACATACTCTACCTCATTCGAAAGTGAACTGCATCTCCCAGTCTGAACTACACTGAAAGTAGAAGAAAATACAATGTAAAAAGTGTAGTCCAACTGAAAGGAGAAGGAAGCAGCAGCTGTGTGTTGGAATAAAGGATATAAGCTGTATAACAGCTATCTGTGGTGGTAGTTCCCTCTAACTTCTAAGTACCCTGAACCAAATGATGGAAAAAGTTTATTTATCAAGCCTAACTACAAGGAGAAATGCTCTGCTCCAACAGCCCTGTGAACAGGCATCAGGGATCTGTCACCAGCAAACCTTCTCCTACAGGTTAGAAGGCTGTCACAGCTTCCAGGTCTAGAAACAGACAACAACCACGGTCTCATCCTGGAAAAGAAAGACCTTTCCAGCTCTGTCCTTTCCACTTCCTCACCCTACCTAATGAATGAAAGCAGATACTTGTTTTCGTGAGGCAAGGCTTGTCAGCTCTTTTTGTAAGTGTCAAAAATACATGAATTATTTCTGTTACTGCAGCCTTTAGCTACACTCTCCCCTAGCAACTGCTCACAACAATCAAGAAGGGCAAATGTGTGAATTAGAAAGAACGGGAGAGGGACATTATCATTCTTTTTTCCTTACAGAAGGTCTACTGGGGCGTTTTAAGACCCACGTAGGAGGCTCTGCTGAGGAGGGTGATGTCAGAGTTGAACCCTGGCAACCATGGGTACTACTTCTGTTATTGTATTCTTTTATCCAGAATCTATACAGGAAGGTGCTCTCTCTTTTATATTCTGCAAGCTGGATGGTGTTGTGGAAACACCAGAAGTAATCTTTTATGTCAAGAACATTGTGTTGGCTGTTGTTCTTTTCTCTTCTTATGTTGGAGGGGCCAGCTTCATTCTTACATGAACACTCACATGAAAACATGAGGTTCGATGTTCTGATTAATTCATGAATGCTGAACTGAGATTGATCTTAGTGTCCTTTACGACTATATCTGAGGCAAGGAATTCCCCAAAAACAATTTTGCTGTCAAAACATGTATAACCACTATGGAAATCTGCCTTATTTGATGGATTTGTTTTTGTTACCAGCTTCCTGGATACCGTATACTTTGTTCATGAGACAAAATTTTTTCCGTGGTCCCACCTTGTGAATATCACCAGTATAAGCACCTGTTCATCTGATTTCCATTTATCTGTCAGTGGCATTGCTCCTGTGTTTCCCTTTAGATTAATAAGGAGCCAGCTGCTACAGTGTCCCCTCAATCTGTGGTCAAGGACACCAGATTCATGAGACGAATAGGTTTTCCAGAGCTGTAAACACATTATACCTTCAGAGTGACTGTTAAATATCAGGAGGAAAAAAGGTCAGGTATATAGTACTGCTGAGCACTGCCAGGTCACTCTAATGAGCCCTGTTAACAGATGAAATCAGAGATCAGGAATTCATCATTATCTTCTGGAAATAATGACTGGAACAGCAGGATTAAAATAGGAAAGAACACAACATGCTTTGTATGAGGTTTTTCCCAGAAAATCTGGACAGATGCCCTCAGTCTATTTTCTAATGTCTAGTGTCACTGAAAAGAGGAAGAAGATCACAGCCAAAGCATCAGGTTCCTTGACAGACCAAGGGCAGTTTGTAACTGATGGTCTAAGGCTGGAGGAAGGAAGCACGGGGCTGTACCAGGCTGCAGCTCTGCCCTGGACTGCAGGAGGGACCAGGCAGCTCACTGAGCCTCAGCTGAGAGAGAAAGAGCCTCTAGCAACCGAAAACTGGAGGGTATGGGAAACTGAGCAAGATGAAGAGAGTCAAATCGGGTAAGAGAGAGCTAAGACCAAATATACTATAGAAATAAAACAAGAAAGGATAACGTGAAAGAGACTTATACTGTATTAGGCTCCTCTAGATAGTGCACCTGTAATTCCAGAGTGAAGAAATGCCAGCCAAGTCAGGAAGAACACATGTTCCTCCCTGGAAGACTTCTGCCACTTTCACCAGTTCCTCAGGATGTCCCCTACCTTGTTGAGAAATAAGAAAGGTAGTTCAGACTGTAAGGAACTACAGCTTACCTGCCACAGCTATCTACAATATTTAATAAATACAACTGATGCAGTAGATATAACAGACACCCCCATGTAGGTAAAATTGCGTGAGCAAAATGTTTCTTTTAGCAGTTTCGCACTGAGGTGAGGGGGAAAGAACTGCTAAAAAAACCAGAGCTGTGACCACACCAGAGTGCTCAGCAGTGAAGTATGTTGGTATTTCCCTGGAAGCAAAACACTCAGACACAATCACTGCATTACTCACATCTTTGGCCTCTCTGTTAACACCACAAATGAAAGTGTGAAGTGTGAAGGTGGCTTGCACACTATATAATGTCAGGACTAAAGTTTAGCTTCCCATAGGCCAGCTGGCCTGAAACCCTGGAACTGAGGTTAATGGAGCCACCACCTATCTGTGCACAGGAATGCATAGGGCAATCTTTCTTGTAGCACTGACAAGAACATTTATATTTGTCTCCGTGTTCTGTAGTTGTGGTCTTTTTGTTTTTTTCCACCTAGAATGATACTGTGTGATCTTCATCTTTAGAATTCATTTCTGAACTCCTGTGATTTAGCGCTAATGTCTGCAGTATCAAATGTAGGTTCTTGTCAAAAGGCTGTATTTTGAATCAAGACTATGAATGTTCAAGTTCCCAGCAACTGCAAAATATTCTTCATCCAGAGAAAGATGCACAAGTATCTCTGAGGTTCTTCTATATTTACAGGAATTTTCGCTTGGTAAGGTTATGAGCTTTTAAGTTCACACTAGCTTTGTCTTTGCAGTAGGATTTGTGTTGCCATATATCAGAACCAGTAACTTACATTTAAAAAGGCTCTACTGGCTTATGAAATCTTATAAGATATTTAACATAATACTCAAGATAGTCACTCAGCCCCTCTTTTATTTTATAGAAGTCAGCATGTTTTTATTGGCCTATACAGATCTTCATGAGTTTAATGGCCAATACCATCTAACTACAGTGACTTTAAGAACTGGTTATTTTCAGTTTTGAACAAATGCATGAACTAATACCAATGACAGCAGAGAAAATGAAATAAGTAGGAATTTATGACTAGCAAGTCCTGTTCTGCTTGATCGTAGTGATGATGCACTCTTTCTCTCCTTGTTCTCTTCTCTGTGCAATATTTGACACTATGGTGGATTATCTTTTCACAGGAAAACTGTTAATGAAAGCATTTTCTCTTGCACAGAAGTTTAAGGGCCAAATGGAAACAATAGCTTGACCAAACGTTATAAGCCCAAGGCCTTGCACTGCAGGTATTCTTCTACACGTCATTGTCTTTCTGTGTTCCTACACAAGAGCAAATGCCAGCACCACCTTCTTTGTGTTTACTTGCCAAAGCAGAGGGTAAAAAAAGCCTCATTACATCAATCTCATCCCTTTGCTTGCTTGGTGGGTCTGGTTTGGACTCAAGTCTCTGTTCCTTAATCCTACTGCAAATTGTAAGGAAGGAGGGAGGAAGTGGGACCTGGTAAGACGTGTGTAGATGTAAAGGCACCTTCTTCAGCCTGAGAAGATGGCAGCGAGCATAAGCAAAGTAAATCACTTATTGTCAGACACTGAAGGAACTTGCCTTCTCCTGAGCCACCACCTTTTCAGTGGTGCATGCAGCGTGACCTGGTGAGCACAAAGAGGAAGGCCAGCCACGCAACATTACTCTGTGCAAGCACAGTAACTCCTTAAATTCTTTTTTAGAAAAGCACACTTGGGAAGGATTGTTTTAAGTGATATTTCTTCGTTTTGTGTGCTATTGAAAAATTAAGCCTTTTCATTATTAAAGCTGTATAGATGTCAGAAAACTCAGTGGGTGCTAATGCCTGTACAGGCACCTGGCACAAAGCAGTCCCTGACACAAAGGACTCAGTACAAAAGGAGAGGATCCTTCCCCAGTAACTCTCGCTGGAGCTGATGGGACTGTTTCTGCAGTCCTTCTCTTCACTGCAGTGAAGAGTGGAATGGCAGGCCCCATGCTAGCAGCGTATTTTATATAAACAAGTCACAGAGGAGCAAAGATCGTGATTCATGGAGGTTGCTATGATACCTTAGTGGGGTAGACTCAGTGTCATTCACAGGAGTACAATCCCTGAATGTACAGTAGGATTTCCTTCTGCAGCCCACAGGCAGAGACAATTCCAGCACTTACACTGCAGTATGTATTAAAACCCACCAATCTAATAATATGTCCGTTTGCTGACCCCTAAATAGCACCCAATGCTGCAGTAGTGTAGCTGTGTCATATAGTGTGAAATATATTGCTGATTTGGAGTTTAAAATAAGAATGAGGATCTCATTTTTTTTCTCCTTTCTACCAGGGTAAAGCTGCAATGAACCCCCCCCAGCACAGCAGCAGTGCTGGGTAAGTGCACCACCATAATGGAATTCAGGTTTTGGATTGCCTTGTGGTCCCAGAGGAATGTGAGCTATGTAAGGCAGACTAAATGATAACTTTTAGTAGTCTAAGATATGGATGGTGCTTTCTAACCCTTAGGGCCTACCTCCAGTGCCCCAGTAGCTCAAAAACTAGTATTTATGGGAAATTCCTATGGATTTTAATAGGGAATGACAAGCCTTCTATAGAATGTTTAGAACAACCCAGAGATCATTACAACAGGTATGTAATTCTCCATTAAAACCTATTAGCTCCTAAATTTATCTGGAATCTTGCTGACTTCTTCCCTGTTCAATTCAATAAGGCTTTTCCATAGAAAAATCCTGCACCTTTATTGCAGCCTACACAGATACAAGACAGAGTAAGTCTGTATTGTTTAACAGGAGGTAAAATTGCTGCTTTTCCTTTCTGGTATATACAAGGTGGGAAGTCTGTTCTGCATAAATTCCAACCATTTGATACGGAACAAAAATCAGTTCATAATAAACACAGCTTGTTTCAAAAAAACATCATTGTAAGTTAGGCTTAACTAAGAGGAAACTGAAAGTACTCCACAGTATTCACAGAGTTCTCTCCAATAACTATCAGCCTTTGAAGAATAGAGAGGGTAGATTTATGCCTGCCATAAAATTATTGCTTAGGGTAGAGTAATAGAGCAGTTGAATTTAGCTTCTGGTCATTAGCATCTAATTAAAAAAAAAAAAAAAAAAAAGGAGGAAAAACCATTCTAGAAAAAATAGTATGAAGTTACTGTCCAAATACACAGAAAAGCCGTGTTCATTTTAAGCTCCGTTAGCAACACAAAGGGACAGAAGAAGCTGCCACCCCGCTGCCGCTGGCAGCAGTGCCAAGGCTACAGATCACTTCAGAGGGGCCAGAGGGCTTGTGAGCAGGAAAACTGGTAGTGGTGTTGTGTAAACAAGAAGAGCAAAGAAATATGGAAGATAGATGCCAGGCCAAAAAGAAGCACAAGATTGCCCCTGTTCTTTATGCAGCAAGAGCTCTGAGACTGATTTTAACTACTTTGGTGTCACAAAAATATAATTCAGTCACTCTCCGTCCAGATATAAGTGTTGTGGTTTCTGTAAGCAGTAATTATGTGGTGGAAGCTTGTCTCCTGGACAGAGTCCTTTGACTGCAAATTGATAATTTATAGGCAAGACACTCGAGGAGAAAAGCAAAGACTGGTCTCAGAAAATTTCTCAGCACCACTGCTCCTTACAGATGGATTTGCCAGCCAGAGTGCCACATCTCAGTAAGACTTCCGAAGCCGATTTCCCTCCTTCCCCTCTCTTCTCACCTCAGAACACCCAACACATGCTAAGGTTTGTTTGCAGCCTTGTTTGACAGCAAAGATGAGGAACTCAATGCTGCAGAACTAAGGTCAATGCCAACCACATTGCAACAGAGGTCTCCAACCAGCTTCCCAAAATGGTCCAAAGGTGAACTACACCTGGCCACCTAATTTCCTATACATATATACTAAATATAGCCAAGGTATGGGACAAGAGTTTTTCAGCACCTTCCAGCCTGGTAGGTGCTTCTAAACAGAATTTTAAATAGAACAGCATCCTTGTCTTCTCCTGTCTGCACATCGGAGGGAAACGCCCTTAGATTCCCCTCTCTGTGTTTACCTTGTCTTCTGTCAAAATGAGTCTCTGATTCTCTTTCATTTCTTCTCTGTTTCTTGTTTTAATTTTGAGTTTGGTTGGTTTGTGTTTTGAGCAAACTAGTAATACAGAGAGAAATTGCTTTGTTTGATTCAATGCCTCTTGCTGTAGTCATGCTGCCTGTCTTCACTAAATTTGTAATTTGGCTATCGATGTTATTGATGTTCCCAGAGGTTTTGTGCATGCAGCTCAGGGTATCTCACCGCAGCAGAAATCTCTTTGGCAAGTATAATATGTCAGAAACAAGGTGTGAAAAAATTAATTTTAATATCATATGAAAAGCTTGCAGATATTGTAAAATACATGATCAATATAATGGAAAAAAATGTAACTGTGCCTGCTGTAGAGCTAAAGTAGTGTAAACAGGAGTGTGTAATTGAAATGAATATCATGTCTGAGCAGAGAAACAGCAAATGTGATTACCATAGTGCACACGTACGGAAAACAGGGTGGCATGAACCCTAAAAGAACAAAATAAAGATGTCTTGAGGGTAAACAGAGGAGCAGATCTCGCGTACGTGCTAATCCTTGGCTAATCTAGCCAGTAACTCCTAATTGTCATTTAAACCCGAAGAGAGAAAGAAACTGAGAACTGGTCACTACTCCTTGTACCAGCAGCTTGCCTCCCGCAGACTCAAACTGGTGATCCCAGGGGTTTGGCAGGCGACGCTGGCATGGAGCCACACAGCATTCATCTGGCTCCTGGATTGCTTTTTTGGCCTTCTGACAAAAGGCCTTACTTCTTCCTGCAGAGGGTTGATTAGCACTGCTCCTTCATTTAATGTTACTGCAGAGCTTAAGCCTTTCTCACACAGAAAATGTAGAAGATTGCTTCCTCGATCACCGATTCACTAGCCCAAGCCACTGCAGTTCCCAAAGTGAAACACTGCAGGCAGAGTGTCTTGTAATGGCCATCAAAACCTACTTCAGTGGCTTTACGTAAAAGTAATTATTTTCACTAATTCTTTATTTACATGGAATAGAAAATGGTGCGGACTGAATTCTGACCTCAGTTACACCTTGTTAAATCTGGAGAACAGTTTAATATCTGTAAACGGAATTCAAGTGTGGTCTGTAGACTGAACACACCACAAGGATTTTTGCTGTGACTTCACACCAAGCCAATAAAGCTAACACAACAAGACTTTATTTCATTTAGGGGAAATGTTTGTGGGCCACAAACACTTATTTTTCATGCTTACAAACATTTCAGTAATAACACAAATGAATAAAATACAAGCAAAAAGGATGAAACGTTTGTTAAAAATCATATTTCTGCTTTTGTAATACTTTTGTATTGAACACTATTTGAAAAAAAAAAAAATCTGTTCTTTGTTGCCATAGCAATAGATTCCCAGGGTGAAATTATATCATACTGCCTTTCTTCTAGGTTTCTGCAATGTGCAATCACCACCCACTCTCCTTCATTACCGTCAATAATCAGCAAACCCTCCCCACCCCCAGCCTCTATTCATCTGCATGTTTTGGGATGGAGGATGTAATCGTTATTGTTTTGACAGGCATAGGGAAGGCAAGTGGATTCTCAGCGTGCTGAGGAAGCACGGGAGGTGCTGTCTGAACTGTCTCCAGCCCAGTCCCAGTCCCCTCCAACAAGTCCCATGAGCGCTCGTGCACCCGCAGCCCCGCATCTCTCCTGTACATGTGCGAATGCCGGTGCCAGCGACACAACACTGCACAGCAATCTGCTGGGAGGGGTGGGAGCAAGCACCCACGCTAGCCTGGCATTGCCAAGGCCATGTCCAGTTTGAAGGAGAACCCTGACTTCCTGAAGTAAAATGCTATTGCATTAACTCAGTGTGCCACTTCACCCCTGCACCACAACCACTTCAAAGCGAACACCTCTGTAGCAGATCAACAGGCCAAGCTGAGCTCGCAGAACACGCACCATGGTCTGAAGAACACAGTGTAATGTAGTTTAACAGGCTCGTACCAACACAAAAAAAAAAAAAATCAAAAACCAAAAAGTCCTGGCCTCCGTGTAATTATTCTGAAATAACGTACAGTTACCACTCTCTCGCTGAGAATCTAGCCCTACATTTAGTTACGTGGATATTTCTCCAAGGTTAGATTCACACATGCTTTTTAACACTACATCCCCAAAATCAAAGCAACTGGCTAAGTTAAACAGATAATTCATTTTAAACACTCACCTTGTTTTAGTTATCCTGGTCCCATTGCTTTAGAGGACCGGGCCAATTTATTCTCTTGATTTACACGAGCTGAAGAATTAGCCCAGGATAACTTTATGACATCTAACATTACTGAAGATTTTTCTCTTTATTTGAAATAGAGGCTAGCGTTCTCTATTGTTTCTCCATGTTCTCACTACTTAGAAAAAGCAATGCAACTGCAGACCTACCAAGAGCACTGAAGGTACATGAGCTTCCTCCTCCTTCAGTTCCAATCCTTTTTCTTCAGCACTGCTCTCGCTCCAGAGTCAGAGGTCCCCGTCACACGGCTGAGCCACCAACCCACCCACCCCCCTTGCTGAGATTCAGAGCTGCCTCTCCCCTTGAGCAACATTCACCAGGTTTTCAATAGTGATTTCTAGTTTCTAATCTGAATTGCTTGGTAAGTCTTCGTTGTTCTTTCTCACATCCTGACTAGATCTTTCTCTCCTTAGCCAGCCTGTAAAACATTTTTGTTTTCTAAATATTGGTATTCTTTTGCAGAATAAAATTTGGTTTTTCTAATAAAAATAGAAGTTTCTACTTAGCTAAACACAATGTACTGGGGGAAAAAAAAGTGTTTTGCACAGTATTATGCATTAGGTCTTTCCAACAGCATGATAGCTGAAAGTCTAAAGAAAAAAAGAGCTGCATGACAAACTCTTTCTCCTTGCCTGTCAGTTAAATTAGCTACTAAATAAGGTTTCAGGTACAAGACACGTCATTGCTAATGCATGCCTTTGTTAATTCAGGAACACAATGTTTTGAATGCTTACTGCCCATGTACTAATTCTTTACGGATACAGCAGTATCTGTTTAAGCAATATGCATATAAATACTGTATCTTGTTTGTAATGTGAGTATAAATTAATCATTATGGTATTTTTATGCGGAGAATACTAAAATAACGTTCTGTATTTTAATGGACAAACCCATGCTACTCTGTCTTAAAGTCAGAAGACTCTGGATTTGAAAAGCACTCCCTTTATTTAAGCATTTAAGTAAGAATTTCACCCTTGGTTCTGCAGGGTGCTGCATGTTCGGATGCTCACTCAGCAGAGTAATTACCAATTCTCCAGCTTGCAACTATGCGAGCAGTTGTCTGCTCTGCTAGATTCAGAGTACACAATGCTGTGTCTGGCACCGGGGCCTCCAGATCTGCTTTGCCAAATCTCAGCTATGTGTTCCTGCAAGAATTTTCCATCCTAATGCCTGACTGTGGCAATCACTAAGAAAAAAATACATTGTCTTTTGGCAATAGCAGCGGTAGCACCACTTGTCACACCTGTTCTGTTTGTGGCTGATGAGCCTCGAGGCTATTTGGAGAAGGAAGGTCTTTGACTCAGGATGTAAAATCCTACTGGGACAGTTGAGCACATAGGCATACAGCAGCCTGCTTTTCATTTGAAAATCACACAGAAGTAAAATAATTACCAAAACACAGAACAAATAATCTATCCATCCTCGTAGCTCAACTCATTAAGTAACTTGTTCAGATTTATCTGTTATAAAATAATAAATCAATTAAAGGGATACAATGCAAAATGAATTTAAGGCATACTGGGAGGGATTAATTCAGCTGGGGAAATGGATTCTACCCCCCCTTTTAACATACTCTGCATTATACTACTTGTGAAGTGCTTGCTGTTTGCTCTCCCCATCACAGTTGCATCCTGCCTTGCTTTGGAAATTACTATTTTGGCCCAGAGCCCTTCTTCCACCATGTTTACCCCCAACAAAGATGTGCTATCAGGGCAACTGTCACAACTCCCTTATCCTCAGCAGGCTATTGTAGCCATCCATAGCAAGGCGGAACTTACTTAGGTTTTGTTACCTTGAGCTAACAAAGAAACAAGGGGAAATCAAGGGAGGGCCAGGGAACCAAAATTCAGTAGGCAACGGCTGAGCATCACAACCAGGTGAAGTCAGAGATCAACCTCAGAAACTGGCATTTCATCAGGACAGGTTTTTTTATATACCACAGGGAACTTCAAGCGACCGGATTACAGTGCTTGAACAATATACAGTATCTCTTAATCAGCCAGCCAAGATTAAGTGTCACTTACACAACAGAAGCCTCTTGTACTTTTTTTCCATAACCTTTAGCTTGATGAATCCACCAGTTTGCAAAAGCTTAGTTATGCTCCTACCTATCTGCATGGCATGCACACAGAAGCACTCTGCAGGATCTGTGTGTCGTGGGCAGTACCTGAGCAAAGGAATCACATGCAAAAGAACGTGAGCACAAACCTCAAATTTCTCTGCAGAAATTACAGCACAAATGTTTCATTGCCTGCTGTATGTGTAGGCAAGATAGGCAGATGGAATGTATGTGCATGAAACATGCCAAACATGATTACTCTATCTTGCAAACACCCCGATGACAACTCCATGCAGACATAGGTTCATGCTTAGGGATGTTTTGGTTTTGGAAATGCCCAAATACACTGAGCAAATGCTGCAGAACAGTCCAACAGACTTCTTTTTTTTTTTTTTCCAATATGCTAATGATTTCACACATAGGCATTTCACCAACAGCTGGAGAGTGCTACTCTCTTAACACTCCCTCTGTATCTGGTCAGGGTGCCAGACAGCTGATAAGTTCATCCCATCTCATTATTTTCAGACTGCTGCTCTTGATTCCTCAGTACTTTGAGGAACCTGTATCATGTACTAATCCAACAAAAGAAATCTCCTACACTTTCACCTTTAAATATCTCCTGCTGTATCTGTTCTGGTTTAGCACTAGTCAAGACTTGCACTATGAACTATTCTCCTACAAAAACTGTGATAGGCACATGCAAGCATCAAGACAGAGTTTTGGGTCAGCACACTGTACAGATTTTGAGATTGCCTTGGTAAATGTTCTTTCAGAACAGAAGATGCTATAATGCCCGCTGTAGTAATGAGGTATTTAATGTGGACTCCACACCACTGTATCTGGCATGCCATAACTACTGAGACAGGAAGAATCTGGGGCAGCAGTTAGAACCACTGATGACATTACAGACAGATTTTCACAGTGCACCCTCGAAGGGAAGACCATCACCTAGGTGTCTTGGCTCACGGGAGCTGACAGAGGCAGTCTTAGCAACTAACTGGAACAAGGAGTTAAGCGCTAGGATATTGTGCAAGTCAGACTGATCCCACAGACATTCTGCATGTACAGTTCAGTCACATTTAGCTAAAAAGAAAAATTCCTTCCATAATTTGTGCCTTTGGAGTTAAATGCGGTATCCAGCCTGCACTTCCAATGCCTTATCTGAAAAATGATTACACTAAATACTACTCAGCATGTATTTCTAAGGATAAAGCTATGACTGCCATATTACTGTACCATGCCAAAGGAATTTGAACCCACAAGTGGCTTTGCCAGGCAGCGAGCCAAGGCCAAGTGTCAGCAAGAACGTTTCCCTTCTAACAGCTGACATCGGCAGGGAAGCGGTGTGAGAGGTCTGGCTGATTACAGCACCAAAAGATGCTGCCACAGGCGCTGTCCCACCAGCCTCCTCTGCCCTACGCATGGTTTTCTCTAAAGCTGGTTCTCATCCCTGGCAAGTGCAGTGAGTGCCTGTTCCGCGTCTACAAGCATAATTACTTAACAACCCTCACTGCCACTGAGGTGTAGCAAAGGATAATTAAAGCAACTGATGTTTGCAAAGCTTTTGGGGAGTGTTGAATGAAGGTCGTTATATAAATTTAATTACTGTTATCAATTTTTTCCTTTTATATATCCACTTTGATTTTTTTGTTTGCCTTATGATTCAGGTTGTAGAGCATCTCTTAGGAAAAGAAAAAAGAAAAAATAGACATAAAGACGGGACAGCAAGTGCTACCTCATCCTGTCATAAATTACCTCTGGAAGCTTACTAATCTCAGTAAATACGTTTTCGTAGTATCATATATTACTGATAGGTCTGCTGAACTTTTACATTTCAAAGCTGAGCAATGGGAATTCTAGTGCATATTGTGCAAGAGCATGATGCAAAGCCTGTTGTTTTATGATAGTAAATGTTATAAATTGTTATTATTAATCATGCATATCACAATACTGAGAAGCCAGTCAAGTTCAAAGTTTATAGCACAATATACTGTACAAATAAGGCTTTCAGTTTCCCTGGAAAATTTCTGAAGCAGTTTGAAAATTACCAAGGACTTCCAGCAAGTGCTTTCTTCGTTTCCTCTTTCAAATGTAGGTTTGAAGTATTCTTCGGTCTGACTGAAGCAAATTAACCAAACATGCTATTACATATTTGATTGGTTTTGTTTTCACAGAAAGCCAAACTCTTTGAGCCCAGAATTAAAAATCAAAAATCCAAAGGACTTTCTCATGCTACTTTAGAATATGTATTTTGTCTCCTGGATTATACATTGTTATATGCAACATAAAAATATTTTATATTATTAGAAGTAACATTTTAACTAAATGCAAAAAATTACACATTTACCTTACTGAAATGACACGTTAACAAAATCTTTGTCAAAATGTTTTGATTTGAAGTAAACCTTCTTTTACAGAGAGAAACAGCTCTGCTAAAAATTTAATCATTTGCAGTTTGTCTTCTACTAAATAAGTATACAATAACACAAAGACCAAATCTACATGAGCAAATAAATAGTTACAGGAAATCTAAGTCAAATAGATGTAATTGATATTTAATTCTGATTGTGGTTAGTGGTTATCCTTACACCATTTGTCAGAGGCTTTCATAATCTTAATTCTGCTGCAGGGAAAGACCGATCCCCTGTAGATGTGAGCCTCCTTTTTCCATTGACTGCTTGACCTCTCCAGTGGAGAATAGCTGCCTTGCAAGGGCACTGTCACAGAAGGAATGGCATACGGCTTCATAACCCAGACTCCAGAAGTGCTGTGCCCATGACTCCGGGTTTGGGCTTTGATTCAGGGAGATGCTGAAACATATGTGTTTAAGCCTCCACATTGTTCAGAGAGTCTGCTGTTCACTGGTCCAGGTCAGGCACTCAATCGCCTTGCCAAATGGAGGCTTCATGGTGGGACGTACCTGATGTGGGCCCCTGATGAATAAACACATGAACCGGCAGATTCTAGATTAGCTGTACCTCTCTTGGGAGATTAAACACGTTTTGGTTTTTGTTGGCTTTGTCTGCGGGTTTTTTTCTGGGGGGAGATTGTGTGTGTGTGTGTGTGTGTGTGTTTTCTTGGTTTTGTTTCATGAGGAACCGACATAAATACTTAGAGAATGTAAGAGGCACTAGTCTTTCTGTGGTGCTTTCAGAAGAGCGATGCTGGTAATTTTCCATAAATTTGACTTCTATGTGGCTTCCTAACACAGCCATTAAATGAACTTTAACAATTTCTAACACAATAGTGGGGACTTCTATTGACTTAAATGCTAAGGAACGATTTTTCCAGCCTGCAAAATTTACTCTGCACCAGTTAGTCTAGTGACAGTGCTAAAAGTATTGTCTTGTGAAGCTACAGATTCTGCCTCCTTTCTTTGTCAGCTGCTTCAGGCCTTTGTGAAAGAAATCGATGGATTCAGTCTATTTTCTGAGGGATACGTTCCCTAATCACGGAAATCACTGGCAAATCTGGAGCTCCTTCTAAAGGAAAAATGCTTTGCGTTTACCAAAACTGAGTGGCTCTGTGACACTAATAGTTACACTCCCATCCTGGTGTCATTCCTCGTTGTCTCTGATAGATATAGAAGAGCAGCTTTCAGGGGCACAAGGCAAACTAGCCTTGTGAGAAATTAAACTAGCTATGAAAAATCTATGAATCAGCACAGAGAACATCACACACAACCCATGAAATTGCTTTAATAGTCATATTAAAAAAAAATATGCTCTCTTAAAAAGAAAACTCTCCACAGAAGAAATAATAGCCAGCATACAGTAATTCATGTTCTTTGACATAATTTGCATAGTACATTAGGAGAGATACCTTACCTGCATGACAGAAACAAACCAGACAGTGATCTTGAAAAGATTTATCCTGATACATTACACTTAATATGCCTCCTTGTCTATTAACTTTATGTAGAAATGGCTGTGTATATTCAGTAGCAAAGTAGCTGAAGAGTGCTATAAATCACTTGAGTTGCAGAAATAACCTAGCTTTCCTTTCACTTAGCACTGCTAGGGATACAGATGTTTTCTGCAACTTTGTAATATTTATTGAAAAACAGAATGTTTGTTTTTCTACATAGCAAAATATACATGCACCACTTGACATCGTAAGCTGCCAGGCATCAATCACTCTTTTGAAAACACGTTTGTTGCTACTAATCTTGCTCCTGATCCTGTTTCACACTGAAATAATCTTATTGACATCAGTATAACTCCTGATTTACAACAGTATAAGTAATGGGTTACTCTCACTTTATTTTCTGTTATGTTACAATAAACAAAAAACAGCTTGAAATCACAGAAACACAAAATCATGGAGATTTTGCTACTGAGTTTATTGGGATTGGATTTCATTCAATGTGCTATCAAACCTGTAAACATAAACCACAAGCACAATTGCTGAATCACAACCAACAGGAATTTAAAATTATTTTTCCCATTCACTATGCATGTGATCCAACACCATTGTCATGGAAGTTAATGGGCAATTTGAAAGCATAGCAATGGGGCTGGGTTTTCACCTGGAGTAAATGTTCCCAGGCTGCAAGATGAGTGCCACCGGGAGGAGGAAAGCCCTTTTGAGGTGGACTACATCAAACACAACTGGTTGAATACTTCTCTGAATGAACAGGAACAATGCTTCAGCTGGCAAATGTCTTCTTTTGCACCTGTGTGTGCCATGGCACACTGTGGCTGTCTTGAGCAGAGCGTGACTCCTCCTCATGCCCACAACATGGTGACATACGTTGCTGCTGCACACAAGGGCATTCAAACACAACTCCCAGGTCCACTGAGGGACCTGAGCAACAAAATTCTGGCATCCCAGACCTAGATGGACAGGTGGCAGGAGCAAGACTTCTCCCTTCTGATATAGTCAGCAAATGAAAGGGAAAATAGAAATATTTTAAGTAATGCAGTTTTCTCTTGAGCCTATGCATCTCAGTAATTATCTCAGTTATGCTGTAATGATTCCAATGTGTGCCTGCTCTTACTTGAATCAATAATGAGATTTCAATTGCTTCGGCTAAAGCAGGGCTGGGTCATAAAGAGTAATTCTGAACTGCATGTTTGAGAAATGCTTGCAGTGCAAAACACATACAACAGATGTTTCTCTTGTATGAGCTCAGGACCATCATAAAAATACCAAAACAAAGAAGTGAAAAAACATCTGAAGGTCAAGCAAGGTTAGAGTGTTTCAAATTTCATGGGCTGGCTCCAGCAATTGTCCTCATTTCCAGCAAAGGAACCAAAATGAACTTTTGAACCTGTATCCAGCATTTGTTAAAAACCTTGAGCTGTGTTGAAAATCCAACAACCTAGAAGTGTGTGAGCCATGACTTTGAAAACCTGAGATAAATACATAGAATATTGGCTGAAGACAAGGCACAGCATCATACCCCTGCATGTCTGGCTGTAACTCGGTCTGAGGAGACACCACCATGCTGCCCTCTTTGAAGATGGCTTTATATAACTTCACATCCAGCCATCCATTCAAATTCTCCCCATTATACAGATGACATCAGTGGAGGTACAAAATTTTCTGACACTTGCCCAAGGTGACACTATGACTCACTCTGAAAATTTCAGGGCTTCTGTACTTCTTGCCCTGTACCCGAAGAAGACCAGGCTCCCTCAAGTGCTAAATCAAGTAAGTGTAAAATCATACAACAGCGTTGAACTTCTTTTCATCTTTGATGAGCAATTCTCTTTCTGAGAGACCTCAGAATTTAAAAGCTGTTCTGTCATCTGACATCATGCACTCACTCGAACCTAAACAACAAGGATAGGTGGAAAGTAGAGCAACTAGGAAAAAACTTGTTTCCAAAATGTAAGCAGTGGTTGAAGCTCCAACTTGGCATCGGACCAATACTACCGAAAACATCGCTTACTGGGAAAGCAGAACCTGAGCAGCAGCACATGTGAAAACAGGAAACATTAAACCAAATAAAAGGTGCAACACTCTGCAGAAACAGAATCACAGAATGTCAGGGATTGGAAGGGACCTTGAAAGATCATCTAGTCCAATCCCCCTGCCCCAGCAGGAACAGCTAGATGAGGTTACACATTAATTAGGAATTTAATATACTTTGTATTTTTAAATAAATGATCATTATTGTTTGCTGGTGCTAAGAGAATACCTGCAAAATCTACTTCATCGCTTACTTCGAGAAGCGCCTGAAAGCACGGCCGGTGCCCGGGGCTTCCCGCGGCGGACACGCTCCCGTGGGGCCGGGAGTCCCTGCTGCGCCCGGGGCAGCACGTCCGCACGGCTGCAGCGGCCCCAGGCACCCGCCGCTGCCCACGGGGCCCAGGGCAGGTCCTGCCGTAGCGGACAGGGGGCCTTCGGCGGGTGCCGGTGCGGGGCGCCGCCGCCCCGCTCTGTCCCGCGGAGGTCGCTTTTTGGCAGAGCAGGGCAGGGCACCAGCGGCTGGGGCAGACGAGCAGGAGCCGCCTGTCCCCGGGCTGCCCGCAGCCCCGCTTCACCCCGCCGCGGGCCGGGGAGAAGGCGCGGGCAGCGGGCGGGCGCGGCCGGCGGGAGCGCGCACAATGGCGGCGCCGGGACCCGCCCCAGGCCCGCTGCCGGGCGGGGCGGGGCGCACCTGGCAGCGGCGCCCGGCGGCGGGGCAGGGCCCGGGCAGAGCCGGGCGGGCCGCGGTGGAGGGCGGGGGGTGGCGGGCGGCTTCCCATTGGCCGGGCGGCGGAGCCCCGCGCGGCGGCGTCGCGCAGTGTCTGCGCGCTGGCCGGGAGCGGCCGCGGCGCTGTCGCCGCCTCACAGGTCGCGGAGTGGCCGCGGCGCCGCGGCGGCAGCAGCGGGTGAGGGGCGAGGGACGAGGGAGCGGGCGGGGGGAGCGGCCCCACTGGGGGGCGGAATCCCCGCCTCGGCATCCTGCCCTTGCTCGAGGTCAGGTGCGGGGATGCCCGGGGGCTCTTGCCGCAGCCCCAGCGGCCCGTCCCGGTTCACCGGGCAACGGAGCCACGGAGGAATGCGGCGGGCGGGCGGCAGGGCGCTGGCGGCCGTGACGGCGACTGGGCGGCGTGCGGCTGCCGGAGAAGGGGCGGGGGGCGCCGCTTTCTTCTCCCGCCGCCCGGGCGGGGGCAGGGAGGCGCCCTCCGGCCCGCGGTGCCGTTTCCTCCGCGGGGGGAAGGGTGAGGGGCGGCCGCGGCAGCAGGGGGGACGCCGCCCGACCGCGGCACCGGGCGTTCATCTCCGCGCTCCTCCGCAGGGCGCGCAGCCGAGCGCGGGGCGGCTCCGGGGCGCTGGTGATGAGGACGCCGAGCAGGGACTGAAACCGACGGCGGCGAGGCGACAACCATGACGGTGTTCAGGCAGGAGAACCTGGAGGAGCACTACGAGACGGGCGAGGACCTCGGCAGGTGGGTGCGGGCCGGCGGCGGGTTTGGGCGGGAGGAGCCGCCGCCACTGGAGATGCCTCCGCGTTGCCTTTCCACCCCTCCGAGGGGCCCGAAGACGGGAAAGGGAGTTGGGTTTTAAGCTGCGGCGTGTTTGCGCTTTTAATACGGATCTGATAGGGTTGTGGATTTGGGCGGTTCCGAGCTGGTACCTTCTCGGCGTGGTGCCCGTCCGGGTGTGGTGCGGCGGTACCTGCTGCGGCAGTACCTGCTGCGGCGGTACCTGCTGCTCCGGACCACGGCGGATGGGAACGCCGGCTGCTGCAGCCGGGCGGGTAATTGAGAACGTGGTGCGTTTATAGGACAGAAGTTTGCTTTGTGTTGGTGGCGAGGGGCTCCGTTTTGTGTTACGTGTCGGTTTTGCTTTGGTGACACGATTAAAGAAGTGGGAGAAACTCTTGTGTTTCACCAGTGGCCAAGATCGGTGTCGGAGCTGCAGTCGGCTCGGGGATGTGTTGTTTCAGGCGCTGCCGATGAAGTGCTGCCTGCTTGAACCCTGGTTCTTGAGTGCTGTGTAGTGATCACTTCCGACCTCAAGCTGTTTGGCATGCCGTGTTTTTTCAGTGCTTTCCGTGTTTTAAACCTGTTAGTTTAACACTGAATTGTGTTATGTGCGAGTCCTTTTATCTTCCTTCTCCCTTTTTACAGGGGAATCTGATGGCATTTGAGCACAGCAGTATGGCAGAATCCTTTTCTAGTGTTCATCTCTGCGATTTCAAAGCTTAGGATCAGTGCTTAACTGCCACCGTGCAGTGTATGTGGGGCAAATCATCTCATGTCTACTTGGGTGTCCCTTTCTGTTGAAGGCTCTTGTAGCAGAAAGCATTGTAAACATGTTACTGTCATAGACAGGGACTTAAAAATACAACATTGTTTCTTATTAAAAACAAAACCAACACATTATCAGAAAGTTTATTGGGCTGTTTAAAATAAACTTTGCACCATTTATGTACAAACTTGTTGCCATGACTCTTACAGGTACATGATGGATGTGTTATTTTCACTTAGTGTTCTGAGTTGGCTTTTTCATACATCTGGAATGACAGGCTGTGTTGGACAGTGAAGTTATGTTAACTTATTGGATGTCTTGTTAGAAAGACGTTATCATGCTAAACTCTTAATTTTAGGTTGTGTGGTCTAAATATTTTGTTTGGACGCATAGAATTATTGGATTTGATTTCCATTCTTTTAGGCAACAACATGTAAAGTGTTCTGAAATTCAGTTGTAGGTTTCTGGATTCCTCAACAGAGAACTAGACTTGTGCTTACAGACAATGATATGTGATTTACTTTATAGAAAAAAAGTACGGATCTAGAAGTCACCTGTTGTGGGTTTTTTTTTTAAGGTTCTTCAGGGAGAAGATGATGTTAGTATGGTAATTTAGAAAGTGTTCAGGTTTATATAACCTCTCTTGTATTTATTTTAAGGTGTCAACACAGTGTTAGGTCCCCAGTACATATTTGTGAAATGGAACAATTGCCCATAGGCCAATTACATAAGAAAAATTTAAATATATGGGGATTTTTCTGAACAAACGAGCTTTGGAAGTCACATGTTAGCTTCAGAACACTGTAGTGAAGACCAAGTGTTTCATTTTTACAGTACAGGGAAGTGCAAACACTGAGCAATGTTATATAGTAAAAAACACCAAAGGAAAAAAAAATCAAATTGCCAGAATATTAAGTAGTGGAGTTCAGTAAAAACCAGGTATATTAATGTGATCAGTTACAGACGAAGTATTACAGTACAGGGTTTGTTTGTATTCATCTTAATGCTATGTAAACTTGGCATGCAATCTAAACCTATAACATTTTAAGAATTTAAAAGCATTGATCTCTAATCTTGTTTTTTTTCTTGAAAAAGAAGAAAGTAGAGAAAACTGGATGGTAAAACATCGTGAAATGTTTGTCAGGGCTTTTGCTTTAAAAATGGAATGCCGTTATTTAAAAGGGCCAAAGCTTTCACTTCAGCATCACTTTGAGAAAACAGGATTATGCCACTGCCAATTGTTGCCATAAAAGCATAAGAGTAAGCAAATCTCTGGATAGTTGTTGTATGGTTTAGTTCAGTGGTGGTTTTAACATCTTTTTAAACCTAAATCTCCAGGGTTGATGAAATACTCTCTTGTAAATCCCATCACTTTCCATTCCTCTTTTACCCCTTAGGTAGGTTTCTCACCCGTTGTGCTTGCATATAAATGTAGTTGCAAATGTCAACCCTGAGGCTCAAACTCGGAAAGCAGTGAATATTTAGAACACCTTTGACTTTAATTTTTTTTGTGTTTGTTTGGGAACCTGAATTGTGATTTAATACTTTAGGTAAGTAATGATGAAAGGTTTCATTTTGCAAAGTCAAATTATTTTTCCCCTTCTTAAGGAATAATACTTCTATTTCCTCTTACTTAGCTGCAGCTGTGCAGCAAACAAGCTGAATAAATGAACAGATTATTTTTTATTGACGGGTGGGGGGTGTGTGAATAAATCCTGAAGTTCCTAGGCCAACCTGCCATTTGAGAAGACTCAGTAAAGATGCAAATACTCAGAAATCTAATAATCTTCACTATTTTCCCTTGTAAATGATTTAGCAGTCTTTATTACCTTATAATCTGTCAGTAACAGGAATAACAAATCATTTGAACAAGAAAGTGGTCTAAGAAAGGTTTATTGCAGAAAGACAACTTTGGATTGTGTAAATGAAAGTTTTGTTTAAAACTGATAAAGGTGGTTTAAATATTGCTTAACATAAAACCTAGACTTGTTGGAAACAAGGAGAAGGGATAAAGGTGTGCCTGGGCTGAAAAAAAAATGCACTTCTTCCTTTTCTGGTGCTCTTGCACAAAAAGTAACAAATAGTCCTCATGCTTTTACCAAAATGTTTCATTCCATTCTTTGGTTTGTTTTGATTTATGCTTGGGGAGAATAAGAAAAAAGGAACTTGGGATTGTGAATACTGACAAGATCACCCTTATTTGTCTTGCCTGTGTGTGATACCTTCTGAGACGTTCATGGCTGATCAGGTTGGTTTATCTTAAGCTTTTGTACCAAAACAGTCATGTAATACTTGTGGATCAAATGATGTTTTCAGCACAGAACATAGAAGAAGATTGTGCTCTTGATCATTGTGCACATTGCACTGCATACATGTTTTTTTCTGCCTTACGTATTTCAAGTGATGGTGTATTACTTGCATTGTTCAGATGCAGGCTGCGTGCAGATGTGTTAAGGAATCATCTAACCATGAAATTTCAAGGGGTGGTAGAGATCATAATGAAAGAGCAACAAATCTATTAAAGCTATTTTGTTCATTTTCATTCTGCCTGCAGTTGCAGGTGGTGTGACTGTGCATTTCAAATACCCTGCTGCAGTGCGTTTACTTCAGTCTGCCCAAAAGACGGGAATTCAAGTTCATTAGTATTAAAAACCTCACGATGGTGTGCATGCAAGTAAAGACCTTGGAAACAGATCAAACTAATCAAAATATCTTTTCACCCTTCTGTGACTGGCCTTACTTGAGAGTTGCCACAGTACTGTGAGAAATGCAGCATTGCTTAAGTAATTACAGGGAGAGGTACCCAAACAAAGCTATGATACAGATACATACTGTGTCTATTTGTATGAACTGAAGGGATTTAGTTCCTGTTCTTATAAACAGCTCCCTAACCCCATATGTTGTTTTGTTTATTTCTTTAAACTTTTATGGGGTTTCTACAATACGTGTGGATTGTTGAAATAAAGTTTTATAATTGAAGAATGGTATTTGCATTGCGCTGTGGTTTGCGATTTATAGATTCCTGCTGATTCAAAAAGTAGGAAGAGGTATCTTAGAGTTTTAAACTTCAAGCTTATTTGGACCTGTTTGATTCAATAGGGAAACACTTGCAACTTGTTGAATAAAAGCTGTGATGAATCTTGTCAATTTTGGAAACCAGTCTTCTTCTGCTTGGTAGCTCACTAAGCAGAGACGCTAACAGTAAAAAGCAGTAAGTTAACCCTGCTATCTAAGATATCTAATCGCTTTATCAGTTGTGAGAGAAAAATGCATAGGGAAACATGCTGAAGATGCTGATAAGAAAGAATAAGGAGTTGTGCCAATGTGTATTTACAATCTGAAAAATGTTCTTTTACCTTTGAGTGTTTACTGAAAAGAGACTTCTTTTTTTTCCACCCCAGACACTGGAAACTGATTTCTGTAGTAAGCAGCACATACATATATATGAATATATTATATATATATATGTCCACGCGTTATTCACATATCAGTTTTCAGAAATGCTGCTTTTTAGAACTGCGAAGGCTGTCCATCATCTGTCCACACATTTGCAACTCTAACTACATTATGCTTCTGTATTGGGAGGAAGACAAAAACCCTGAACAAAAAATACTTGGATGCCAACTAGAATTTTACTTTTGTGGCACTTTGCAGGCTTGACAACCTAAAGTAATCTTTCTGGCTAGCCGATGTACTAAAATTTGTGTGAGTGTTGTCAAGCTCTGTGGTGAGATCTATAGGATGTGAAATTCTTTTGAGGTGATACTTCCTTTCAAAATGGTCACATTTAAAACCCCTGCCAACAGTCTTTATTAATGTTTTAATGTAACACTTTTTACTATGAATTATCAGATTAGAAAGTCGTATGGGGGAGGAAGGAACAATGTGAAAGATGGTCTGGTAGGGCTAAAAGTATTGCATGTAAGGTATAACATTTTTAACTGTGATACATTGAAATTTCCAGTTTTTGTTTCCCTTGCCTAATCTCCATTGCTCCATTAAAAAGCATGTGTTACCTTTTTTCATATAGAGATAAAATGGTTAAGTACTGAAGATGCAGAAGGTGCAAACCTCTGCGGTAGCATTTCCTGAGTTATTTGTACCAGTAGAACAATAATACTGCAAGTACAGAACTCACTGTTTCTATAACTACATATATGCAAATTCCATTAGGACATGATAATTAATTACAGTAAGTTGAGTTTTTCAGGGACAAGGACCTGGGAAGAAACCCTGAAAATACTGGGCACAAAGTCACTGTTTGAGCAGAAACTTTGTTGGTTGATGGGTTTGTGTGGGTTTGTTGTTGTTGTTGTTTTTCCCCAGTGTTGAAAGTAATGAAATTCAGATATAGCAAAGAACCCTTTCTGTGCTGTTTGTTAGCAACGTAAATGTTGTTTCAGTCATGTCCGTTCTCAGAGAAGTTGGTTATTCCATGCTTGTTCTGCAAGTCCTGGCCCTGGCAGTTGCGTGGGTACTGAAAAAGGTCTCTTAACTGAAAAGCATGGTGGGAGGAATTATTCTTCTGTGTCTCAAGTCACTTTACCTCCCAGCCATGCCTCAAAATGCCTCCTTTTTGAAACGCATAATAACCTGCAAGCTGCTGACTGGGCAGGCTGCAAGAGGCTGTCACCACACAGTGCCACTGGTGACAATTACTGCCTTATAAAATGTGCTGAGAGGTGCGCCGCATGTAAAGCACAAGGGGTGCAGATGTTTTTTGGGTATAACTGCTTGGTCCTGCGTAGTTTATGTCTCACTCTGGGGGAGAATAATGCCTGCTTTGTAGGTCTTTTAAAACGATGTGTAATTAAAACTAGACCTTGCTGATTATTCTGTGCCTTTAGTTTAAATGCACGGATCTTTGTAAATCTAAACTCATCAGGAAGCAGATAAAAATGCTCGTCTTTGATTTCCCTTCCAACCAGGCTCAGTAAGACATGCTCAGTACTGGAGCTGCTATGTTAGGGGTGTGCTGAAACTTTAATTCTATCTTTCCATGCTTTGCTTTCTTTGTCCTCTTTGTTTGTAGATTTTTTGGGTATTTTGGTTTTGTTTGTTTGTTTTTGTGTGGGTTTGGGTATTTATGGGTTTTTTGTTGTGTTTTTTTTGTTTGTTTTTGTTTTTTGGGTTTTGGTGTGGTGTGTTGTTGTTTTTTTTTTTTTTTTCCTTCCCATTATCTCCCTTTACAGATGTTAAAATATGTCACTTGCTCTGCTGGAGCTGTGCATACTGGACAGAAATTGGCCCCTTTAGCTTAGGAAAACGGAGGCCAAGGCTGCTCTTTTATGAGTGCTGTGTGCCAAGCTCAGTCCACACTGTTGGCTGAAAGGAGCAGTAAGACTTTCCCCTGCTGTTTCTGTATATAGTGTTGTTGGTTATTTTTGTTTTCTGATGCAGCGGTACTGTCAAAGGGAAAAAAATACACCTTATATCTAATTTATGGCAGCAGTGCACACTGAGATCAGCTGAAAGCAGTGCGAAATCTCAGCCTGTGTGCAGTTGTGATTGCCTCCATAAATTGGTCTCAAGTCAAATATATAGGAGGGACACAGATAAAGAGTCACATTACTACAAAGGCCGAAGAACATAAACTGACAACAAGGAAGTTTAGGTGGAAATTGGGAGAACGATGGATGGTGCAGTTGTTCTAGAATAACCTTGATGAATTGTCGTTCCAGTTGATCACAGGCATTCAACGGCGTATCAGTTTTTGGAGGAAATTGCGTATTTCCTGTGAGACCCACAGCTGGGCTTAACGGCTCGGTGTCCTGTTTTTAACTGGCTTGATTGTCGAACCTGTGCAACTTGTTGGTACAAATTTATGTTCCGAAGAAAATGTGCCAGTTAAAGAAGTGGCTCAGTGGTTTCTGTTTCCCGGATGGTAGTGGCTTGCCCAGAAGCTCTGTCTCAAATAAGACTGTTGTTTCTCAAACTGTATTTTTACCCCACTGCAGGAAGATAGGTGACACAAAGGAGGATTATCCAGCACACCTGAAAAGCATTCATCAAATTACTGTGCAGTGCAGTAGATCCTATTTAACCGTCCCTATTTCGTGGCTGAGCTAGGCAGAAGCTGAAAGAAGTGTGGACAAAGCCTAAAGATTTTCAAGCCTAAACTATTTCATTGCATGTCTTCGTTATGCAATGAGTTTTGGAGTGACATAAATGGTGTGAAATTTAGTAGAACACGGCACAAGGGGCTGTGTGAAGGAGTCTAGCACAGGTAGTGTTAAACTCTGAGATCTCATCACTTAGGGGGTGACACAGCACAGGTGGAATCTGCACATGTTTTGGTCAGTTGTTGGGCAGCATTCCTGTTATGGAGCAGGCTAATATCAGAGATGAATTACAGAGGCGGGCATCTTCCTGTAATCTTCTGCAGTATGTTGCTACGTCTTCCTTTGCATGATACTCACAGCGCTCATCCCTCCAATTCGAAGAGATTGGAGCTATTTAAAGTGAAGAAGAGATGCCAAGGTGGTGAAGCTGTGGGAAGAAGCTTTTTAAGAGAGGGGACTTAACAATTATGTTCACAGATGCATCTGCAGGCTGGAAATAGAAAGGTTTCTTGCCTCCAGAAGAGTGAACTTAGGGACTTGTCTTTGAAATGAAACCAATATGAACAGGGAACCTAAATTGTATCGAGACTGAGTTGTAAAATTAAAGGAAAGGATTGCATGCTATTGTCCTGGAGAAGGAGGAAGCCGGTAAGGATACACTCATTGTAAATACCTTTGATCCATTTTAACTTTCTCTTTCAGAGTTTCCAGGCATACTGTAGTCCTTGAGGATGTTGTAATTTTGTACTAAAGGTATTATATTTTTAGTGTGTTTGGTGGGCTGTTTGGTTGTGGCACACATGGATGTTGGGAACAGTGTCTTGTAACAGATGCATTTCACCCAAATCCAGAATAGTTCACATGGTTTGAGATTGCTTTAAAACACTGAGTAATTCACATGATGGTCTGCAATGTTATACTCTTGGTTTTGATGCTTTATTTCCTTCCCCTTATGCCTTCCCGATTACACAAGCAGATGTGACAGAGTTTCTGCTTGAAGAGGCAATATTGCTCAGGAGGAAACATCATTGTAGGGCTGCCTGGGCCATGTGCATGTGTTGACCACCAGCAGCAGGGCCCTCGCAGTGCAGTGGTGGATCACTCTTTACTGGAGCAAGTCCTCCCCAGTACCATCTGCCTGCAGGTGCGAGTCCATTTGTTTTGTTAGGAAGCTTAGATGGTCTTCCCTGTATGTTAACATAAAGAAAAATATCTCTTACTGGGTGGTCACAAACATAAGAGGACATATCCAAAGCTTGGAAGAGTTCACAGTCAGTGCAAACTATAATTGTGGGTACAACATGATTGAAGGGTATAGTTAAATTGAATTTTCTGTTGAACTATGCAGAGGAGTGAGCCTTCGGAAAGGAAGAAGATTACTTTGGGCAGCAACATTCTGTCTGTGTGCTTCTTGCTGAAATAGGGTGCTAAGTTAGCCTGTAACCAAACTGGCGTACTGGAAATATTTGATTTCCGCTTTATTTGTGAGCAATTATACTGTGTTTCTAAGTTTTCACGAGTCACTTGAGCCTTGCTTTCTGTCTGGTATGTAGACAGGCCTCTAGGCTCTTGTCTCTTTTCTTGGTGTTCTCTCAAGTATCAGTCAGTAGTTGTTGAGGTACTGGGTGGATGTGCCTGTAGAAGTGTTTGCTGAGTACCTGATCATGTGCCATGGGAACTTCCAGTGGAGGGACGTTATCCCCAGGTCGCACTGTCTGTTGAGGTTGTGGTCATTTGAAATTGTTATTCTTATAGGACACAGAAAATGCATTAATTTTCTGGAGCCTTTGACTTTTAACTGTCTTGTGATTACATAGAAGCGGTCTCTCTATCTCTTATTTCTCTGTTTTCTGAAATTTTTAGTCTCGTTGTCTACAGCTTAAGAGGATTTGGCTTCATTGCTGAGATGGTCCTTCGTAAACCTGTATCTCTAAATGAGACTAAACAAGCCAGTGCTTAAAACTTAGGATCTTGTGTACTTTGTGTGTCATGTGTTATTTGGTACTGCCCTTACTTTGCTTAGTTATGTAGGTATAACTAGGTGGAGCTAACTTTTATGTTGATAATATTGTATTCTATTCTGGCATGGTTTACACCTAAATTGTTCTGCCAAGTTTAACA
The DNA here is from genome assembly GCF_037038585.1 of Patagioenas fasciata. Lineage (NCBI taxonomy): Eukaryota > Metazoa > Chordata > Aves > Columbiformes > Columbidae > Patagioenas > Patagioenas fasciata. The sequence continues at coordinate 31,597,508 of NC_092560.1, forward strand.
GAGATTGAGGTGTGGGCTTTTTCCTCTTCATCCACAGAGGAAAATAATATTAGTGAGTGTTTTACTTGTGTAAAGTTGTGGCTAAGAACTCAGCACTTTCAACAAAACTGGCTGTTCTTCATGGGAGTTTTTACATGGGAGTCTCGGATAGCAATAAATTTTAGCTTTCTTTTGATATCTTTCTTCTTGCTGACTCTGATTCCTTCGTTGGGACACTTGTCTCCTGTTACGTTTAATGAAGATGATGTAGATGTAATCCCAGGGATGGATATTTCACCTTGTCACGTTCTGCTTTCTTTACCTTTTTTGGTTTTTTGTGTGTGTGTGTTGATGTTTTTTGGTTGATTGGTTTGGGGAGGAGTGGGTCCTGCTAGCATGTATTTCAAACACTTCGGTGTGGTAGTTAGGACTTGTTTGGTGTATTATCTGTCTGGCATTATTTCCTGATCTCCATGAGCATGGCCATCTGCACAGAACTACTGTTGAATCCCTGGGGAAGGAATGCATATCAGGGAATGGCTTAGTTCCTTATGTCTCATCTTTTCTCGTTGCTTTTTATTTGAAAGGGCCTTCGGATACTATTTAGTTCACATTCCTGCCTAAAAGAAGGATCACTTTTCCTTCCTTTGTTGCCAGTTATAACATTAACTGGAGGACGAACCATTCCAAATTGTATCTTACACAGCTGGTCCAGTTGTGCTGGGTGCTGGCCCGAGGCACCACGCTGGTCCAGTTGTGCTGGGCAGGGGTGGCCGTCTGGGACCACGTGGAAGAGCTGCTCTGAACTGGGATGCAAAACCTGACTGTCCATCAACCCTGGACAACGAGACTGGTGACTGCACAGTCTGAGTATGTTTTCCTGCGGCCGCAGCCGTGGGGTAGCCAGACAAGCCGTCCTTTGCAGGGAGGTCATAGCGTGCACCCTGGGATAATTTTTTTTTAAAGTGCTCTAAATTCCTAAGTGCCCAAGCTTGTCTGCAAGAGTGAGTAGTTGTGAATAAAGGCTGAAGAGCTGGGGGAAGCGGACAATTATTTGGCTGTGAACAGCAACTCATAAAACCACAAAGTATATGGACAGTTGCTAAGGCGCTTGGTATGAGATTTATGTATGTGATACAAACCGTGCTTTGTTTGTAATGCTGCGTCTTCTTAAAAAGCTGTCTTTGGTCAAGGAAGAGCAGTATTTTCATCACTGGCTCAATCTTTCTGGCTTAAATCATGTGTTTATGGATTGTATTGCTTGGTGAATTTCTCATGTATTTAGCTAGCATCAAAGTAATAATTGGAGGACAAAACCCCAGAAATTTCCTCACACAAAAAGTGACTTTGCTGTCTTCTGTGGAGTGCAAGCTTAAGGTTGTGCGTTTCTCCATGTGCTCTGGTACTGGAAGGTTAGTGAGATGCTTGTGGACTTCACAGTGATTGTTCATACCTGATGGGAAGTAATGAAGTGTGGAGAAATCCATTCCACATCTTTAACTGTATAATTTCTTGGGAAAGCTGAATCATGACTATTTTCTGGCTCTGCTTCTGCTTTTCAGTAGTTAGATTTTACCCTTTTTCTAGCAAGTGTTTGATGAATGATCCATACTCCATTACCACATTAAATGTTTTTTCAAATATACTGAAAAAGCAACATGTTCTTCCATTAGCATCATTTAATCTATCTAACAGGTGCAGCTGTGCTGCGAATGTCATACATTTGTGTATTTTTATTTGTGGCCATTCAATGTAGTTATTTTCCAGAGTGGCAATCTGCATAGAAATGCTGCCTAGAGGCACACTGTTATTGCTCATTAAGATCATAGGTCATATCCTATAAAACAGGGAGGTTCTGAAAAGGTGAAATAAAGAGAAGCTGCTCATTATGATGAAAGAGTGAATGGCATAACTGATATCTGGTAAGAATTATCACTGTGCTCTTCCTCCACAAGCTGAAGAACAAACACCCTCTTTGGGTGTGCTGCAGAAAGCTCAAAACATTCTATTTATGAAACAGTAGCAAAACCAGTCTCTGGCATTATCAAAACTGAATGTTTGTTCTGTTCATTTGTTTTAATATTCAGCCCAGGCTCCTGGTTTAAGAATTTTGAGCAAGTGGTAGCGGAGCTTTTATGTTCAGTTCTGAGTCAGATGTACATCACATACAATCTTTTAACATTTAGCAAGACTGGCTTGTGATTTAATGTTAATTGCTGAGCTGGTTCACTAATCTCATGAAAAGCCCAAATGAAAGGGAAAATGAAGTACTAAAGAACAACAGAAGCATTAAGACTCGAACTCTGACATTAAGTACTGGCATGGTATATTATGTTCTTTATTTAAATGGGTATGTACTTAGGCATTGATCATTAAGTACCTGTGCGTGCAAGCTGCTTTTTAGTACCGTAAATGGCAGTAAGGGTAGCACTTGCCTTGAAAATCTGCATTTCTCTGCATTATCCCACATTCTGGCTTTTTCTTTTCCATCATAGATGTAGTTATTACTTGAACTGTTTACAAGTGTGAGCACTCTGCTATTCATATTATAAAATGTTTTCTGAAAAGGCTTTAGCAGATGTAGATGTGTACAGACCAAATGGTTTTCAGCAAGCTCCAGCCGAAGCATCATTAATAGGAAATGGCTGGCATCCAGCTGCCTTGGAAGTTTCGCAGCCATACATATTCCCCCAGCTTATAAAATAAATACCACTACACCTCAGCCCAGACTTCACGCTGGTATTGCAGACCACCCTATCTATGAGTAGACCTCTGCATGAAACATTTTCTTGAGTAATTGCTTGGGTAAATAGGATGATACCTAGTTCTTCGCATTCTGTAGTTTCATAACCACTTAAGTGCTTGTGTTGAGGGACTTAAAGCATGGGACCTTTTCACGTTTTCACTTTGTTGTTGTTTTTACCATCTCCACGTTTTACAGGGATGATATATGTGTGTATAGACTGAGTTAACTTTCGTACTAGTTGTGTACATCTTACGTTTGTCACAATGTAACTGACACCACATAGGTGTATTGACAAAGGACCAGCTCCAAAGTCCTCTAGAGCGGGTTACTACCTTTCCCCTTTTGTTACAGTGTTATCAATGCACAGGTCAAAGCTCAGTTACTTGGAAGTGTTCCTGGCAGGAGATCCACAGAGTACCAAGGTTTGGTCAATCTGACACTATACTTGTGTGTTTTGTGACCTGTGGAGAGACAGTGAGAATGTGAAAGTGTGGCTGAGCACTACTGTCTCCTGCATGCTAGGAAGCGAGAGCTCTTGAGCTTTGCAGTATGGCTTCGTTTTGTATTAAATAAACAAATTAAAAAAAAAGGAGATTGAACATACCATGGAGAAGACTGTGTATAAATTTAAGTGTTAAAACTGTATGTATAATACCTGTACACTTAGGCCATCTCACTGAAAAGTAATCGTATGGTAAAATGAGTTTTCAACAAGGACTTATGAAAAATTTTTTATTTCTCAAGAGGTGAGGAGTTGTACAGCTCTTAAAGAGACCAAGTCATAGCACTTAGGTGTTGTGCTTTTGCTTACAAAGGAAGAGCCAACAGCTTTCCCTTCTCTCCCCCAATAACGTTGTAATTGCTGTTCCTGCCTAGGCAATAACTGCATCAGAGAGCAGAAAAAAAAATAGTGTCTGGCCATTGCTCAACCTCTCGTATAAAGTTTCAGTTACGTTGATAACTTGCATTTTTTGTCTCGTCTACTGGCACAGTGACAAGCACGCATGTCTGGTGTTACCCAGACTGTACGAGTGAATGCTGGATAGATAATATGAAACTGAAGACAGAGCTGAATTGTTTATATACACACAGGAAGCAGAGAAGGTTTTGTCTGTGCCTGTCTAGTGTGTGCCTCTCACCCAACTATTCTAACCATTCAAAGCACTATAAAATGCAGGAAAGAGAATTTAGTTCCTCGGCTACTTTCAGACTTCAATAGTTCGGTCAACTTCTTATAGCAATCTGTAAAATTGTTAGTATGGCTTTGTTTTGTGTCTACAGTAATTTGTGGGTTTTCAGGAGGACAGGATCATGAAACCTGCAGTAAAGCTTCCAGCTTTTTCAGTGTGCCTTCTCTTCTGAACATCTGCTGCCAGCATAGGCCCAGAGTACTTTATTCATTGAAATTTGCATTCCAAAACCCAGATCTGAATAGGAGAAAAAAATCTGACATCAGAATTCCTGCTCATGCAAGAGAAACTGTTTAAAAAAAAAAAAAAAAAAAGAATGACAGAACTCTGTAAAAGCATGTAATATGTCTTTGTTCTGATTAACAGCAACAAAAATCTGCTTATTTGCCAGACTATTAAGCCACATCAGTCCATTGATAAAAGTGTAATTCAGAGTGAACAAGACAGTAGTGGTGAGCACATTGATGTACAGTAGTTCCTTTTTTTTCCTATGTGCAGCTTGTAACTTGGAACAACATTTTTTCTATTTGTACACTGATGCTAGTTTTTCAGAGCCAAGAATGTTCCTTTCATACACTATAAAAGTTTTAGCAACGGTGCAACTCCTCGTTCTGGCAAGGGCTTTGTACATGCTTGAGAATTAAAATAAATCATTCTGCTCCTTTTCTGCCTCATCTCCTCCCCTGCAAGCTTTCATTCCTTGACCTTCAGCTGCACTATAACTAATTTTCAAGAGCACGATTTGACCTAATTGCTTAGCAGAGTATGATCATGGAGAAATCACATATATTGTCTGCTAACCCTGTGATCATAACTTGTTTAAATTCATGTGCTCCTTTGAGAGAAGACAGCCACACTGATGGGAGGAAAGGCAGTGTGGTGGCACTTTGAGGAGGATTTAGCAGCTAACTGCAAGATCTCTCCTTTCTCTTACTTCCATTGTCTGAAATCCCATTGTTAGTGCCACCTTTTCTTCTTGAAAACCCTTATGCTTCATGCTGCATGGCACTTAAGAAAGAAGGCAGCAACTCTTGAATCTGTGCCTGGTTGAATGATGAATCCTTATTTTCTCCAAATGAAAAATAGCTGATTGTGCATTCCTGCATATTGTTCCTTAAAAGGCTTACATGCAGGCACAGCGGAAATTTGAAATGCTGTGATGATTTGGAAACAGATAAATAGTAAGAGACAGTAAGACAAAATGAAGAGGAGATGCAGTTGTATCTTTTAGGTCCCTTGTCCTGGAAACCTTCAAAGCACAGCAACAAGCAGAAGTGGTGGGAAGAGAGGGAGCGCAACTGACTCCTGTCTATGTGGTGCCTTCCTGACCTGCACCTTGCTGAAACCTTCAGCCATCTTTTCAGTACTGGTGGTACTTTCTGTCTAGCTATCAGGGCCATCTCTAAAAAAACCCCAAAGCCATAGGCTGCCTCAGAGCACATCCTTCATCTGTTGAAACCTGCACTTCCTGCTGCTGTTGGTCACAGCGATGAAAGCGGGTCTGCACTGTGAAAACTCTTAACATGCTTCTCGTTCAAGCTGAGCATAACGGCAACATAAATGGGAGTCAAGTCAAGAGAGGTTTCTCTGACTCCTTTGTGAGGCAGATGGAAATAAGTTCTGAATTCCTTGCGTGTGTCTACCGGTACTGAAACAAGTCCCAAATTAAGTGGAGATGCAGGAGTTTTTCTAGCCTATGGAATAGCGTAGTGACAGTAAAATTCACTTGCTAGTAAGAAAGAACTTCAGCATCAAGTGTGAATTTTTTAAGGATTATTGAAGTTAATAGTACGCAAAGTATGGTGCAAGGAAGAACATCAATGTTTCCTAGCTGCTGTTGGATTCCGTGGCTAAAGTTAATTGTGAGCTATTAATTTTTACCTTTTCATGGAGGACCAATCGTGCACCTGTAGCAGATTTCTCTATCATTGTGCATCTCCTGCTGAATTCAGAGCTTCTCTGTTCCAGCGCTTGGTAGTATCTTTCACGCTTTATGCCTCCAGAAAGAAAGCTGAGGTGGGGGAGCTTTCCTGACTGTCATTTTCAGTTAAAAATTAGAAAGCAAACTACATTGATTTTGTTGTTGTTGTTGTTGTTTGTGTTCCAGTATTAGTAATCCCATTTTTCTGTCTTTTTTTGTAACTACTTTAAAAAATATATATATTGGGGGTGGGGGGAAGGTGGCTGATCCTTCAGATGTCACACATGAACTGTATGCCATGTGTTGTGAAGAATGCGTTTCAAATTAATATTCTTTTAATGCAATGTTATGGGCCTGTAATTTATACTGTAAGGTTTTACAGCCCAAGATCTTTGACTATACAACCTTAAGTCCTCCTGTATTAGGTAGGTCTTTTTGGAGGTAATGAGAGTTAAAGGTAAATGAGAATATATTTGTGTGGGATCTTACTCATTTTTTCTTAAAAACAAGGGTGGAGGGGAAGAGGAAAAAGACTTGGTGTGCCTGTTTGTGGGGACATACAGGATGTATGGTCTTTGGGTTCCTGTACTTGTTTTTTTCTTCCATTTTTACCCCACACGTAGATTGTATTATAATTGGCATGTTTCAAGAGGTCTTATCGTTAGTCAGCTGCATAAAATGGCTTAATAATAAAGTTCTGTTCCCTCACCCAATTCTTTCTCATTTTGGGGGATTATGAATTTTTAAAAGCCTTTTAAGCTGTCTCATTTGAATGCAGCTTTCTTATATCTACTAAGTGATGTTATCTTTAATAATGTTTATGTGCTTTTTGTGCGTTCTCAAGAATGACAATCTCTCCTGACAAAAGAGGTATCGCACAGAAACAGTTCCTCAGCTACAGTTACAGCTGAAACACTGGAAAAAATAAGATAACGTGACACTTCTTGAACTGAGAATTGAATCCATTCTTTAGGGAAAGGGATGAGCTTTATGAATATGGTATTTAATATCACTCTGGTGGTGGTTATAAAATGTGCATGCATGTGTTTGCGTGGCAGGTACCTGCATGGAGGTAGAAGATAATGCGCATTTTACACATGCACCAGGTAGCCTTGTGCTGGAGAGCAGGTTTACTCTGGTTTTACAGTAGGTGTATGTGATGGCTGTGTGCTTGTGCAGTGTGGAACAGGGCGCTTGCTCTGACAAAACCGAAGCAGACCTGCAAGTGTTGGGTGCTGCTGCTCACCTCACCTTTTCAATCGCTTCCCCATGTTTCAAGGCTGCACAAAGAGAGGCTAGTTAATCTTTGGAAAACTTAGACCGGGTTGTTAAGTATATTTGACAGCTTGTTTATATATGTAGTTCTGTTTGGATCAGTTGTTTTCTACCCTTTCTTCTCCATTCTCTTTCTTCCTCATTGTATCAAGGTTCAGTTGTTTCTGTATGCTACTAGAAAGAACACATCACTGCATTCTGGCCTATGTTGGCTGTTGTCTTGGTTTGCATTTGGTTTTTTGCCATTCACGCTTGGCCAGCTAGTGTCTTGCTTCCTTGCCTGTTGGATTTTTTTACCTGATTTTATCTCCAAGTCTCAAAATCTACCATGTTATGCTTATTCACTTAAACATGCAGAAGTTCGGATTTTTCAGGATATTAATGGTTATAAAAGGAGACAACGTCTTCAGTTTCAGTCTAAAAGTGTCTCAATTTGTGATCTGCTCTTAGCCTTTGTCCAGCATCCTGACTGTACCATCTGCCTCAGAAAGTTGATACATGGTGAACTCTCATAAATTGGTTTTTCTGTTTGTTTTTTTTTTTTTTTTTAAGTGCATGACTGTTTTAGCAGAATGTTACTGGAATACTGTTACTTTGGCTTAAAAAGCTGTTAAAACAACAGTGATGCTGGGATCATTAATATCAGAAGACATGTTACAGTGAATTCTTGCATCCATCTTAGTTAACATTGCTAATTGTTAGTATTTATCTTGCTTATACATATGTAACTGCAATAGAAGGTTTCGTTACTCTGTGGCCATTTAGAATTTTTATTCTGAAAATTGTGTGGTAACTTTTTTAAATAGGGTAGGAAGATGTTGAGAAAAGAATTAGTGTAACTGTCTTAACATTTCTTGTCTTCAGGTACTTTTGAGAGGCCATTGAAGGTCAGTTTACTGTCTCTTGCTATTTTCAATAGCTGCATAGCTTTCAAGCTCTTTTTTAGGTGTTTAGGATGTGCAGTCTTTTGCGTTTTAGGTTAGAGGAGGTTACTCTGAATGTGGTTGAAGAACTCTTTCACAGATGGGTCTGTAATGTGGCCTTATTATCTGATTATAATGAAGGAACTATTGAATTAATATCTTTCTTTGAAGACACCAAAGCTGGTCCTGCATACAGTCTCACTGTTGTCCATACAAAACTTCCTGCTGAAATTCCCAAGACTCCAAGCTGCACAACAGTACTTTTCTGGGACAAGAAAACTGCGTAGTTAACAACTAGGTATTTGTTATATTATGCATTTCTGCTGGGTTTTAGGTTACAGGGACAAATGTAGGTTTTGACCATTCTCCTCACTTGAAGTGGCCTCCACAGCCATAGCAATGTGACCCTTTTGTTTTCTGTGGAATTTGGATATAGTTTGCCAGCAGTGAAAGCTGCTGAAAATGTTTGATATTAACTGCACTTCTTAACATATGTAGTTTGGTGCTACTGCTGGAAAGTTAGTCTAGCAAAGTGCAGTGTTTTCAATTCTGTCCTCTCAGCCTCGTCATTCAGGGAGGAAGACATCTGCAGGGAAAATTTCAGACCTCTTTGGGGTTTTTAGTCTTTATTAATTCAAAACAGTAAGCTTATTTTGTTTTAGGTAATACATATCTTTAAATGCCCTACATAAAAATAAAATCTGATGTTTCCAAAATAGTATCCTAGATGTAATGAACTAGCTATAACTTATTTCAGTTTTATTTCTTAATCTGAGAGTAATTAATTTTCTGTAGTCAGAAGAAGCTGAGCACTATGGAATAGTACTGGAGCTTCTGACTGAACCCCATGTAACTCTTAGTAAATCTCTCCTTAGTCACATTATATCACATGACAAAACCCCTCACCTTTGGCTTTTGGGGGAGCTCCTAATGCCACCTCCAAAATATTTCCTCTGACTTCTCTGTCTAGTGTTAATGATTAGGATATGACTAGCCAAGCAGAAGACTTGTGTTAGGTGTTTTGCTCTCGTGAATAAAAACTGACAAGAAAATAAGAACTCCATAGAACTTCATAAGTAAGCAACCTTTTTTTTTTTAAATAGTATAAAATAAGTTGAGAACTATATTGGATATATGTATATTCTCGTCTGCCTACTTTTCTAAGGTCTCTACTGTCTTTCCAAGTCTACTTGCAGGATACAGGGCAATGTTGACTTGACAAATTTCAGTTCACTGCTACTTCATCCTCGAACATGTGGTAGCACTTTCCTCCATGACTTCTGTGAACACTTTTCTTAAAAACTGTCTTTTAAACCAGATCATTGGGCATTAATGGCTAGAAGTAAATTGTGATTTTTATGAGATCAGTTGAAGAAGAGGTGTGACAACAGGAACAAGTAGTTGGACGTGCAGGTGGATAGGTAAGGTGTACAAAAACATTTTTGTGCCTGTTTCACCATGAGACAGAGGAGGAACATGTTGGAGACCCCTTCTGCAGTCCTGTATGCTGCTGAATTGTCACTGTGCTGGCAGTCCTGCCCAACAGACATGTAAAGTGTATGATGTTACTGTGAAGATTAGTTAAACCAAATTATGGAAAAATACTATGATGGGAAGATGATGATAAATTGCATAGACTAGTTTCCTGTTGTTGTTCTTCGTAGTACTGCTTTTTAAACTAATTTTATGTCCTCTCCTGATTTACTGAAGATGTTTGTTTAATGTGTGGCCTCCATAAACTCTAACTTTGGAGCAGAGCTTTAGAAGTCAAAACAACTGCTACTTGCCCTGCTTTCATTTTTGGAGTTCCAGTGTTGGCCTGTTTTGTGTTGCCTTCATGGTGCTGACTGAAAGTTATTTCTTCTGCTGGTCATGTGGCAGATGAGGAAAAGAGTTACAGCATTATAGCACAAAAAATCATGTGAGGCTAGGGAAAGAGTGCCTCTTTCTTGGTAGTGGTCTGGTTTCCACGTGGTTGTGGGTTTTCTGTAACATCTTCAGAAGAAGGCTGTGTTCCTTGTGCTCACTGTAATTCCATTACCCTTTGTTCTTGTGGTCATGAGAAATATCTGCAGAAACACAACTATTGCTAGCGGTAGCATCTATAGCCTGCTGAGCAAAGATCACGTCTTTCACGTGGGTGTAGCTTCAAGCCGTTCTTGTCATCTGTTTTCATCTTATTGTCACTTTCTCACTGTCTTCTTTCAGCACCACTGGGAAATGTTTGTGTGCAGGGTTGTTTACAGCTGCGTGGTAAATTTTTAGCTTCCAGTAAAACTGCTGCTGCATTGCATCTTCCAAAAGGACATGGATTTTTGAGGAACTTTTTGTTTAGAGGGGTTTGTACTTGCTGTGAGGACAGTTTGTGTCTGCATCCGTGGTGAAAGTTGTGTTTGGACGCTAGCAGCAATGCCTGAGTGGAAGCCTGAAACTCACACACCTATCAGGATTTCACCTTGTTTACTCAAATATTCTTTGAGACAAAGCTGGAGATAAACTTCCTCTGATGCTGAAGGGTTTTTTATTTCTGTGCTTTGAGAAAGCTTTCAAAAAGAGCAGTAAATTTCTTAGGTTGAACCTAGTGAGTGCATTGAGAGTGACAGTGAATTTAAGCCTCGGAGGTGTTATAAAAGAGGTGAGGCTCACTGGTGTGTCTGTTGTTGTTGCTAAGGTAATGAAAAGCAATCGGAAGCTTTTCTGAGTCTTTGGCTGTGATTGTACGGTTCCAGATGGGAAGGTGTTTGGGGATTCTGTGTTCATTTGACAAGACTTCCATGTCAAGCCTACAAGTTGATTTTTGACTGCCAACCCCACAGTAGTTGCTGTGTGCTATGGCAGCTGAGCTCTGCTCTCAGTCTCTGTCACCACCAACATGCTGTCACTTCAACTTCCTTCCTGCCAGCTAGAAAGCCTTACAATTACTCTTGGAGTAACACCTGTGCAAACTCCTTAATTGCAAGAAAAATTTCACCAGTGTCATTCTAGGAAATAGAAAGAGAGCTGTCTTTATTTGGCGAGCTAGTGCTTTTCTGCTTCTGGCAATCCTTCTTAGTTTTGACTTTATTTCCCTCAAACTTGTGTTGCTTCTGGCACATTGCTGGTGTTCAGCTGTGAGGAAGCTGTGACACCAAACCAGCTTTTGCTGTGAGTATGAGAGAAACACCTGACCTGTGTGAGAAGGTGAACTTGACAGAAAACTCAGGTGCCACCACATTTTCTGGATCGGCTACCAACACCACGGCTGGCTTTTGTAAATTTTTTTGTGACTGCTGAGGAGTGTGCCAAATATGTTTGCTCGTATCTTGGCACAGTGGATGTACTGTACAGGTTTCCATAACAAAGCAGTGACAGTCCATCCAGAATGCTGTTTGCACACCATCACTCTTGCCTTGACGTGTGAGGCATTTCACCCACAAGCACGAGACAGCTGAGGGCAGTAGAAGATACCAAGACTTTCTGGGGACCTGGGCTTGATCTCTTTGGGCAAATGTGGTTTGGTTTTTGGCCCCATACCCTTCAACTACATAACCATAGAGTGGTTCTCCATGTTGTGGGAGGTGCATGCTGCCCCAGGGCCAAGGGCCACGATCTCACCAGAGCAGCCATGCCAGTGGAGGGCTGCCAATAGGACACACACTGCATTCCCCAGTGCTCTCTGTGGTCACCCCAGCAGGAGGGAGCAATTTGGGGCCAGTACCAACCCCATCTGTGTGCCACCTCCTTGCTGCTGGTGGAGGGGCCTGCTGCAGGACCCCCAGGGGTGACACTGGCTCCCGCAGCTCTCCATTCACACCAAAAAAGGGCAGCATTTTCTGGCACCCAGTGTTTTGGCACTTGGTGAAATTGAGCAGCCAAAGCAGTTTTGGGAACACTGTGGGGTAGAGGGTCTCTGATTTGAAAGAGAGAGTTTTGCACCCTGAGCAACTGAGAAGCAGAAACATGAGGTTTTCCTGAGGCAGGTTGCTGAGATGGCATGAACAGGGAGGGAGCCATCCTACAAAACACCGAGCTGTCCCCCAGGTTCACAGATCTGCATTCAAGTGCTGACCTACGGGGCAGCCACTGCTGCCTTCTCTGTCTGGGCATGAGACCTTTACGGGAGGTTAAACAAGAAAATGCTGCTCACCAGACTCTGCCTCTGGCAGCACAGGTTTTCTTGCAAAGTACAAGAAGGCCATCTTAAAACACCTCTTTCCCCACAACAAAAAAGGACAATTAAAATTTGTTGTTCTTCATCAAACTATTCTGCAAGGTCAGCTGTAGCAAATGCACCACCATGCTGATCTCTTGCTCTCTTGGAGTTCCTCATTGACACTTTTTCCCCTTGTAAAGAGCCGAGAGAAGCCCCCCATCAGAGCGATTTTTCTTTTTCTGACACTTTAACATGAAAAAGAACAAAATGAAGCATGACACTGGGGGAGAGCGCATTGTACTGGCCTTCCTGAGACAATTTGTATTCAGCTGAGGAGCTGGTGGCAGAAGGGCAGGCTGCATTCAGCTCCATGGCATGAGATACGTGCACAGAGCTGTCGAGGTGCGTGCTCATCAAACATAAGACTTTTTATAGATTTGTGCTTCTGTGAAAGAAACAATAGCAGTCCCTGCTACAAGAAACCAGTCAATACTAAAGAAACCTTATTCCATGTAACATTTCAAGTAGATGCAACTTATGCAGATGAATGCTGCTGTATGACAGAAAAAAGGAAGGAAATGCATAAATGGAATGCATTCTTGAGGCCAAAATAAAATGCCTCTGTGAGCTGGCTTTGTAAAAATCAGTTTCAGCTCTGCTTTCAATACCAGAGCGTGAGTCATTTCTGTCTGTTTCCTTGGGGAATACACATTCCTCAAGATGGCAATAGATACAAGAAAAATTCAGGAATTAGTGTTGTGTAATATTTGAAGTCTTTACTTGAAAAGTCTGTATCTAGAAAATCAAAGATCAAAGTAAGCTGTGTTTTGTGAACTGAAATACTTCAGGATTGTCTGTCATTTTTTCCATGTGCAAAAATTTGTAGTAAGTAGAACAAATATATCTTCCATAAGGCAGGCTGTCTCTTGTGGGCAACTTGTTGTATTAGAATACCATGTAATACAGAAACACCTGACCAGAACTTACCAAGGAGAGCTTTGTTGCAGAGTTCAAAATTAATCAAAAGCTCTTTGTACCCCTCTAGCATGTCAAGAGCACTCCTCCCTAAGCTTGTGAAATCTATTAGCACTTTTGGGAAGTGAATTTCTTGTGGTATTTTTGAGGAAGTCATGGCAGAAAATACCTCTTGAAGGATGGAGGGAGAAGTGCTGTGCAGAGAAGGTTCATTGGAAATACTGAAATGCCGCTGGGTGAACTGGTTCTGCTTTTTTCCAGGGCCCTGCCCATGTTCAGCTGGGATGCAGGGAGGCCCCAAGTAGAGGTGAGATGGGGAACTGAATCTGGGGAGCGCACTGCTGGTGGTAGCAGTAGGGAAGAAGCACAAATGCCCTACTTGCTTGTTTGTAACTCTCCAGAGCAAAGCATGGCTGAGGGATGGACTCGGATACTTCTCTCTGTCAGGATGCTACCACCTCTTTTGCCAGCTTGAACTGGACAATACCAGCTTTCTGGAAGAGTACTCTTGTTAAAGCTCCGTTTACAAAGTCATTTGTGAATTCAAAACCAGTTGCTTTATTTTGAGGCTGTATTTAAACATACTTCATCCCTTAACCAGGTGTCACCAGGTTATACCACTTGTTTTATTTCTGGTGTAGCATTGCATATCCATAGTACATAAAGCAAGAGGGTGGAGAGGAGCAAGGCCAGGTTATGTATGACTGTTTCCAGTTCTGCAGTGCAAAACTCTGGAGAAATGCTTCTTGCTTAAGACCACAATTTCTAAAATGTTTCCTGCAGTTTGTTCACTCCTTTGCTCTCAGCCGTTGTAGCTAAAGAAAGGATTTCAAGTGCAGCTTGCAATGACTGTTATGCTGATGTCCGTGCAACTGCATTTTTATTCTGATGTCTGACTATTCATCTGCGTAGAAAGAGCTGCGTCACTGAAAGCTGGAACGATGCATGTGAGTCTTTTGTAGTGATTATAAATACACAACTGCTTTGAATAGCAAATCTCCTGGCATCCTGTTAGTCAAAAACAAACTTAGAAAAAAGCACTCCATTTTGGCACAGCAGCTGAATTTTAAGAAACAAATCTTTTTAGTAATGCTGATATGGAGTTGGAACTCTTTCTTTTTTTCCTTCCCCTCCCCCTTTTTATTCTCATTGCTGATATTAATTGAGCATACTGCTTGTATTAATTTGAATATATGCACTGCATATCTTACAACAGTCTCTGACTTTTCCTTCGATGTAGTAGTTTTCATAGCTTTCATGAAAATCATCAAAGTAAGCATGTGGACTTTGGACTGCTTCAGAATACTGACTGCTGAAGTAAGAAATCGAGCTGTTATTGGGTCAAAACTTACAGGAGCGGGTTTCTGTGTGCAACATCCACTTGCGTGGCTGAATCAGAGAAGGTGTTCCACACCTGGAGAAGATCACTGAGAGATAGCTGCTGCTTGGAACAGGGAGCTGCCTGCACTGACATTGCCTTGCAGCATGGCCTCAGTCCTCCTGTGCACAAGCAAGGTGCTTTCTCTAGCAAATTTAAGCTTAGGAGCTGTGCATTAGATAAGTATTTCATCCCAAGTCCAACTTGGAGTGAAAGTGAGGCACCACTTGCTAACTCAAGGAACCTTAGCCCATAAGTAAGTTGTATTAATATTAGAAGCACGGAAGAACCCCAGATCATGAGTTTGAGGTAAGTTCTGACTGTTACAGAGTACTGCTGTCTCCAGAGATTTAGTTCAGATGACCTTAAATCGGGATCCCTACATCTTGCCTAATCTTCCCTACGGCACAGTAATTTTTCTGCCTACATTGAGTAAAATACAGATTTAAAGCATTTGGAAAAACATGCATTTTTAAAAATGAGCTGGTTTATATGAAGTATAAAGCTATAGCGTGATGACATATCTAGAAATCACTTAATCCATTTCTCTATTTCAAAAGAAGATTAACTCGACTGCCTATAAGTGTAGAAAAAATGTTTATGCTCAGCATAGCAGCACTAACACTGAAAATGAAGCTTTTAATGCTCTTTTCTTAACTAAATGCATATTGCTGGCTTTTTCGTGATGGGTCAAAGTAAGTGCTTGTAGGCAGAAAACATGTTAGAAATCGTGCAAGGAAAAAATGTTTTTTGAGAGGAAGTGGATGCCATTAAGAATATGGAACACTTTTAGACAATTTAAGAGAGCCCACAGATGAATAAAACGATGATGCACCCGATTCTCTTATTAATTTGATACAAGCTTTTTAATTTTCCGGGATCTTTTGTTATTTCTCATTTTAGGTTCTGTAAAAGTTAGCCAATCAGACCTCCAAAGTTTTGACGTTTCTCCCTCTTCTGAAATTCTGTCTGTAAGTCTGACTGGAATCCTCATTCTTGTTCCACGAGGAGCACTCATGCAAATAAAATGCACACTTAACCTGAGCCCACGTAATTATTCAGCAGTCATGCTCCAAATTTGGAGCCTCTGGTGCTGCACAACAGCACTTTCAAATCCCACCAAAGGGAGGAAACACTGTGTTTTGAATGAAGGGAGCAAAGCAGCTGGTTTTGGCACCAGTGATTTTCACCCATTGCTTCGGCAAGTACACTCTGATTGTTGTTGTAGCACAAAATCCTAAACCAAAATATTTCCCAATTAAACAAAACCAATACCAAAGTAACAAAGAGCAGCAATCTGTTTGGCATATTTCGACATTTCTATGTTTCCACACAAAAATGCATAGATTGAGTTGCTAGTTCATAGGTTTTGTTTCCCCTGGAAGGAAGGGGGTTGGAGAGTTTTGTGTTATGTTAGAGAGTCATGGAGGTTTGTGTAGAAATGGTTAAAAAAAAAAAAGCTTGTCACTGTTTTATCCATCCAGTAATTGAATCTGTACTGTGCACTCAAATTTGGCTCCAGCCCTTTCTGTCTTTGGAGTAACTCCTAAGAAATATCTAGGTGCTGTAAGTTAGAGCTATATGCAGTAACCCAAAGAAAAATTAACTTGCTGTGTTTTCAGGTAATTATTCTGTTTAGTTCAGTTATGGTGAGACTATTGATACCAGTAACTAGAATGATTGGGAGTGGGAGAAAAAGGAAGTAAAATACCTGAAGAAAACCAATAGAAATTATGTTTACATCTTTGGAAAAGTAGTGGATTGAAACTGGGAAAGAGATATGAAACTTTGTGCATAACAGAATTCCTGGAAGTGAAACATCTTGTCAAATACAGGAACTTCAGATGGTTTGTACTTCAAATGGGGCAATACTCAAAAATGGACTGTCCTGAGCCCAAAAGCAAATGGATGGGTCCAAGAATTTCCTACTGAAATACCATTCCCTAAGGAACAGAATTTTTTTTTGTGCATATGAGATGGGGAGGAGGGAAGATTACAAAGGTGGGCGGGAAGGCAGATACTTTCTATGTTGATGCTGGTTATGTAGCAGGATTTGTAAATTAATCCTTTTGCCAATGCTGCAGATTGATGGGTAACCACATGATGTGCCATCTGCCACTTAGCAGTGAAGTTTAATATAGATTTTTGTGCAGATATGTTTTTATTTTTTATTCCTTAAAATGCTTGTTGCAAGTGTTATTCAGCTATCTAAATAAAAGAGTAAAAAGCTTTGAAAGCAGATTTGTATTTTTAATGAGGTATGTAGCAACTTTAAATATATAATTTACATTTTACTCCTTATTCCTTTATTTAGATTATAGTAAAGAATTTGAGACAGTGTTTTGACTTGAACATGCTATGAGTGCACCTGTTCCATAGATCTGTAGTTGAAAACTTAATAGTTTCTGACTAGTTGTTTCTCCCTATGTAATAAGTAAGCTCTACTGAATGTTAAAGGTACTTGCAAAGTTTGAATGCCCTGTGTGGGGTGCAGCTTTCTGTTTCATCCAGAAAGGAAACATAACAGTCAGGGTTGTTTTATTATTTTCCCAGGTATGTTGCTTCATAGTGCTTTGCCATTTTATTGCAAAGGTAAGCTAGGCAAGTTGTAAAGAAATGAAGTGCTGTGCTCAGGGCTGAGTATCATGCAGCAAGAGGGCGTTTGGAGAAGGGCGTCTCTCCTGGTGGAGACTTTGTGGGGAGCGCTGATTAATTTCTTTAATTGTGCCTCAGGAAGAGACCTGAGTACCTGGCCATCCCACTGGAGTCAAGTGAATAGGTAAGGACAGGGAAAAGCAATAAAGAAGTGAACAGAGTTGGAAGGAGTAAGGAGGAATTTGTAGTTTTTCCAAGTTATGGACACCATGGCTTAAATGTCTGGATCTAGTGAAGTACAGGAGAGGTGAACTGGAGACTGCTGAGGCTGGAGACTAAGGTGGAGATCTTAAAAATCTGGATTTAAGGGTGCTCAGTGAGGAAAACAAATACAGTGTGCTGAGAGTTGTGAAAATAATGAGAGAGAATGAGAAGAACACCTTTCAAATATATTAAAAGCGCACAGCAAATGGGAGGAAGAGTGCTGAAGGTGGTAAAGAATAGAGATAAAAAGCCTATGGATACTTGCAACTGATAAAAAAAGCAACAGTATTTTAAAAAAGGCCAAAGGCAAACAAGCAGCATTTTGTGTGGATTGTGAAACTTTGGCCAAGAAAGACTTCGAGTGACACAGCCAAACAAGCGGTGCATGTTGCGCAGCGTTGCCACAGCGGACTACCCGGTGACAGCAAGCCTCGTTAATCAGGTGTGTTGTAACCAGGAAATCAGTTCATGGTTGGGGTGAAAGAAAGTAAAAGAGGGTAAGTAGTAGGAGGTGCCATGCTCCAAACTCTCTTAAATATTGGACTTGTCAGTTTTGTTGCTCCTGCCGTTATTTCTAGTCAGGATGTGGAGTAAATTCATGAGGCGGTTGCAGCTCTGTGTTTAAAGCCATGAAACATTTTATTCGAAGGTCTTGACTGGAAAGCAGACACAGTATTACATTTAATAAATGGGAGCTATTTCCAGGAGTCTTCAAATGTTTCCCAAAATGGTTGTACAGGTACTGAAAAGATAAATAGTACCTAGAGAAAAAGACTTCCATGTGAATGCTAAAATCTTCGAATGTATCCATCAGTATTAAGTTGACACATTTACACGTTTTGTATGAGATTGTTCTGCATCATATCTCAATCATAAAATAGTGATTTAATGTGTGGGGTTTTTTCAGTTATTTTTTGTTTGAATTGTGTAAATCCATCTTCTATTTGCTATGAAAAAGAAAATTATAAGGGTTATTTTAATTTAGTTAATTAATTAATTTAATTTAAGAAATTGAAGACAGCCTGGGAAAACAAATTAATTTTACAATTACCTAAACTGAGGGAAATTGAGTCACAATTATTATTTTTTTTCCCTTAAAAAAGATGAAAAATCAATAGTCTTAAATTCAGCTTATCATTTTTAGTGTAGGATATAGAAACACACAACTTGGGCAGCTTCAGAGGTTAAGCTTAAGGACTGTGCAGAGGCTTTAAGATGTATCTTTCTTACAGAGCATTTTCTTCTGAGCAGGCAGCTTTTGAAGGACTTACTGAAAGCTCTATTACACCACTGGCTTATCTACCACTTTGGGTTTACGGATGTTAACTTTTATGTCAAGTCCTATGTGTACTTTTTTATATAATGTTTTTAAACAATGATGAAATGCTGTGATAAGCTTTGACAGTGTCTTACAATTATATGCTTTGTGTGGCAGTTGAGTTTAGATAATAAATATTTGTTGAAGTATTGTATATACAAGAGACTCTTATTTGGTTTGTACAGAGCTTTCAGTTCTTTGCTGTAATTCCTGTATTCTTCTTCCTCATTCTTTTGAGCTAACACCAATGGTATCTTCAAACAGAGACAAATTCTTGTTCAGTTCAGATGAAGTCGTCAGAGGTGATGTTCTTAGTGTGATTTGTTTGTATTAAATTTGCCGTACATATATTTGATTTTATTTTGGGTAATTAAAATGTTCTTGAACATTTACTTTTTCCTGTACAGTAATGTGTGATGCATCATGACTCAAGTACTTATCTAAACTTCCCTTTAAAGTGGTGAAGTAAACCAGAGTTCAGTTAAATCTAACTAAATATTGAGGAGGCAGACGACGTAAGGAAAATACAAATGTTCTCTGTTTCAAACAGATCCTATGCTGTTTGTTGGTTTTGATTTGTTTTGTTTTGTTTTTCCCCCCAAGTGTTTTCATAACAGTTTTCACATTTAATCACACAATAAAGCTTCTCTGACTTCGCTTTTTGTAATTCCTTCCACTCTCCTCCCCGCTCCGAGGTCATATGCTAGCACTCAGGAATCGTGCATAGCAGATTTATTTGCAGCTTCATGGGGAAACCTGGTATTACCCAGTCAGAACACATTTTGCATGCTGAAATCCTGTTCTGTTGAGAGCCCTGACTTGAAACAAAGCCTTCCTTAAAGGGAAAAAATGTAAAGGCGCTCTCCTCGGATAAGAGAGGGTGCAGATGAGAATGTTGCAGGCTTTTTGCCTCTGGATTTCTTTTTCAGGGTGCTGTGTTTCTACTTAAACCCATTTCAAGGACAGAAACTAAATTATTGCTTACAAAGATAGAATATATCAAGTATCTATCTGCGCACTCCATGGCACACTGTATATAAAACAAATTATGAACAAAATACCATGCAGTAGCATTTTATTTTTGTATCCTCTTTTTACAATGCTCTTGTTATGTATAGAGAGATACTGATGTATTTATACGTACACAGAGAGTGGGTGAAAGCATTTACCTGTGTTGCAAGTGAACAGGAGAGAAAGAGCTGTTCTTTTGGTTTCTTTTTCTTTTTAACTAGTACTTTGTTCAACTTGACAAAATCAAGCCTAATGATCACAAGATGATGTTTTTTTCTGAACTTGTTGTTTCTAAATGTGAACAGTTCTTCAGTCATTTGCAGTTTAAGTTTATAGTCAGATCGTTGACATGTAGGTCCCACTTTAATCATCTCTGCATGATGAACTGTACTAGTTAATAAGTGCTTTTCAGCCCAGCAAATGTATGCGCAGGTGTGTGCACGCGTGTATGCTCCAGCAGTTTAACTTGCTTGGCATTAACTATGTTGGAAAAACTTTATAATTGTTCTGTGAGTAGAATAGGAAAATCCCAAGCAGGTCAGCCCCTTTCATTTAAGTGAGGGTGTTTGGGAAGGGCCATGAGAAGGTCTACTGGTGTGCTGGGTCTTTCAACATGTGGGCATGGGATGCTAAAAACATTCCAAATCTGGCTGTTTTCTTCATCCCCTTTGAGCCAGCCAGAGCCATCTGATTAATCTGCTCGTGCTTAACAGTAATTACTGTTCTGGGCAGCTGTGTTCAGTGAGCTGCGATCTTGACCGAATCTGTACATGGATATTAGGTCTGTGCAGTGGTCTGTCAAGTGGCTGCTTGCCTTTCTAAATGTATGGCCCAGAAAGTGATGTAATACTATAATAAGTGATATAATACTATAATCAACTGGAATCACAAAGACACTTTGTAGCGTAATCTTCCATTCAGCACTGGGTACACATGCATACCTGTACACAGGCAAAGAAGTAGTCTTGTCTGTTTCCACCTTTCTAATCCATCATGCCATGTAATTATTCCTCTGTTGTTTTTTGGTTGTTTTGTTTTTGTTTTTTTTTTCACATGTGATTCAAAGCATGTAAGGATAAACAGTAAACAATGTGGTATCTTTCTTGTGCTCTGTCATAGATAAAATTCTTAATCATGCTGTTATGTCCTCCCTGAGGACTAGCGGCTCCTCTGGGACTGAAAAGTCACTTTTCTGTAAGCTTAGTAAACATCTAGAGAAGTCGGTTAGCAACCTAATGAAATGGCAGAAAGCAGCAGAGCAACAGAGACCTCCAGTTTCATCAGCATAATGTGCTGAGGTTGACAGCATGAGAGCATTTCTGCAGGACATAAATACATAGCTGAAATGCAGAGTGAGTTGCTTTTAAAATAACCAAACAACAGAAATGTGAGGCATGAGCTTATGGGGAAAAGAGAGCAGATTGGACAAATTCTCTGCTTCTGTGATTCTTCACTTTCTGGCCCATCCTGCAACCTGATTTCAGTTATACGAAGTTATGGTAGGTACTTTAATCTGTGCATATGTTTAAAAAGTTAACTTAGCCCACCTACTTCCTAAAGTGTTTGAAACCACAGATTCTGACTGCTTCATCTTGTGATACCATTTGTTATAGATACTATCCGAGTGTTTATATATATTTCATTAATAATTTTACAGTTATATTGTTCAAACTGTATTTGAATAGGTAGTACAGCAGAGGTTTTGGTTCATTTATACAGACAAAACATGATATCTGATAATGCAGCATTTTTTCTCACTGGAAGCATTTCATGGAGTAATAATCCAGATTATTCTGAAAGGGTTTTTCTTTTTTAAATATTACATAAGGAAAGAAGGCTTTTTATACTTTGGATGTTTTGTTAAAATAAGTATTTTATGTGTTTATTCTGAAAGATAATCAAACTCTTTTATCACATACATTGAGTCACTATATTGGGGTCAGGACAGTTCTGAAACTTGGTAATTTGATACCAAAAGATGGTCTAAATCAGAAATTAGGAAAGAGAGTTTAAGAGACACAGCATAAGTGTATAAATACATCTATGCATAACAAAGAAACCAGGAGCTAGGAAATAGTGGTTGTCAGTACATTCATTTGTCTTTGCTTTATAAATCCATCTGATATTCCCTTCTGCTCCCCATTCCTTGCAGTCCTTGCTCTTTTTGGCTTTGCTGCTTTTCCAAAATACTTCTAAGGAAGGTCTATCAGCATACATTTTACTGATGGGTACAAATTACAACTTGATTTAAACTCTGTACATGTTGGAAATATACTACACAATGCATGATGTGTGTTACTCTTCTTGTTTTGTACTTTTAGCTCTGTACTATTCATGGTAAAGTTGAATTAAGTCCTTGTATTTGTTTTTGTGTATTAGTAGTTGTTGGAAAAGGCCACTCCTAACAGTGAACTCTGATACACCATCAGATTTCAGCTGTCTTGTTCTCCCACTTAAAAGCTGTATCTCATTTAACTCCTCTTTTGCCTCTTTTCTTTATTGCTGCTTTTTCTGTGTGCCTCCCGAAGTTACTACTTCAATTGTGCTATGGCCAGTGTGCCCTTTCCTAAAATAATTATTAATATGCAGCTGAAACATGTTTATGGTGATTGGTAGGCTTCAGATGCTTGCAGCTCTTTCTTCTACTGAGGAATTAGCTGCTGTTCCTTCATGTGACGGAGTGGTCACGTACTTTGAGTGCTGCCGCTTAGGCTCTCTGCAGACAATGAAAATGTGTTTCTCCACCATTGCCGCAAAGGAGACAGCTCCACTGTCAACTGGGAGATGTGTGTCTGTGTCACCACTTGAAGTGTAAACTTGTTACTTGCGTTGAAAACTGTTTTGCCAGAGCTGTTTAAAAATAAATAGCCTAATGATCTATCTAGGATCTGTGTGTCCTTCAGCTACAGCTGTCCTGCAATGTTCTCATCTTCTTCATGTTGTTTCCCATTTATTTTCAAAGCTCTCCAGTACTTGGAGGGCTTGCAGCTACACAATACTTCTGGCATTCTCTCAGCATCTGTCCTGGAGAACTAAATGTTGCAGGGCAAGGGAAGGAGCACAAAACTTGTGAGCACTATACAAGTATTTCTGACTTTCAGAACCTAAATAAATGTAGTGTGAGCTTATCAGTCGGTCTTGCTTTCATTCCCTGTTGGCCTGTGCTCTTAGGTTGACTGCAAAATTAAAAATATGGTTTGGGGAAAGGGCACTTCTGTTCTCTAATGCGCTCTGTGCAGGAAAAAGATGTGCAAGCATGCTTAGAAAAAAAATCTGCCTGGCAAGATACCTTGTTTTGGAGTATCCCAGTTTCTTTATCTGTCAAGATCCATGAAGATTTTTCTTTGCAGGTGTAATGCTGGTAGCTAGCGCTACAGCTGCTCTTCCGTGGTTTGTATTTTGAGTATGGTACACACAAAACACTAGTGCTGCCCAGTCACATCTGCATGGAGTGCTTTATTAACCATGGCTTACCCCACCCTACTAATGCTGATAATAGGTTATCTCCTCAATATAAGTGTAATGATGTGTGGTAGTGACTCCCAGCTGTGGTACTGTAAGCATTATACATGCAAGAGAAGATCTCAAGTGCCTCATGAAGTTACTGTCTTTTGCAAGACCATAAACAGGGAGAGAGGAAGGAGGGGAAAGAGGTTGCCTCCAATTTGGCATTGCAACTGAACAGCAAATGAAGTTTTGCGTGATTTGGGAGGTGAAGAGGGACTTAAGGTAGCTATAATCCTTCACAGTTTGTGGAGAAGTCACTCAGGTACTGCTGCTTCACCAGGAGATTTTGTGAGGGTTAACTTTATTAGCAGAAGTGGCTCAGATACCCCTTGATGACAGGCAGCGGTATGTGGGTGATGATGGTGACTGATGGAGCTGACTGCACATGAGATAGTGCTGGGGGTGGAAATCACCTGCTCTGCTGGTCTTTCCATAAGAGATCTGCAGTGGGGAAGACAGAGGTGTCCACAGTCTGCTTTTTGGAGGGGGGGAGACAAATGGCTCTGTGACTCAATTGCAGTTTGTTTCACTGGCTAATCTGATAGTACTATGTAAGGTTTTGTTGTGCTTTTTTTCTTTTTTTTTTTTTTCCCTCTTGGATTAGTGTAATTTTAAAAAGGAAGGCAGGCAAACAAAAATAGTAAAAGCAGTTCTGTACCTTAATAAATTTTCAGAGTTGAGTAGTGAATACCAAATTTTTAAAACAGAAAAAAAAGTGCCTAAGTGTCAGAGACATACCAAGACACCTTATTACTCTGATGTCGGCATGCCATTTTCCCTGTCCCTATCCCTGCTCCCATTAAACTTTGTCTTTTTAATATAGTCCTCAAAAGATGGCATGGGAGAATTTCCCTGTTCTTGCTCTGTTGTGGCAATAAATACTAGAAAATTGGTCTCTGCAGGTTACTTGATGTCAGAGAGGCACCCCAAAAGTTGATTTAGACAGGTGATAAGCTCCCAACAGACTTTATTCTAACCAGAACTGTTCAACAGAAAACCAGCTAGAAACAGGGTTTATCCAGAATTATGTAGCACTCCAACACAGTGATTCCAACTTAAGGGATCAGATTCCCAAAACCCTGGAGTGATTATTCCAAATGCGCATCTTTCCACTCTTACAAAGTGAGGTCTCTCAAGGGTCCCCAGAAGATCACTTATGAGTTCGTCAAGGTGCTTCAGTCCTCGAGGGATGTTCCTTAGGTGGCCAGTCTAAGGAGGAGAATCTTTGACTGCAGACCCACTGCTCTGAGGAAGACCAACTGAATGGGGGCCTCTGGTGGGCCCCATTCAATCTGGTGGCCTAGTTCTATCTGAGCTGTGGTAATTTACGGTAGTGGTCCAGAAACTTCTCTCAACCAAGGCATTTCAGTGGTCCTTGGCTCTATCCACTGACCAGTGGTCCATCAGCCTAGAAGTTCCTGTTGCTTTTGGGGCATGGCAGGAGCAGGGGGTGACAATAGAGGAGGGGGACAGTGCTTCTGCTATGCATCCACCTCATGACCACAGCCATTATTCAGCTGATCTCTCTGAAGTGGTGGTGTAGTCACGTCTTGCCTTCAAAGTTAGAAGGGAGCACAGTTTCAGTGAGTCTTACTGCCTACTGCAAATCGTCATTTCTCACTTATCTTCCAACTATTACACATACTATCAGTCATAAATAATACAATATCAATCAATAGTTAATAACAATAGAATTGTAACAACAGTCATCAACGCCTATAGGAAGCATCATCCTGTAGTTGTAGAAGGTTGATTGGCCCTCTAGGCAAGGAAAAACCAAACACATAAAAACTTTCCCCAACTGGTTAGTCCCCAGTGTGGCAACAATTGTTTCTGAAACCTTTGCTTCTGTATTCATCTTGTTAATTTGGTCCTGCAGTGGCATTGGTACAGTTGAAATGGTGGACGCGTCTCTTATCTGTTGACATGTCCAAGACTTTGCATAATCATGTAATTGCATCTGGCTACTACTGGTTTTCTACCATGTTTATGCTATCATTCTGTGTTATCTCTTGCAACACATTAAATAGCTCCTTGGCATGGATACAATTGAAGGCAAAGATTCCTTATCCAGTTTGATACGTTGTCACTTTGAGAAGAGAAAAGATTTGAGTCATAGCAGTACTGACAAAAACAGAGGTAGTATAATTTTACACCATTCCATTTATGGCCGTACAAGGTTAGTTCTGTATCTGTAAGTTCCATTATACCAGAACCCAGTTCATTACCATCACTGTGCACATTAATAACCTTAAACTTGTTTCAGTGGTTGAGAGTTTCTTTATCTGGGCAGTTACAATAGCTCCGTATGACTTCTTCAGAAAACCATGTCATCTCTGGATTTGGCAATTAATATTTCCAGCCTTCGCTGCAGTATCAGGGCTTTTGTCGTACTTCAGCATGTCTGTGTTTGCTGCTGTCACCACTGCTAGGAGGAATGTCGAAGGGTGATCCATTTCTCTATTATTCTGTTAGAAAACACAAAACTTGCCTTGGGCTTTGAAACAGGCCTTTAGGTTAGAAGTCTTAAATTATCTACCGGACACTAATGTGGTGAGTTTTCCCACTCCCTTCCAGAGCTTCGTAGGCATATAAACCTCTGGGTTTTTTCAGGGTCATTGGCACAAAGCTGACAGAGGGCGGCTTTGCCATAACAGGTTGTCCCACATGTATTTGTAGTGGAGGCTGATCCTTTTCTGTGTGTGTGTTTTCTCCAGTACCCCAATGTGCCCAGTAGGTGTTGCAACTCTGCTTTGCCATGTGTGGTCTGCTCCTTCTCAACAGCAGATAGGGCATCACTAGGTGCTGCAACAGATCCCACTATCCTCCAAGTCCTTAGGAATTTAGATTCCTGCCCAGGACCTTGGCATTCACAAGATGGACTATCTGATTCATTTTTTGTCAATAGGTTCCAGATAATCTCAGCTACCTGCCCAACCTGTTCCTTATTGTCTCCGCCCACCAAGTGTGAAAGGGTCAAGTTCCCCCTTCTGAGGGACACGAAGCGGGGGCAATTTGCTCCCTCCTGGATCACAAATTTGACCGGGTCTACCTTGAGGAGAGGTTAAAGCTCCTGAGGCAGGGGAGGGCGGTTGCTGGTGCTTCCTCTGTTCCCAAGAGCAGGGGGCGCCATCCGTGCAGCAGCACTTGGGGTACCCCTAAGGCTAATGCTTCGCACCACAGATTACCTGGCTCCAGGCTGCTGGTCTAGTCTGACCAGCCATGCAAGGGTTCAGGTTCCCAGGACGGGGATGGCCACCCAGCATGGAGCTTGCAGCTGGGGTACCGGATCGTGCTACCCCTGTCTGTGCCGCCTGCGTCATCCCATTACTTCGCACGCCCGTGGGGAACTATATTAAATTATGTCCCTGCCCTTAAGAGCATGTGCACGTGCACAGGTGGATTTTTGTATGCACCAGCACCATCTCAGTCCTTTGTTCCGACATGTCTGCCCTCTCCCTCTTTGCATTTCTACCTTTACCTGATCTATCTCTAATTGTCTGTTAGAATTAACCTGTTCCAGTTGCTCATGGTATTAATACAGGTCCCATGCCTGTTTTAAACAAACACACAGGACAGCACAAGAGGTTGTGACCATACTTGGATCAGACCATCTTTCTTTTACCCATTGTATATCGGGAAGGAAGGATTACAGCTTTGACTCCACAATTTCTTAATTTTTTACATTCGGCCAACTATTCCAATTTAAATGTCATAGACACACCCCAAAAGTCGGTTTAAGCAGGCAATTAGCTCCAAACAGGCTTCATTCTAACCAGAACTGTTGGATGGAGAATCAACTAGAAACAGGGTTTATCCAAAACTATTCAGCACTCTGACAACTTTGTAAAATGCAGGTTTGGATGCTGGTTTTGAGTTTGGTTGCTACACAGCCGGTTCAAACTCAGATCCAAAAACTCTAGAGTGACGATTCCAAATCACATCTTCCCACTCCTACAAAGTGGAGACTCTTAAGGTGTACCGTCCCACTCAGTGGAGTGAGGGCAGAGTTAACTTTTAAATACTCGGTGAAGGAACCAAAAGTAATGACAATTACTTGAGAATTTCAATTAAATAATGAATTTACTTAAAACTCGGCAGAATTACGGTGATTAGTGGCTTGGCTAATGTTTGTAACTATATCATAAAA
Organism: Patagioenas fasciata; assembly: GCF_037038585.1. Taxonomy (NCBI): domain Eukaryota; kingdom Metazoa; phylum Chordata; class Aves; order Columbiformes; family Columbidae; genus Patagioenas; species Patagioenas fasciata. Next base: position 31,624,872 of record NC_092560.1, read on the forward strand.
CTTAACAAGACGTCAACAACAAAACTCAGAAGAATATTACCCTTATGTTGCCAGAATAAAGTTAGAAAGAGAGAGAGGTAGATTAAGATATCAGAAAAGAGAGATAAGATTTCACCACTCCAAAGGTCAGTCGATCCAACAATGATCTCTGCACTTCTCAAGGTGGTTGGTGCGATGAAACTTCACACAATGCCACACAACCTGGTGTCCCAAGTGAGTGTTTTTTAAACTTTAGTTCATTTGGTAGGAGAGAGCAGCTCATCTCCTTCCTCTTCTTACTCCTCATGCTAATTGAGGAGATTGTTCCAGAAGTTGGTCGTTGATCCCAGAAGTGAGTTGATAGGTCCTCTAAGGGTAACTGGTGATTTGTGGTTTCCGCTACCACCAGGTCAGTGATCACTCCATGACCCTGCTTTTATGCAAGCCCAATTAATGAGGTAGGCCTCAAGGAAGAGATATCATTAATGCCTTTATCTCAAAGATTGATGCCTTTGTTTTGCAAATAGTAAGTAGGCCTCAAGGAAAAGATACTGTGCTACCTCCGCAGCACTTATCTCTTCCTCCCTGGCAGAAGTTGCGAAACCAGCTCTTTAAGACGTAACAAGGTGCACACTGTGTCCATCACACAAGGGTACCCAGGTAATTGCTTGCCAATAAGGCAAGGTGTCTCAGTCCTCAGGCAACATGCCTTAGATGGCCAGTCTAAGGAGAAGTCTTCCACTGCAGACCCACTGCTGTGTGGAAGACCAACTCAATGGTGGCCTCTGGTGGGCTCCATTTATACCCTAGTTCAATCTGAGTGATGGTAATTTATGGTAGTGGTCCAGAAACTTCACTCAGCCAAGGCATTTAACTGGTCCAGGGCCCTGTCTGTTGACTAAGGGGTACATGCATGACCACAGTGGTCCATCAGTGTAGAAGTTCCTGTTGCTTATGGGGCAGGGGAGTGCATCTGCTCCACTTGAGCATGTCTGTGTCCAGCTTGTGCCTCTTTTGGAGGGTTCTTTGGGTAAGAGTTTCATTTCAAACAAAAGGAGCTAGCTGGTGCAGAGCACTGGCAGTTGAGAGGAATACAGGGTATCTGCCACCCCTAATCACTGTGATCATCCTTCTGGAAGAAAATGAAAGGATTTTTTGGTTTTTTCCCTTTGATTCTAAAATGTCAGTCTCTGTAGTTAAAATTGTAGTTAAAATTCATGCCAGTGAGTTTTGGGATCCTAAGGCAGGATTGATAAAAAGTGGAGTATAGGAGCTTCATGGGTGATTCCATCACCTCTCTGCATAATTTTTGCATATACGTATATATCTATGTATTGTAAAAAGCGGCATGTGTCATCTTATGATTTAAAAAAAGATGGAGAAATGTAATGATTAGGTAATGGGATAAGGACTTTTTCTGAAGCAAGTCTGAAAAATCACTGAATGTGGTGATATCATGTCGATTGTCCCAAAAAGCATGTATTTAGGATAGTAATTATCTGCTAGTTGAGTAAGAATTACAAGATCACAAAACGAATTACTGTTATTAGCAGAAGTATTTGTTCTCATGTCAAGCTGTCATCCTGCTGTGTAATATGATTCTGCCATGTGGAAAAAAAAACTAATGTCAGATACTTTATTAAGTCTGAGTTTATGATTTACCTTTTTTTTTTCAGTGTCTTCTAAAATGGCAATAATTATTTTGACCCCACTCACTTTAAAACAAACCTACAAAAGCAAGAGAACTTAAAAACCTAAGGGGCTTTTCTGGCTTTGAGGATGCTGTCCGGGATCTGAAACTGTAGGATCTGTGGGAGAATATTACTGGATATCAATGTGTCAGCCCATACAGAGCTGACCTACAAGACGTCTTTACTGCAGTTCTACAGGTTAAAGCCTGGTAAATACCCTTTATTTACACCTCTCCCCTGCTTTTAGAACAGGAGTTTAACAGAGTTGTAAGATGGTGTGGCTTAGGGATCTGAGGCACAGAATAGCCCCTTTGATTGCAGCTTAGGTGTGATCTGCATGTACAGCATTTAATAACAAACAGCTAATTGTGGGGTTATGCACTGAGTACTGCAACAGCAACAATAAGAAGGTTGTTTGGTGTATAACTGACACGTACTCTAGATACCTGTTAGTTGATAACTTTCTTGCAGTCTTGAGCAATGTCAAAGATTTCTGGAGCCTGAAATCGTAATAAGCCATGGATGGGACCAATCTATAAAGTCAGGTGGTTTTAAACAATGTCTTCTGATAACACTTCCATATTGAGTTGTGATAGATGAGGTCGTCTTTCAAACAAGTGGTTGTAGTTGGAGAAAAAAGTAGAAGACTGAAAAAATTAAGCTCCATAGCTCAGAAGAGGAGGAGAGAGGAGATCTACTTGTCTTACCAGGTTCACTTTGTTTCAGTCAGCCTCGTGCTGTAACGTCATAGTTGACCCATTGGCAAAATCACATTGAACAGCCTTAGCCTTCAAGACATTGGAAGCAGCAAGTGGCTTTGAGGAATAATGTGATTCAAATACAGATAATACTGTGGAAAGATAATCTTTCTTTAGCTTATAGGTCCACAGCCAGTGCGTGGGCTAAAGATGAGAAGTTCAAATATCAGAGTTTACCAAAAGTCAACAATTCTCAGTGAAACTCCTAATCCTAGCAAACTTTTATAATGAAAACCTCTTGGATATCAAAATGTATCTTATGTTGCCGTACTTCAGAGTTACTTTACAGTCCCAGCCTCTCCAGAGCTGATTTTAGTCTTTTGGGTTTTGTTGTTTTTTCATCTTTTGGGGTTTGTCGCTGTTTGTTTTGGTTTGCATTGTGCATTTCGTTTTGTTTTTAAATGAAGTAGTAGCTTTGGCCAAACTCACAAGGTGAGCATCAATAAGAAAGTGCTTAACCACATAGCAATCAGGCCCATGGATGAATTATAAGCAGAAATATTTTTCTTATTCTACCAAGTAGTTTAGGCTTCCGGTCTGGAAGCCAGACAGGTGACCAAAAGGCAAGCAATGGCTTTTTACTTCCTTCTGGTGCGTGAACTTGCATAGCTGTTCAGAGTTGTGGCAATGCCACAGAGTCCATGCACTGCCTGACTTTGCAGTTTCCCTGGGACTGTGAACTTTTGGAAAAGCTGATTGCTCTTTAAATAAAGCTGAATATCTCTGTGGACATCTGCGTGTTGTGGGGAAGAGAGTGAGAACATGACTCCTTTCCACCCCTGCCAGGCAAGGGCCAGAAGACGCTGTATGCACCTCTCTGCAGCAGTGCGAATGGCTGGGTGCATGCATTGCTCTGGCTGGCTGTCCCACTGTGCAGAACTGTTCAGGCCTTGGAGATCATGTCGTAGAGTTGAACTGAACCAGGCAGAGGGGCTGATGTACCTTGTCTAGCCCTCTGCTGCCAGTTTAGGATAACACAGATCTTCCAGATGTCTTGTGCTGTATCTGCCAGTCCCATATGAATGTCTTTGGTATCCAAGAGCATCTAAGATAGCACTAGGTGACCAAATCCAGGCAAGTGAAGCAGGTCTTCCAGCCTGTGTCTGATGGGGAGTAGGATGTGGTCCAGCCTAAAGCACTGCTCTCTCCACTGCAGTTAGTAATAATAACATGTTGGGCCCTGTCTGGTGACCTTGACAGCTTTGTGCAGAGTAGTGAGTGGTGCGTGAGAATTTAAGGCAAGGGGTTTTTTTCATGCAATATCAAGTCATGTCACAAGTTCTTAACACAATTTCATGAAATAATGAAGAATGAAATTTAAATGGTGATCATGACATTGGAATCAAACATCAAAACTTAAAAGACTGGTGGCTGCTTCTCTCAGTTTGCTTCTCTTGCTGCCTGTGGCTGCATTCAGAGGTTTCCCAGCTCATGGTGGCTATTCTAGAGTCCCTTTCTAGGAGTCCTTAGGAGAGGATCCATCTCTGCCCTGTCTTCTGGAGGTGGCAGTAATTTAGCCCTGCCCAACTGCATGTCCCTGTTCAAGACAATTGGCCACTCAGGGTTCTGTGTGGGGTCAGCATAGTAATTGTCGCAGTGGTAACCCAACAGCATAAAGTATTCCTAGCTGATCATCCCTGTAAATTCAAAAATCATTAGCGTGGTTTTCCCTTACAGCATTTTATTATGTTTGATGGATAACACTGTTGCTGATCAGTTATCATCTTCTATTTTCTATCTGTCATGCATTCCTTAATTACTTAATTACTTTGTGGGTGTATTTGGCACATGTTGATTCTCGAGTAATAAAGTAGTATTGTGCATTGAGTTCATGCATGAGATGTGTAGCTTTGAGTGATTCCCACTTGGCACTTTGTCATTATGTGATGCCCTTTTTGTGGGTGATGCATCTCCCTATTGATCTCTCCGTCAGTTGTAATTAATTAACCAGTAGTACAGGTTAGCCTCTCTTCCAGGTACTCGGTAGAATTACGTGTGCCCACATGTTAAATTGCTGTGTAGATAGTCAAACCTATTAGGCTTAGCTTTGATTTGACCGCTATTCTGCGTCTACTTTAGAGGACACCACTTATGCAGTTAACAGGGTAGGCTAAGATCAGAAAATTTTTGCATTGGTATCATTCTCTATTTCTGTGAATTCTTCATATAGTGAAATAAACCAAGAACAGAATTGCTAGAGAATCCTCCTCAAGAGATGTGAAAAACTTAAAAGGAAAACTCTGCAGTATTACAAATCGAGGTCTTGCTTTAACTCAGCATTAGATTCCTGGAGATTTCTGATCTGAGTTGGTGTGTACATCTGGTAGCCACAGCCTTATACATCAGTGATAATGTACTGGAGTTAGCAGCTTCCTGGAGTTTCTTCTGGTTTGTAACACAGTCACAGGATATTCTTCCTCAGTGCCTCTGTATTTTTTTCACCTCCAAACTCATTCTACTTAGCAAGATAATACAATAACTGTAATTCTTTATATTACTGTAGTTAGTGCTTTAAAAAACAAAGCAGTGTCTTGAAACCTAATGTTGTTTTAAAACTTCTAAAAAACGAAACTTGAGGATAGAATAGCGTCAATATTGATAGATCATGTAGATTGGAGGAAATTAAGGACTGTCTATCCTGCAGAACAACAACAAAAAAACCCCTCAGCATTCATACAGAAGGAGAAATCCAGAAACCTTACCTTTCCTGAGTAATCCCTGAGCACGTATTTGTCCAAAATCCACTGATCTACACAGGTGTTATCTTTTACTTATGGATATGCTGAAAGCTGTATGTATGTACGTTTGTGTGATGTGAATGCGGTTTCTTAACTTACCTTTTCTGCCTCCGCTGTATTTCTCTTCAGGTATTATTCTAGGTTGCCTAAAAAGCAGCTATGTACTTTAGCCCAGTTGATAATTCAGAGGTACAGCTGTTTTTCCCCAGCATAGTAAACAGAGGCTACTCTTAACTCTAAACTTTCTTGAACTGAACACTCATCACTCATCTTCATTCTTTCCCTCCTTTCTTTTTTTCTTCTTTTCAGTGGGCAGTTTGCAGTAGTGAAAAAATGCCGTGAGAAAAGCACCGGTCAACAATTTGCAGCAAAATTCATCAAGAAACGGAGAACGAAATCAAGCCGGCGTGGAGTGAGCCGGGAGGATATCGAGCGTGAAGTTGGCATACTGAAGGAGATTCGACATCCTAATGTCATCACCCTGCATGATGTTTATGAGAACAAAACTGATGTCATTCTTATTCTGGAACTGTAAGTAGCTCTAGACACCTGAGAAGGAGTAACAGAATGTTTGTTTGTTTTTTAAAAAACAGACAGTTTCTCTGAGAATCAGAGTGATTTAATGTCTGTTGTTTAACCACCCCAAAAGGAAATACCTAATAGCCTGAGAATTCTTTAAGTCAGAGTTGTAACTTCCTGATTTCTACACATATTTTTCACTGTAAATGCGCTACAAAGGTTAAAAAAACCATCCAGCTTATTTAGGAATTTTTTCCTCCTTGTTACTTTAAGCACTGTTGATGTTATTGGTCCAGAAGAATAGCCTGGAGCTAGATAAACTGATTTTAAAACAAGAACAGAGGGAAACAGAGATTCTAAGTGGAGTTCAGCAAATTTTTCTGTCTTATATGTTGGTGTAAAGTAAAGTAGCATCACTGAATGCTTTTTCTCTTTTCTTAACCCACATAACAGAGAACAGAATTTTCCCAGTTCTGTCCTGTTGAACTGTAAATAGCTTTCATATCCTTGTTTTAGTTCACATTTTTCATCCAAGTTTAATGCTAATGGATTGAGGTAAATATGTTGGCAGAAAATACTTCTGCATTGTTTCAAATCTGACTTCAAGTTCCTCAAAGGTTGCAAGTTTACGCTTTAAGCATTACTCACCCATTATAGTTTGGCAGCATCTGCTGGTGGGACGTGCATGTCTTTACGTAGTTTACATGCCTGACACTGTATGTTTCCATACTTGCTCTGTATCAGTTGTATGTGCTATGTGCTCTAGAGTGAGTATTTTCTGCAAACAGATGATTTGGTGCCAGAATGCTGGGCAACGCTTTTGTCATTTCCTTGCCTGTTTTTGTGATTTTTCTTATGTAGTGTATGTCTTCCTGTATGCTAGCTTTCGTAAGTGATATTTCCACTTACCTTATAAGGCTACTTTAGTGTTGCACACTCTCAGTAACATGTAGATTTACAGTATAGAGTGAAAAGAAAACTGGGAAGTAGCTCTTGGAGTTCCGTCTTTTCTATGGTTTATACATGCACGACACTGCTTTGTTACGTTACAACATACTTTTACACTCCTTAGTCCAGCAGTCCAGATTTACTGTAATATTTATCGTAGTCTGAGTTGTTTTTTTTTTTAGTTCTAGAAGTATACACTTAAATTAGTTTATCAGCTTTGGATAACTTGAGCTAATATTTTTTAAAAGAAAGCTAAATTACCATCCTTTATGAAGTAAAGCTTCATTAAATTCCTGTCAGAGTATCTGCTACTCCTGGTTTTAGTTCAGAACTGTTTAAATGTATTGTGAATACACAGCAAAATTACTGTGATGCTGCTGTCTCTCCCCATTTGGTACTAGCTCTCACATCCTTCCTGTCTGTGACCTTACTGTCCATGTATCGCTGCTTCTGCAGTGCTTGCTTTCTGCTCTGTAATCGGTACAGACTAAGTCAGGCCGGTGTCTGGACTTGAAAGCTGCACAGTGGTAGGAGGAGTGGACTCATTTTCCCACTTGGACATGGGATAGGAACTCTTTTGGTAGCAAGATTGCTGTGTGTGTCTGTGCATACCCACTAACATTCATCAAATGGAAGCAGATAATGCTTCTGACAGTGTGTTTTAGTGTTTTTATTATAAGCTCAGCAAATGACTTGTGTTTCAGTGTAGCTAATTTTTTTGCCAATGTCATTTCAGTTGGAGATTTATTTTTTTTTTTTTCACTTTTCCAAACTGCTATGCAAATCTTACAAGTCAAAGAAGCGCTGTTTGGGGTATCACAAAGATAACACATTTATTTAGTTAGGGGGCAGAAGATCAAAAGATGACATGTTAGCAGTCCCTTTGTAAACTGAATAAACTAATTGCTGTAAAGTCTTGTAATTCTCAAAATCGTTGTCATATTATGTAAAGCTACTGTATAGGCAAAAGATAGGAGTTTTAATCGCATGCTTAAACACTTAAATATGTAATCCCTTTTTTTCTGATGTTCTGATATTCACATTTTGCCTAGGGAGCTACTCCCTTGACATTCTTTTTTTCTTACAGAAAAATTTCAAACAAACAGAAAGCTGAAAGCTCATAAAATAACCTGTTTTGCTGTCCTCAGAATCCATCCCAAGTTACCATTTTACTTTCTGTATAGAACATAGCATTTTTCCTGGGACTTGCGTTCCTTTATGACTACAAGATGAGACAAGTACACCCCATACAGACAGGGTTTTGTGTAACTTTGTGTAACTAGCATTTAGAAAACTAAAAATCAACACTCCAGCTATGTATGAGAAATTCATAACAAAACAAAAACCCAGAAGAAGCACTGATTTTGTATTAGTAAGCAAGTGTATTAACACAAGCAGTGGTGAGGAAAAGTATCTCTGGTTTCCCTTCTTAAGAGAAGCTGCAGCCCACAGATGTCCAGCCACTGCAGCTGCCCCTCTGGTGCCTGCCAGATTTTACCTTTCTGAGTCTCAGGGCAATGGTGTCTGTAGCCTGTTCACTATTGATTTTTCTCTCTTGGTTCAGCAAGAGGTTTGCAGTACTGCATGCAGCCTCCTGAGCATTTTTTTTGCATTATCAATCAGCTGTTTCTCAGAGGTGAACCACAGACTGCAGAAGTCTTCAATTAATTCCCCTGCAGCAAATGTTATGTCAGTCAGCAATGTATTCAAGGTGGTGATTTGTATGCAGTAATATGTGGGTAGTTAGCTAATTAACGCAGTGGCAAGGTCCTCACAACACTGAATGCAAATCAAAGCTGCTTATGAAAAGCTTTATCCACATAGGTGTTTGGAGGTTTTTCTCTCAACTACTTTGTGTCAGGAAACTGACCTACAAAAAAAATTACAAACCCTTTAATTTCTGAAACTTTAAAAATAAAATGCTTCCTTAAAATATTCAGCAGTCACCCACAAGCATGACATATCCTTGAAGAGCCTTACTTTATTACAGTCTTTTGCTATATTTAGAGAAATCAGGCATATTTTCATATTTCTAGGTCTTTCTTAGTGGCAAGTGTCTCCTTTGTTTGGAAATAACCTTTGAAATTCCCACTCTCTGGACTCTTTCTTCATCTTGCAAAGAATGCTGTGCATATTACATATGAACTGGAAGGCACTGCCTCTTCCTCATCTAACTTAAAATTCTAATAGTTTGTTGTTTGTTTTTTTTTCTCTCTCCTCTTATCACATAAATAATTAGTCAGAATTTTATAGTGCTTTTTTTCCAGCTGCAGCAACTAGTCTCTTCTAGATGTTAGCAATGCTGACCCATTCCCAGTGAACTCTGCTGAAGCCATCATTTTATCAGACTTCCCAGACTAGAAAACAGACGCCTCTGTCGTGCAGTGATAATTATTTTCTTTCCTCAGGCATGTTTTGCACTTACTTGTTTCCCGCTTTGCTGGCATTGGATACATAATCTCTGTCTCTTCTGTTTTGTTTTTCCTTCCACTTTATTACGTCTTTGTTGAGACTGCAGACCTAGAAAATATACTCAGTGTGTGGTACTTTGTAAAGCCTTGGTTATGGTTTCTCAACACAGCTGCAAAGAATAAATACCCTTATCCTAAATTACATAGTAGTTCCTTAGAATGCTCAAAAGTAATGCAGATGGTCTTGCCTTTTAAAATAGCTTGTTAGCAATAGCTGACTCTTTTCACTGGGAACCTATGGCTGGAATTAACTTTTCATAATTTTCTCTGAAAAAAAATGTACCTTCATTTCTGAATTAGAAAGCTTAATTGAAGACCGTTAGCTCTTGTAGCATGGTTCTGAGTGATGAATATGTGTTTTTAAAAAATTTTAAAAAAGGAAAAAAAAAAAGAGGAGAAGAAAGCTTTGAATGTCTTAGCTCAGAAAGACAGGAAAGACATTCATCTACAAGTGATCGTGCGTTAAATACTAGGTTTTATGGTTTTTTAAAAGTTAGTTTCTGTGTACATCCTTTAAAATTTAGTCCTGTGCATCCCAGTGTCTCAGAAAGAGTTGCCACCTTATTGGTACCTTCAAAATAATAAGCAAAACAGAACAAAGCATGGAGAGGATGATAGACCCTTGTACAAAAATTCAGAGGATGTCATGAGTTGCTCATTGAAAAGTAGATAAGAGCGTTATCAATGGTGAACTCTTCAAACTCCTGTCTTGTCAGGGAATTAATTTGATTCTTTACATATATAATAGCCTGGTTTTCAGAGAAGCTTGGAATCTGCGCAGAGTTTCTTAAATTTTTAGTTGTCTTTTGATAAAAATAGCTCTGAGGGTTTTGTTAATTTTACCTGTAAGTCATAAGAAAGTTGTTCTCGAATGACCTTGTACTGAATTTTGAAAGGAGGATTGAATCTTTGGTGGTTACTGAGATGTAACAGCAGGTAAGCAAGATCTGCAGTGCTAAGTTGTAGATGCTGTGCCACCTTTTGAGTTCAAAACTGCACAATTCATAAAGGCTGTGAAATGAAGCGGATGTAAAACCCCTTAACCTTAAATAAAACAGAAGTAGCAATGTTTCAGTCTAGTCTTTGGCTGACAACTTCTGTTTCGAAATAATGCGAGGAATCACACGAGACATTTGACCACAGAAACCTTAGGGAAAATACTACTTTTGCAAGTTGACAGAAGAAATGTTTGTATTAGAGAAGAATTCAGATAGTTTATCAAATTGAATCTGCTTTATGAATTGGAATAAATTGGTTCTGCAATTCTTCTTTGGCTTTACTAGTTTATGTTTTTTGGAAATCTAAGCAAGATAAATTATACCTTGTAAACTTCAACTTACTAGGTTAAGATTCTTCAAACAAGGGGTTTGGGCTTAGGTTTTGGGGTTTGTGTTTTTTTAACATAATCAGAAATCCTTAGATAATCATTAATGATAATTTAGATTAATCTATTACAATATGAGCAGTGTGATCAACATGGCATGTGACTGAGTCATTACAAGGTGACTACACTGACTTTGAAGGTTAATTGGCTCTAAGTTCCCTGTGTAGGTTGCCATAATGACTTCCTCTGAGATCTGGTGATCAGTTCCATTTCACGGTTAAGCATAGTTGAGAAACCCTGGCAACTTGCAAAAGCGTGATGCAATAATCCTTTTTCCACAGGTGTGATAGGTTTTCTTTCCCAGAGGGAGATATGTGGGTTGCAAATGCATCTGTCAGCCTGCCTTTGGGAAGGCTGGAAAATGATTTTATCACCACTGCATTTTATAAGGAAGAATGCAGTAGACTCGAAGCTTTATTTTACTGTATCAGTTCGGGAAAGCTAGCACCTCAGCCTAGAAATATCAAGGAGGCAACACATACCAGCTTTGCTCTTAATGAAAATGTTTATACAAAGTATTTCTAAAACATGTGCTCTGCTATTTGAAAGCAATATAAAATGTAGTCATGTCATGACACTGAAAATGTATTTACTTAGCCCTTATGATTTTCTATGTTATACTATAGTCAATAAAATAATGTGTCCTTTAGGGTTAATATGTGACCTTCATCAGTCACAAATTATTATTTTATTGAGCAAAATATTTGAACAACCTATTATGACGGCAAAATTTTGACTTAGTTTAAAGGTAAACAGAAAGGTTTTATACAGGAACATTAAATAATTAGTGTTTTAAAGGAAAATGGTATGTGAAGTCAAACATAGAGGCTTTGCAGCTGTAAAGGAATTTAGCTGTGTATCATGGTTTAGCCCCAGCCAGCAACTAGGACCACACAGCCACTTTGTCACTCCTCCCTTCCCTGGTGGGATGAGGGAAAGAATTGGGAAAAACAAGGTGGAACTCGTGGGTCAGGGTAAAACCAGTTTAACAGAACAGCAAAGGAAGAGGTAAACAACGACAATAATAACAGCAGAAGAATATACGAAGTGAGGGATATACCATCTAATCGGTTGCCAACCTGGAAAACTGATACCCAGTCCACTCCCGAGCAGTGATCATGAGCATCAGTCCTGTGCAGCTGATCCTGAAAGAGCAGAGACCCGGACTGCGCTTCGCAATCGAACACAATCATGCCAAACAGCTGGTCCAGGAAAAAAAATAGAAAAAATTGGAAAAGCCATCTCCGGCTGTATACTGAGCATGACCATAATGGTAGGGAATAGCAGATTGGGCAGCCTGGGTGTCAGTCTGGGTGCTGTCCTACTATTCTCCCTCCTAGGTTCTATGCACACCTGCAGCTGGAAAGTTGAAAAAGTCTTTGGTTCTCCTTGCCAACAGCCAAAACATCAGTGAGTCCTCATACTCTTTTCATACCAACTTCACAGCCAGGAAACTGAATGGAGAGAATCTCTCTGCTTCCAGAGAATACTAGGTACAGAGAGCCAGAAGTGCTCTACAGAAGAAACAGCAGTGCTTGGTGAACCTCTTGCTCCTCTTCCCTTCAGGAGGCAATCTGTATCCAGCCAGTTAGACACTGGCTGCACGGGCCCCTCTGCAGACCCAAAAGGCAGACTGGGGTTGATTTTGCACAGCTCTGGAAACACACATGATGATCTGGTTTTCACCAGATTGCAACAGGGTTTGTGCACCAGCAACCCCAAAACTAACTTAAAAACAAGGCTGGGACATTGTAATGGAGATGGAACCAATGTACTTCTTGGGAGCAGGTGATGTTCAAAAAGATGAGCCGTAGAAGCTGATGTATGAAGTTCTCTGCCCCTTCTGCTCTCTGTTTGTGAGAGGGGATATGCACAGGTTCATTGGTGGAATGGGCCTTTTGGCTTGGCTTCTGACTCCGCCTCTGAAGGTGACTATGGGACAGTAAAATGTGCGGTGTTTACTGTGGGACTGTGTTATCCTGGCTGAGGCACAGGGCTAGCATTGAAAACCAAACAGCATTTTAGGAGATTCGTGAAGACTTCATTAGTTTGCCCTCTATTACTTGCTTGAAGTAATTGGCTTGCAGTGATACCATGATTTTCTCTGTACCCGTGGTGGTGCAGCTTAGTACCAGACCTGCCAGAGTCAGCAGAAAGGTACACAGCCTTCTGACGAGCTTGAAGAGGAAGGCAAGAAGCATGGCCTGCATTACTGAGCTCCCGTGGGGATGTGGGTCACAGCCCTTCTCATTTTGGAAGGGCACCTGAAGCAGAGGGACCTTTCCAGGAAGCCAGGCTTGTGTTTGCCAGCCATGGCAGTGCCCAGAGGCAGAACATGGGGTTCTGAGCTTCCCCATGCAGCTGACCTGGTACCAACAGGAGAAACCACAATGTCCCAGTCTTTAGGTGAACCCCCACAGGATCTCACCCTAGGCAGTTAGGGGTGAGGTGTCTAATGTAAAGGGGCACACTGAAATCCCATAGACCAGAGGTACAGCTGCTTCTGGAACAAAGCTTGGAGTGTGTTATTAATACATCCAATCCCTGCTCGCTCACCTACTCCTTAAGCAAGGGCTGCCAAGTCACTTAGGGCAACAGTACTTAAGCACACACTGCTTTGGAAAAATCTGCCATGTTTACTAATTATTTCCAATTGTAAGAAAAATATGCACTTTTTTAAACCCATTTTCAAGATTTGCAAGTACTAGGTGTGTATCATAGAATGTCCTGAGTTGGAAGAGACTCACAAGGATCATCATATGACAACTCCACAGTTCACACAAAGTGTCTGAGGGCATTGTCCACTCTCTTCTTGAATACTGGTAGGCTTAAATATATTATGTATGAAATGCAAGTAGCATTTTATTTCATGCTATTATAAGGTCTGTGATATAAAAGAAATCTCACCCCAACTAACCTGTGGCAAAGACAAGAGGATATTACTCAGCAGTGCTGGAGAAGAGCTGTATACAATCTCGTGCAATTAACTATTCACAAATGTGACATCTTTGAGTTGCATAAAAACACATGTACATCAAACTTGTAATTTCATGCGGTCTAAGCTTTCAGGGTATGAAATTGCACAAAATGGAATGATTGCAGATAAGAAGCTGGTAAAGATGAAGAGGCTGTTTCTGTTTTACACAAATATAGATACATTTCTTTGTTAGATATCTCAAAAATAAGTAAATTTTGGCAACTAAATCTTTCTTTTGAATCTAAAAGAAACATGTATAATCAATGCTGCAGTTCATAGATGACAAGTGACTTTCACAGAGGCTGTGTATTTTTAGGATGCCAACGAGACTAAGAGCAAGCTGTAGCCACTGTAAAACATACCTGTACCTGTGTGATGCTGCCTCGATCTGTTGCAGACTGCAGAGTGGGCAACAGCGTTGCAAGTTGGCACTGCGAAAAGTGCAGGCTCTGAGCACCTCTGTTACACATGTGATGGCTCATGAACACTCTTTGCATCAGCAGGTGCTTTCTTTCACTGTTTCACAGCGCAAGTGATCTGCTTGAAAAGCAGATGAGAAAACTGTGTTTGTTGTGGTCTTCCAACCTCTTTCTCAGCCAAAGGTCTGGCCCACTGGCTCACCAAACTGTGCCAGCTGTCCCAGGGCCAAACTGTGTGGAGTGAGTAAAGGTGCTGGGTTTTGCTGTCAGGGCTGGGAAGGGAGCTGGGGTGAGTCTGCTCTGCTGACGAGGCTGCACACCAGTTAACAACCTCCCAGCAACCACAGCAAACATCCACGTGGAAACACATGAAAACAAGTTCTCTGTCATGGGAAAGGCCCTTAGCCCCATAGCTGGAAATGAAGAGAGATGCCACCATAGCGTCACCATCCAGGTTTCTGTCCTTCATTGCGAAGTGCTGCAGAGGTACAGACCTTAGCTTGAAAACCCTTTGCTATTTTTTCCATCAGAATATGCACGTGTTTCAATTTGTACAATGTTTCTGCCTAGCCTCTATAAAATAATGAACTGCATTTGATCTTTAGGAATTTCATTTTAATGTCTCTGCAACAACAACAAAAATGACCTCTTCCTTCCATTCTATAATTCTTATATCTAATGGCACTTTGTTTCAAGAGTGGCTTTCAAGCAAAAAATATTACAACATAAATAATACCCAAAACAATACCCTCATTATCATCTAGGCAGCTCAGTGAAAGCTCCAAGGACTCATTAAAATACACTTTTTATGCAATTTGCATTACAATAATGCAGATTAAGTCTCTTGAAAAGTAGACATGATAAAGAAGTCAAATGTATTTCCAGAAATTTACCCAGACTGTTTAGGTATTGTTATATGTCAATCCTCTTAGTTTTTATAATCAGAACTTTAAATAGTGAACAGGTTATTATTTTCCACGCAGAAAGGCAACATGAATTAGGGTGTAATTCCGGATTTTTTTTTATATATAAATGCAATGCAGAATATGGGGGATAATATGACCACCTCTTTGGTCTCTAAGACATTTCTAGGTAATAATGCTGCTTTTATAAACAGGAAAAACAGTTCACTGCAGTGGACAGTCATCTCAATATATGTCCTTAAACTGAGAGGAGATGATTGCTTGTGTTTTAAGAATAGCTGTAGTTTGTGTTGCCTATTCATTTCAGTATCTCTTTTTCTATTGACAAGTATCATCACTCCTGCCAGACTGCTGACTGAGCTGAGAAGAGGGTCATCTTCAGTTTCTCTTCCTCAAATGCGAAAGTCCAGTTGTGCTTACGTACCTTCCTTGTTTCTTTCCTCTCTTCTTTCTGCCTGTGCAACTAAAACACATGCTGGAAATAGTCTGAAGTACACTGGTGGCTTTTCCTAGTAGCGAATGGGTTGTAATGTTAGAGTACAAATATAACATACATGCTGAAGGAACCTGTTGGTTAAAGCGAGCTCATCAATAACTCTGCTTCTGCTTTCCAAGTGTTGCAGGTGGAGAGCTCTTCGACTTCTTGGCTGAGAAGGAATCTCTCACGGAGGAGGAAGCCACAGAATTTCTCAAACAGATACTTAATGGTGTTCAGTATCTCCACTCTCTGCAAATTGCCCACTTTGATCTTAAGGTGTGTTGAGCAGATAAAAACTTTGACAACTGTAAGCAATATCCGTTAAAGTCCTTTGTAACATCAGCCACAAATCTGCCATCATGCAGATCTTGGCCATAGTTCTGTTTTGCTAGCTTGTGTAGACAGGAGAGAGCTCAGCCATCGAGAAGAAATTACTGAACTGTAAATAGATTCCATCTGTTTTTAATGTAAGATTCTTTGTGGAAAATGGCAACTTCTGATGAAATTAAACCAGGCAGTCTTGAAATAAAAATTATGATTATGGTTTTATGGAATGCGAGTGGGACCTTGATGAAATGTTCTGAAGAGGGTGCCTTTCTTCAACCTGTTGTTTGGTTTTTTTTTTCTGTTGTACACATTTTATGTTCACATTAACATTATTTATAGGTACTAAATTTAAACTGTACAGAGTTAAGTACAAAGACTCTTGTAGAGGAGACAGAACAGAGAATGTCTTATTCTTTTTTTGCTTTTGGGACTTTTTTGTTTGTTTTTAGAAAAACTGTTCATTGTGTCCTTTTGGTAATGAAAAGAGAGCTTTTGTATCTAAACTCAGTTATTGCTTTTTAATGTTTCGATTTCAAAATGTTTTCCTCTGTAAGATCTTTTTTCAGAGGCAGGCAGCTGAACATGCCCTGAAGTCTGCTGAAGTCAGCAGCTATATCTATAATAGGAAAAGGAAGCATAATTATTGTAGTGTGATGCAGTTCTAAAAGATGTGTTGTGTCCTGGGGATGAGGTAGGGAAGGAAATGGTTTTCAGTGTAAGCATACATTTTCCAGTCTTATCCTCATTACCTACAGTAATATGTTTGGTCATTGTATGACAGTCAGCAAGGGAAAATAATTATGAATCTAGTAAGAAATACATTTCCTACAATAGGAAATGTAAATTTTTGCTAGTGTTCTTATAATAAAACAAAACATGCTGAATACCAAGAATATGTGAATTGAAGTACCCAGCAAGAATTAAAGTATGCAGAACAATAAAAGTACACAACTGAAATGTAGGAAGCAAAGAAAGAAAATGAAATCCTAATTTACTATAGTTAATTTTTAGTACGTGTTAGCTCATAATAGGAAAAGACTTTTATGCTGAAGACACAATTCAAGTGGCTTAAGAAGGTAAAGAGGAGTGTTCAGTGTTAAAGAATGCTTGTATGTGTCAGACATTTCATATCTGTGTATGATCTCTTTTTCTCTCTCCCTTCCTCCTTGTCAAAGCCTGAAAACATAATGTTGTTGGACAGGAATGTACCAAAGCCTCGAATCAAGATTATTGACTTTGGTTTAGCACACAAAATTGACTTCGGAAATGAATTCAAAAATATCTTCGGAACGCCAGAGTTTGTTGGTGAGAAAACTGTTGTTTCTTCAAATTATTCTTTCTCAGTCTGTGAAACAGTGTATGTGTCTGAGCTTGGTTTGGCTGAGTTAGAGATAGTTAGTTTGTGTGTATTTCACAACATTTTGAAATTTAAGTAAGCGATTTGTAGCATTCCATTCCAAGTTGAGACTTACATTAAGGTGTTTTTGTCTATCAGCATCTTAGCTTATTGTCTCTGATATATATAGGCTCAGAGTTACATAGGTCTGTTCTTTGACTAGGTACTGATCTTCCTGCTTTCTCCTTTAGCTCCTGAAATAGTAAATTATGAGCCTCTTGGTCTTGAAGCAGATATGTGGTAAGTTATTGGATCTTACTTGAAATAAATACCTCATATTTACTCTTATGTTCTAACCTTTTTTTTTTCTCTCCTCTCTCTCCCTCCATCTATTTCTTTTCCCTTTCTCTCATGCCCCCCTTTTTTTTGTTTCCCCTCTTCACTCCAGGAGCATTGGTGTAATAACTTACATTCTGTAAGTACCAAAATCTATGGGTGATTCTTACAAATGCTGGGTTTTTTAATACTGATTCTATCTTCTGGGTTTTTGGTGGTGCCTGTACAAGTCAAACCATTTGGATTGCATATCATGATTCAGGTTGAATGATCATAAAAGCAGTAGTATAACTATTGACAGAATGGCCATTAATGAGGATTTAGATAGTATGGGAAGCTGTCTTCAAATCTGTAGGTGATTTTCCACAGTGGCTTTATCTTAATCAATATTCTCTGAAATTACAGCAAAGCTTTTTGCCCTCCTAGATCACATATTCATGAAAGTATGTTTGCAGTCTTAAAGCACAAAAGAAAAATGTTCACTTTCTGCTGTTACTTGACCAGAGATGGTTGAAATGGCAGTTCTACAACATATAATGAGAGGAATATTCTGTCTTGCAGTCTAAGTGGTGCATCACCATTTCTTGGAGAAACCAAACAGGAAACATTAGCAAATGTGTCTGCTGTGAATTATGAATTCGAAGAAGAGTTCTTCAGTAATACTAGTGCCCTAGCTAAAGATTTTATACGAAGACTTCTAGTAAAGGATCCAAAGTGAGTTGGTTCGCTTGTGTATGCGTTGTTGCAGCCTATGTCTCTAGTATTTCAAAATACCTGATATTTTGAGATGTTACTTTAAGAAACATGTAGCAGTATGTATTTTTTACTATCTGAAATAGTTCTTTTATTCTATTAAAGGAAGAGAATGACTATTCAAGACAGTTTGCTGCATCCTTGGATCAAGGTTAGCGTGTAATTCATTCTCTGTCTTGTTTTTAATCATTCTTCATTTCATACTTAGCTTTCACTTTTCAAGTTCCTTAACAAGGAAAACTGGCATATTTGTTTAATCTAACCTACTGTTTTGGAAAGCTGTCTGTATGAAAACTAACACATGCAGAATGTGGACTTCAGTAACATATCCTCTGTACGAGTCAGCAATAAGGAAGTAGCCCAATATTGAGATTAAAACCATGCTCAGTCAGAGAAGCTAATCTTCAGGGAGCATTGGACTGATAAAGATACATTCTTTGAACCCAGGCCAATTTTCTATCACATTTTTAATCTTCTTATTTAGGTTGGAAAAAAAGGATCATCTCCATCCCATCCTTCCTCTTTAGACTGACTTTCTGTGATTCTGTGACTGAAGAAATCAGTTGATGTGGGGTGGTGGTCCACTTCTTCTTTCAGTGTCCCACCGTGTTTGGTTTGGATTGAGCTGTTGTGGTGCTACTGGGTTGAGAGGGAGCAATTACATATCATGTTGTGAGGGTGAATAGTAAACCTCTTCAGTGCCATTGATTCCCTGGGTCTTGGGGATGCACAGTGGGTATTTGATCCCATTCCACTTCCCAGAGAACCAGTTAGCAGAATATTTATCCATGCCACAGCTGCTCCAGTTCACAGTTTTAGCATCCCAGGTCAGACATTTCTACACCAATAGGCCAAATTACAAATTTGACTGGAAGAAGTAATGATACCCGGTGTGCTTTGCTGACCTTTTGATGGGGTCATCTTAAACTATTGAAAAATGCTTAACATGTTGAAATGATCTTTTTAAACCATTGAAGCAATCATTGTCCAAGTTTGTCTCCCAGGGACCAAGGTCTTTGCTCCTGCAACAAGGCATGTTGTTTTGTACAGTGCTATGTTCCTTTATATCCTAACTTTGCGGGCATTCTCCCCCCTACCCCATTGGTCATATCCTCTTTTCCTCCTTCCCATCACTACTTTTACCAGCATTTCTCCATAAAAATTACTTCAAGTGTGGGGTCAGATAATGTAAAAATTGATATAAGCCACTGGTAACTGCTGCTTAGTATTAGCCTATGAGAAAGTTCAAAGGGTGCAGCCTTACCGACTGCTGTACGGGCAGGGGTTTGTGAATTTCTGTGATTCCAGAAGCAATCCAGCTGATTACACTGAGCCTGAAATGAGCCTGTTTGGCTGCATTTAAAATCAGCCAGGAAATACTCCTAGAAGACAGGACTTCTCCAATGCCTCCATCACAGGGAGTTGAGGGACAAAGCTGAATGTTCTGTTGGCCTTTTTGTTTAAAATGAAAAAAAATATTTTACTGTTGCATGAAATAGTCTAAGGTCTGATTTCCTTTAGGGCATTTTCTCAATAAATTCTACCTGTATGGCTCACTAGGCTGTAAATGTTAAAATCATGCTTAAAATTACTTTATTATTGCAGTATGATTAGAGTACTATTATACTATTATAATGTAACTGGAAGTCATCACTGAAGGACAGGCATACAGGAAGATGCTTTATGAAGGTTCTGGTAGTAATTGTGGGATATTTCACAACAGCTTTATTTTTTTTTTTTTCCGCACATAGCCTAAAGACACCCAGCAAGCACTTAGCAGAAAAGCATCTGCAGTGAATATGGAGAAATTCAAAAAGTTTGCAGCACGACGAAAATGGAAAGTAAGTCATTCAATACTTCTACAAAACGTTGGTAGCAAACAAATTCAGTAGCGTTACCTGCTCCATGGAAACACCAGTGCCTCTGTCATTTGAAATAAATTAGGTGCTTGAGTATGGCAATACCGGAGGCTTCTTTGTTAGTGATCTGCATACAAATGCTGGTGCGTAGATTGTTTGTTTTATGCATCTAGCTGTATGCTGTCATCATCTGTCCTGGCAACGTTTCAGAGAAAAGCCATTTCTGAGTGTAGGTACATGTACAGGAATCCCAGTAAATCAAACATCTCTTAAGCAGGCTTCGCAAAATTAACTCTTCCAGTAGTTAATGCCAACACTCCACAGAGTAGGAAGGAAACAGTAGTCTCTTTTGCAAAGGATTTCTGGTCCGAGACTACTAAACTGTTTAGAAGGTTGGGATCACTTAATTTTTCCGGAACTGGGGCAAGGTATTAGCTGAAAGTTTGATCTGTGCAAGGAGCCATCAAGATGGTTATCCTTCCTCCTTCAGTGTGCATGTTGGGGAATTCACACTGAAGCTGAGCCAGGGCAGTACTGCGCTATGAGGAATCTGTTTATCATGAACTGAAACACAAGACAACAAAAGTCACTACTACTAGAAAAGTTTTATACATTGCCAAGAAATAGGATGATTTTGCTAAGCTGTGGACCAAGGCACAAAATGCACAGCTATGCAGTACAATTTCTTTGCTGCAGGTTAGTGTTCATTAGGTGAACATCTATGGTGTTTATGAAATTTAAGTACTAGTCTGCTGACCTAGACAGGTCTAGGAATTTCTTGAACTGTTTTGTAACATGTCATTTAAAGGAATGCTGTCAGCTAATGTACACTCAGTTCAGGTTTTCTGTGTGTACGTACTTTAAATTATGTATGTTTAAATGTTTTCAGTGCAAACAACAGCATATAATACAAATCTGTTTTGCTTTGTATTTGAACAGCTTGGCGAAAGTAGCAATCCAAAAATGTTATGTAGCTTTGCTTAGTGTGTATGAATAGCCTATTTGGATTATAAATGTTAAAAGAGATTGAAGGTTTAAATGCAATATAAAAAAGAGATGGAGAGTATTGAAGACAAACACCAATTTATTTTGCTAATATGACAGTATTCCTTTAAAATTGCTGCAACAGCATCTTGTCACAAGTATTCTGGTTTGATTTTTTTTCTTTACATATAGCTTTTTTCTTTTTATTTTTAAAAAGCAATCAGTACGCTTGATATCCTTGTGCCAAAGATTATCAAGATCTTTCTTGTCCAGAAGTAACATGAGCGTCGCTAGGAGTGATGATACTCTGGTAAGTGTGTATTTACACGCTTAAAATGCTTTACTACATCTGAAACATAACACTTTCTGAAATTATTCTAACAGAAATATTGGGCTATCGAAAATGTGCATAATTAATTTCGTAAGGCACCAAGGATCAGTTATCCATAGTCTGATCTTCTCCGTGACATCAACCTTGAAATGTAATTTATTACTTACCATGGTGAAGCTGATAGCTCGTTCCAGAAAGCTGTCTTGGTTTTGAAGTGTGATTCAGGAGGATTTTTTGTATTGTAACTATTATATTGTGAAAAAGTTGCTTCTGAATTTCTCATGGCTCTCTGTAGTGTAAAATAATAATGCAATTTTTAACAGAATATTCAAAATCATTGAGATCCTGTTAGATCTGATGAATGCTAGACAGTAGTATCACAACAAGCAGTTGTTTAATGAAGAAATTTTAAAGTTGGCCAGTATTCAGTTTGTGGTGTTATATATGTCTACTAGATTTAAGTAATCAAGAGCAATTGCTGTATGCTTTGTAATTACAAGTGCTTGTAAATCCAAAAGCATTCTTATTTAGCTTATTCTCCAGGTTTTAATATACGCTTCACAAATTCCCTGTGATCAGCAAAGTAGGTATGTTAATATGTTTAGAGCCGAGTAACATCATCTTTTCTGTACAGTAATAGGCTCAAACTTCAAAAATTCTGTAAAGCCGTTTTTATCCATATTACCTGCCCTGAGTCCATCCTGTGCAACTCTGCACTCTTGTTTCCACTTATCCTTCTCTTACTGTTTTGTTCCTATGCTCTTTGTTCTCTTCGTCTCTCCCTCCTTTTCCTGCTTCCCAAACCCCAGCTATAAGTATGCCTTTTAACACTGGGTCAGCATTTCACATCAGTGTTGCACCTGCAAGGATTGTACTGATGCTAATGTTCTAAAAAATCTGAAACCGTGGGAGTGATCGAAAAATTTAGCTCACTGAATTTCAGTTCTTTCACATTTTAGTGCATGAGAGAAAAATAAAGTTACACCTGCAGAGGTATCTAGGCTCATTACTTCTGTTCTAGATTTTAACTGGTCCATTCGACTAGAAGAAATTTTGATCCGAATTACATCTACTGTGTCATATTCCTGGATGGTGCGAAACTTGATACTCCAGTTTGGGTTTTTTTGATGTTCGCATATATGTATAGAATTAGTTTCATTTCATGCAAGTATCGCATCTATTGAAAGTCCTAAGAGGAAAAAGAAAATATATCTAATAAAAGAAACCTGTTTTCACCCTCAGTGTGTAATAGGTTCATGTGCAGAAGAGGGAAGTGTATTGTGCTAGAAAAAGTGCAGGCGTCTTTGGTATGGGTTTTCAAATAATATGCATATGTGTTAACCATATACTTCATGAAGGATTACAATTTGCAGCTGAAGCACTCTAAAGACTGAAAATTTTCCTTTAAAAAATTTTTTAGATGTCTTGGCAGCTGTTGAGAAAAGGATTTTTTCCTTGAAGCTAACAATTTTTCTTCTTTCTCCTTTAATTACAAGGATGAGGAAGATTCTTTTGTTATGAAAGCTATTATTCATGCCATCAATGATGACAATGTTCCTGGGTTACAGCACCTTCTGGGATCTCTGACAAATTATGATGTCAATCAACCCAACAAGGTAGTGTGGTCTATGTTGAGGTGCGTGGGGGACTAGCTATCACCCTGTTGAAAAGAGCAATGTGGTTGTAAAATAGAAATGTAACACCTGAAATGAAAAGGAAAAGACAAGTGGATGCAAAATAATTCTGCCTTTCTTTAGGAGGAGTTTTAATGTGTTCTGTGTTCAGGCTTCTCAAACTACCTGAAAATGGAGCCCAACATGTTGTGGGGTTTTTGTGCTTTCTTTTTTTGCCTGGGCCTTTGAAAAACTATTAATCAAATTTATTGTCAAGGCCTGTGGTTTATCAGCCTTTGCTTTTGTTTGCAGTTGTTTTTTTTCTTGTGGCAGATGAAGATGGCAGAATAAGGAGGAAGAAACAGACTGCCAAAACTGACTTTGCAAAACACTGTTAGAAACAAAAAGTCCCATATTGCAGAAGCTGGTGATGTAGACATAAAGTTAGATGGTGTAGTTCATTTTCATAATGAAATGACTTGCCTACTAGAGCATTTCAGTGTACTGCTGCTACAGTAATGGAACTGAGACCAAAAGACTGAAGTTCTATTACTGGTTCTGCTGTTTAACCTTGGATAAATAATCTCAGATCTAATTTTTCACTCTTTTGTATATTTATATTGACTTTCATTGTAAAGTATAGGACATTTCAAAAAAATGGACCCAATTTAAAATCACTATATACAAATTCAACTATTCAACTATTGTCTTAGTGTTGTCCTTACAGCATATGGAGAGAACATAGATCTTTTATAAAAAGGTTACCAAATTTGGTAACTCGTTAAACTGTCTAGGTTTTTGTATAATTGTAACATGTTGCCATCATGAAATTGGGTCCATTTTTTGAAACAACCTATACTTTGGGAAATATTAATAAAGAGCATTATGAAAGTAAAGCATCTCTTATTTTACTGTAGTGAATCTTGAACCTTCCAAGAAATACCTGTAGTTTTTGTTGTAATGGTGCAGTTCTATTAAACTTCCCCATATGAGGCTGTTGGCTTGTGTCTTTGAGGTGTTGCGACAAACGCTCTGTGTAACCCGGTTTAAAATGTAGATATAAAGAAATTGCAAAGGGGAACATCCTTGCCAAACTGGGCTAATGAGAGCTTAACGTTAATAGTCCTAATTTTAAAAGCATGCCTTTAGTGTGTGGTGTATCATTTATTAAATGTGAATTCACCTCAAAAATATGGATGATTGCTGTACAATAAATTTCCTTGGACAAAGGGACAAATTAATTTCTCTATCACATTCCCTGAAGGCTTAATTAGAAACTGGAAGTCCAGAGTCAATCCCTCTGGCATCAATGCCTGTCTTCTATTCCACTCTTTTCTTAATCCTTCAAAAATTAAATGTATCATTCTTGCTTGTATTTCATTGTTAGCATGGTACACCTCCCCTACTGATTGCTGCTGGCTGTGGAAACATTCAGATGCTTCAGTTGCTTTTAAAGCGTGGTTCCCGTATTGATGTTCAAGATAAGGTCAGTGTTCTGCTTTGTTACCATTCTGAATAATTTTTTCAGTACAGTTAGCAGAGGAGAAACAATTCAGACCAAGTTTTATTGGAAATGAAAAAATCTGGGCTGTAGAGCCCATTTTCTGTCTTCCACAGCAAGAAGATAAAAGCAATTAATTAATAATGTCATTTATTACCAGTGCAGATTTTGATCACTTTATTAGCTGAAGTAATTTGAATGATACTAATCTTAAAATGTAATTCGTGCTTAGAAAATTGCCTCAATTAGTTTGAATTAGTGATTGCCCTAAAACACAGTAGAGAACTTTCTTTAATATGGAATGCTAAATGTACATTTTAATGATGGGGAATCATACAACTAGAACTCATATGTGATGGAGGGTGTGCTTTGCAATAAGCTTTTTTTCCAAATGTGTTCTAACAATCTGGGGTTCATTTAGAGCATACTTGGAAGTACTGTCTGCTTCTGTGTCTAACAGATGGTAAAGTAAGCAGCAGTAAGGTTTTTGTCTCAGTACCGTTCTTTCCAAAAAGCTCCCTTACCGAGGGGAAGCGGATTATCCTTGCAGACAGTTAGTGATCTTGTTAATCATCTTTGTGTAGAGAGGTTTTTGTTATCTTTGTTGATATGTGGGATTGTAGAACCAATTTTAAGGTTTTTTTAAAAAGGTAAATATGTACATGTAAGTTTAGTAGCAGTTCAATATATCTGTGTACATCTAAGTGCATATATACCTCAGCTGAAAATCTAGAATTAGGATTCTATATTGATCAATAACATCTGTAATCCCATATTTTTGACAGGCTGGATCTAATGCAATCTATTGGGCTTCTCGACATGGTCATGTAGAAACACTGAAATTTCTCAGTGACAATAAATGTCCTTTGGATGTTAAGGATAAGGTAAGAAAAAAAAATTTTAATTTTTCATACAGAGAACCTTTTTTTATAACTTCATCTTAGCAAAGATAGAGGTCTTTCAATTCAAATGGTTTTCAGCCATGCCATAATTCCAAGTTTGTGACTGGATTTAGTGTGGTTGTATAAGCTGACATATAGGGCTGTGATAACACAGCTTTAAAGTAGCTGGGTGTACTGATTATTTTCCTGACAAATGTTAACCGAGCGTGCATATTAAATGTGAGTACATGGTGGGTAGGTGGGGAAGTACAAATCTAAATTAATTTTCACTTGAAGATGAGATTTCTCATTGGAACTCAGGGTAGAATCGTGATTCTGTTTTTTCATTCCTCTTGATTGAAAATCACTTTTACCTGACAAGTAAATTTGACTGTTATTGAGTATAATGAAGCCTAACAATTTATAGCTGATGAGCACTTACCTTGTCTCTAGCAGTGTTACTTGAGCAACATCTGCCCTAGAAACTAGTTGCTGTTAAAATCTCATACTGTGGTGATGTTTTTATCCTAGCCAAAGCACCAGTACAGAGGCAGTTATGCTTGTAAAATACAGTTTGCTTTATTGAGGGAACTAGTGCAAGGTGATGCGCATGAGCAGAAGTAGTGTTCGACTCACGATAGGGCTACTAGGAAAGAGGTTACTCTCTTAATAAAAATACCATTTATTTTTCATATAATTTCAACAAAAGGTTGTAAATAATAGCATGTAATCACCAAAATATGTCAGGATATACCAAGGTGTTAGGCCAACTGCTGGGTGCTGGAGGGTATATGGAAATAGTGTAAATAGAAATAGGACATCTGTTTCAATGCTGGTTGCACATGCAGCAGCCTCCTCGTATTGCTCAGGAATCCCATTGTGTCTGTGACCTGGAACAAACTAAGTAGGAACACAAGTTCTGAAAAAGGAAGGTCTTTGAAGACATAGCTTGTCAGGTGGTGGTTTGTCTGTCACATTCAGCTATGGTTGGTACGTGGGAGATCTCTGCTCACCGCAGCTGTGCTGCCAGGTTGTGGGGAGGGAGGAGACCCCTTGCAGCACACAGGTATTCATACTGTACACAGTGGAGTGTATCTTGGGGGGACATACGGAATTGCACCAGCATGTTCTTCTGTAATTGCAGTCTGGGGAGACCGCTCTCCACGTCGCAGCTCGGTATGGGCATGTGGATGTGGTTCAGTTTCTCTGTAGCATTGGATCCAATCCAAACTTTCAAGACAAGGTGAGTCATGGGCACTCTCTTTTTCTTCAATACATAGGGCTTTAGTATGAGTGGTCAAAACTCTTCGTGTTGCCTTGCAGCCTCTGGCATGTTTGCATTTGAAAAAAGTAGCAGAATTATGGAGGTTTCGATACCTCTTAATAGATGAAGACTATGCAAACAAAAGTGTGGCATGAACCAACTACTGTTATAAAACACAGGTTCTCTTGAAAATGAAAGCTTTAAGATGAAGAAACTCAACATCACAAAGGTATGGGTGGTGGTATATGCTCTATGAGTTCAGCTAAAGGTTTTTGTTAGTTTTTGCCTTGACGTCACCTTGGGTTTAGTCATCACAGGACTTTTCTGAAGTGTTAAGCACTCATTTTTGGAAATGAGAGGAAGGCTCAGGAGGGCTTCTTTAGAGCTCTGAACTCTTGTAAGAAAACAGGAAAGAAAAGGCTTAACAGAAAAAAAAAATCCATTTGACCCAAATTTAACAGTGTGTGTGGGTTCCACAAGCCTTCCCAAGTGCTGCATCCTTTAGGACTACCTTTATATTGTTTGAGCAGCAGCAGGCCAAGGGACCACAGGACGTGCTATTTGACTATTCCTTTTTCCTTAGTTTTTACAGAAATCTTGAATACAGTCCAAGTGCTCTGATATTATAATACTAGCATGGATTGTCTCCTAGTGTATATTTGCCAGGTACAGAAAGGTATCCCATTTCTCAGACTCTGACAGAATTACTTTTTTGGTGGGTTTTAGTCTTCTCTGCTTTTCAGTGGGCTACTTTCAATAGCTTATTTTTGTAAAACATTTGTCTTCCTTAACGATGTTCCACATAACTGTTACAAAGTGCAAGGAGATTGAAGGTGAATATTTTGAAGCCTACTGGGTTCAAGCAAAAAGCAAATTAGAACTTCAGTCATAACTAAACTCAAAATGGTTGCAATTTCAAAGGCTTGTTGCGTTGCACATTTAAAGGACTTGGGTTTCTAAGTACCCAGGTCACTGCCTATTCTCCTGACTCATTAGGATGTGTCTTTTGAACATGGTAGTCAGAGTGATCTGCCTCAAACTGCAAGTCTAGTGGGATTTGCATCTCCTTGGTGAGCGATCTGTTTTAAACACTGGATTAGTCCCTCAGCACACAGTATGTAGAAGTTGCATGTGAATAAGGATCAGTTTTCAGGTGAGCGAACCAAGGTAGTTAGCTTCAAGAGCATGGAGACATTTAAACTAAGGTTGCTGGCATCCACATTGTTTGTTGGTAGGTAGTTTTATGGTGAGAAATACTGACTCTCAGGATCCAGGTAATGCTGAAAATCTAGTGCTTGGTGTATTGGCTTGAGTTATCCTTGCTTTGAGAATGTCAGTATTAGAAATTACATCATCTTTTTAAAGGGCTTACCTCGTAGACTGTCTTTCCTCTTTGATGTCATCTTTCTGTCTTTCTAAGTTAAACTGGGGAATTCTTCCTCCTGGCGTTTGGTTCAGGTCTGTTGTGTTTTTTTTTTTCTTTTCCATTTGATAGGAAGAAGAAACCCCACTGCATTGTGCTGCTTGGCATGGCTACTACTCTGTTGCCAAAGCACTCTGTGAAGCAGGTTGCAATGTGAACATTAAAAACAAGGAAGGGGAGACTCCACTCCTGACAGCATCTGCTAGGGGTTACCACGATATTGTCGAATGCTTGGCAGAACACGGGGCTGACCTTGATGCAACAGACAAGGTTAGTTTGAGTTGGTTTTGATCACAAATTACGTACAGAGATCATAGATGTAACAGAGCCGTATCTCTGAATTGCTTCATTTGAATGCTGCAAGCCAGCATTGTTTCCATGATGTGGGTTTTCTGAGCAGTTCACACAGAGGCTGTTTATGACACCAGTAAAGTCTTTAAAGTTGCCCACGGATTATTCTTCCACATTTGGGTTTTTGCTGATTCATTATCACCTTATCAATTATCACCTTATGAGTAACACTATATGAAAATGTCAGGAACATTGGGTTCTGTAATTGGCAGCAAACTATTAACTTCAAAGAAAAAGGATAAATTTGCTGTTTGTCTTCGATTCTTACGGGTTGGATAAATCACACTTATTTCCAGCTATTGCTGTTTTATTGCTTGGACTTCTGCTATGCTTTTCCTTTTAGCCACCTTTATTGCTGATAGTTACTAAATAGTTATTAAAGCAAATTCAGAAAAATACTTTCGCTTCTAAAAGAGTTAAATTGGTTTTTTCCCGTCACATTGTCTCTTTAAATTGTTCCACAAAGAGAGCAAGCTCAGTCTCTGAAGTTACTGATCACTGAACAGATTGCATGACTTTTGCATCACTGACTTCTGTCAATAAACACTAGAGAAGTTTACACTATGCAGCTGATTGTTAGAGTTGTTCACTCTCCCACCTCCTAGGGAAGTCATCAGTAGAGAATGTGTATTTACATTTCATCCATTCCACTGCAAAGCCCAGTGGCTTAATAGAAATTTGCTTTCATCCCATAGCTGATTTGTTCTGACAAATACTGTGCATCTCCCTGCCTCCACCCTCAAAATGAAGATTCTTGAGGCAAGGAGATGCATCCATTTACATAAAATGATTGTGACTCTGCAACACGCTTTGATGTTTAGCATTTTTGTATCTCACAAGTTATCTTGTGATTTCAGGATGGTCATATAGCCCTCCACCTTGCTGTGCGAAGATGTCAAATAGAAGTAGTTAAAACTCTCATCAGTCAAGGATGTTTTGTAGATTTCCAAGACAGACATGGCAACACCCCCTTGCATGTGGCCTGCAAAGATGGGAATGTTCCTATTGTGATGGCACTCTGTGAAGCAAGTTGTAATTTGGATGTCACTAATAAGGTAAATGGAATACGGGTACTGAACTACTCTGTTTAATAGCTCACCTGTTGATCAGATGACCTTTTCCAGTTCTCTGGTATGAAAAATATGTTTCCTTTTTTTACCTCTTGGAGTGGCCAAAGGCAAAGTATTAAATTACTCACCTCACAAATTTGCCTGTTTCAGTTGAATAGGTGGTTAAAGATACATGAAGAAAGAGCCCAAGTGAATTTTACCACTCAGTTCTAATGTTGAAGTATATGCCAGCCTTCTTCCCTAGCTGTATAGATTTGCTTTGTGCAGATTACATCAAGGCACTGAACAACAGGTGAAATGCATTGCTGCTGGCCTTGGTTTGATGTGATTTAGTAACAGTGATTTATATACAGAAATGAAGACTGGTACATTTTTGTGAAAAATCTGCTTTGTATTCTTCCAAATTATGTGAAAAAATCTGCACAGTCATCTAACAAGGGATTTAACTCAACTGCAGATTTTATTCTCTGTTATAAAAATAAGTGTCATATTGGTTGGTTTATGTTTTTCTTCATTGAGTGGACTTATTAAATCCCAATCATTTATCTCAGAGTAGAATAGGTTTAATTTATCTAATAAACAAAGTGTCACTGGCAGGGTACAAGAAACCTCAGAATGAAAACGTTAAATGTAAAATTATTTTCAAAAGTTGAAGTCAGCAATCTGAGCAAGATGCTTTTTGGGAACCTTCTCATTGATCATCCTTTCACAGCCACGTGACAATTACAGAAACACTTGGTAAACGTTATAACCCTAAAAATGTTGATTCCAGTACATATCACTGGTTTACTGCTAAAAACGTGAACTGTCCAAAATTGTTGTAAATGTTGATTCCAGTACATATCACTGGATTACTACTAAAAATATGAACTGTCCAAAAATTGTTGTGCGTTTCCAGAGAGAATGTGTAATAGCCGGTCTGTAAACTTTGACATACTGGTGCCATGTTTGCTGCTTCTGTTGTGCTAATGCTGCAGTGTATGAGATAACTGACTGTGGTGCTTTACAGGTTTAACATTCTGGCTTACCTCCTAGAGGTCTTTAAGAGAAAAGTAAGCTGTTTCAGGAAACTTTGCTTTGGTTAGTTTGAACAAGTTAAGTTCAGCCCTCGGAGTCTGCTGACAGGCAGTGGGGCTTAGGCTTGA
The DNA here is from genome assembly GCF_037038585.1 of Patagioenas fasciata. Lineage (NCBI taxonomy): Eukaryota > Metazoa > Chordata > Aves > Columbiformes > Columbidae > Patagioenas > Patagioenas fasciata. Next base: position 31,655,331 of record NC_092560.1, read on the forward strand.
TATTTAGCTCTGAGGGTCTTTTCTCTGCCCTACTTAATTTTTATATACTACAAACTTTAGACTTTATTCATACGAGTCTTTATGTTGCTATCTGCAGCTTGTTTCATTCAGATGTTCTAGCTCATTTGTTTTTCTGGAAAAGTACATATGCTGGCAATAACATTTCAAACTAACACTTCGATTTATTACCAAAGCACTGACCTTCCCTGTATTACTCAGCTGAAGAAAGTTGTGAGGCTTTTTGTCTTGAGGATTGTCCAGTGCAATCAGTTTTGATTTTAATAATTAAAATCATCAGCTGCCAAGTGAAAAAACCTACAATAATGAGCTCCCCAGTCCTGCCTCTGACCTTAAACCTCATTGACTAGGCAATTAAATCCAGATCCACAGATAAGAATGCATTTTGAGGAAGGTGAGTTAGTGCAGCACAAGTTTGGGTTGGCATCTCTCTTCATTATGGAGAGCGCTGTGGCCACAGAAGCTGTGGTTAAAGGCTGTGTCCCATTATTCTTTTAGGAGTCATGTATAGTAAAGTGATTTCTAGAATGTTCTTTATCTGAAAGGGTAAGTTTGGGTCTAATACAATAAAGAATCTCTATTTCTACTGGTCCTCTTCAGCCCTGTAATGGAAGTGCATTAACACAACAGCTTATCCTTGGTCCTCACATCTGGTGTTGACCCACATATACATAATACCAATTGGAGGCACCATTTATTTCTTCCACAGACTGCAGTAGAAGATCATACCCATTTATTTAGAATCATAGAATCACAGAATCATTTAGGTTGGAAAAGACCCTCAAGATCATAAAGTCAAAGTGTAAACCTAACACTGCCAAGTCCACCACTAAACCATGTCCCTAAGTGCCACATCTGCACACCTTTTAAGCATTTCCTGGGATGGTGACTCCACCACTTCCCTGGGCAGCCTGTTCCAATGTCTGACAACCCTTTTCATGAACAAATTTTTCCTCATATCTGACATAAGACTCCCCTGGCACAACTTGAGGCCATTTCCTCTTGTCCTATCACTTGCTACTTGGGAGAAGAGACCAGCACCCTCCATGCTACAACCTCCTTTCAGGTAGTTGCAGACAGTGATAAGGTCTCCCCTCAGCCTCCTTTTCTCCAGGCTAAACAGCCCCAGTTTCCACAGCTGCTCCTCATCAGACTTGTGCTCCAGACCTCTCACCGGCTTCATTGCTCCTCTCTGAACTCTCTGCAGCACCTCAATGTCTTTCCTGGGGGACGATCACTGCCCTGGTCCTGCTGGCCACCCTATCCCTCATACACAGCAGGATGCTATTTACATTGAGGTGTAGAGTTTTGAGGCGCTGGGACATCTTTTCAGTTTCCAGCTGTCTGAAAGTTAGGTTTGCTTTCAAATACTCTTTCATTAAATAATTTTGTGAGTTTGCTTCTGAACAGAGGATTGAAATGGAGGGAGCAGTACTGAAAGCATGAAAATATGCGAAGTAAGAGTAAGAGGAGTTGTAAACAGAGAATACACAGTAGTGATATTTACAACAGTAGCTCTGATCATGGAAGACAAGAAGTGGATGCCATGAGGACCCGTTGTCAGTGGAAATACTCAGAGGGAAAAGCAAAAATTGGGAAGCAATACTTACAGCACTTTCCCTGTGTCACTGAAAGCTCAGATTCTTTCAGGCTGACTTACTGCATTCGTCCCTTTTATTCCTTTGGGTGGAAGGGAGGAGACTGCAGATGCTTAATCTTCAGCAATACTTAGATTGAAATAGAATCCAGAGCTTTAAATGTTAAGGACTTAGTGTTACTTAACTGGTTCATATTTAATTAAGCAAGATGCAATTAAATTTATAGGTAATTAGAAAGACATTCTCAGATATAGCCAAAAAACTTTAAAAGATTCCTCCACAGTTGTTGGGGATTTACCTATAAAATTGTTTCCCATTTTTTAAGTAGTTAATCTAGCCTTTGTTTTTAAATGAGGTTTAAGCAGTTGTGCTTAAGCTGTAATCAAAAGTATTTTTTCTTACGGTTTTTGCAAGACCTTTGCTGTATTTGTAATTGTACAATATGTTTGATTATTAGTCATGAAATTTGGAGTGAAGTTCTTTGGCTGTTCTTTAATTACCTTTTTCTTCTCTCTGAATGCAATTCTTAGGAGCTTTTTCAGCACTGGTCAGTAACTGAGCTGCAGTATGATTTTCCTGCCTCCTGCCCAGGCTAAAGCACATTTTATGACTAGTTTGGTTTTGAATTTGATTGCACAAATGTTAATAAGTGACCTTAGGAAGCCTTGTGTTCCAGGCATATACAACCATTTCCAGTGTTTGAATATTCCCCAAAAATTATGTTGTACTCATATGCTACCTGGCACCACATTCTTGGCTTCTCCTCACAGAAGCTTCTAAAATTGTACAAAGTTTAAAATTGTCAGATTGCTTAAAAATGACACTTTTTTCCCCATGCTAGTATGGAAGAACACCTTTACATCTGGCAGCAAACAACGGCATTCTTGATGTTGTCCGATTCCTGTGTCTTACTGGTGCCAATGTAGAAGCTTTAACCTGTGTAAGTATTGAGAGACACTGTTACGCTTCTTGCTTCTTTGATGTATGATAGTAGGAAACTAATTCATCTCTTAGAGGAGAGGGAAAAAAGGATAATGGTTTAATATAATTACATTTTGAAATCTAAGAAAAAAAAATGTTAGGCTGTTGTATGTCCATAACATGAAAAGCATTCGCTCTTGTCTCCTTGTTCCTTTCTTAACGACTGCATTTAAAACTGATTAAAGCACAGTACAGCTACCGCTTAATCTACAATTAAGAATTTCTTCACCCGAGTATCACTGGTAGCAGCACTGTGTTTTCTGTAGGCACAGTGCACCACTGTCATTAAGATGTACATCGTCTCACATCACGTACAGTCACCATACAAATGTATGTATCTTAAATATTTTTCTTGCTTTCAGGGAATTAAAAAGTTTTATTTTCATTGTGGGAGATCTGTGGGTGCATGGAGGAGTGAACTAGCATGCAACTATCCTTGTAAAACAAATAATTTATGATAAATCAGTCAGCACCACTGCCTCCAATTAGTACCACTGAAGGTATTTTTCCTTCTCACTAAGGTGAGAAACGTCCTTCTCCTAGCTGACATATCCACAGTAGGAATGAAGTGGTTTTTATTATGCACACCTCATACATACATTATAGGCATCATACACACCATTACCTGTGTTTTATTTTCAGACTCATTGAATCAGTTTACATTGCTATCACCACAACAAATGCATTTTGCTCAGAAGTAACTATTGCTCTATTGAAATTATGTTCTTATCAGATTTTAGTTGAGTCCAAGTTTTTCAAAGCTCCTCCTTACAAGGTATCCCTGAGATGGCTGAAATGGAGAGAAGAAGGAGAAAACTTCTGTTTCATTTTCTTTACCCATTTGATAGAAAATATGAACATTTTCGTTGTTTTTCTGTACATTTAGCACTGTGTTTTTTTCCACTATGAATCTCATGCAACAGGAGGCCTGAACAGGCTTAGCATCTAAAAATGACTTTTTGATAGCTACTGGATTGTAGATTGCCCTGTCCCCTATTAGTAGTAAAGAAATATGTATGCAGTGGACTTTGTGGGAAGTTCCAGAGATTTTTGTTTGTCACCTGGTTTAGTCTTTAGTCCCTTTTTTCTTTTTTCTTTCTTTTTTTTTTTTCCTCTATGTCCCATTGTGTATCCGTATTTTCAGTACGACGTACTCTAGAGATAAGATAGAGCAAATAGGTGATGGGGCAGTTCTGGAGCTGTGTCTCTTCATTTACACTATGATGGCTTTGTTGGTATAATTGCCTTTGTGGACACTCTCCTTCCAAGATAAAAGTACTTTTTATCTCTTTGGTTTAGGTGAGTTTTAAGGAGATATTGAAGCAAATTGTGCTGATACTAAATCTGGCAAACTGAATATACATAACTATCCATTACTCTGGCTGTGTTGTGGCAGAGAGAAGGGAAAAGGAGGAGAGGAAGTATATGTGGTGATTTTAAAAGCATTTCAGTTTTGCATTAGTTTGCTAGGTCCATTTTAAACTGTTCTGAAAAGTCTTATTAACAGCTCTTTCTGAGCCACTGCAGTAGAATTAATTACCTTTTTCTTCTCTCTGAATGCAATTCTTAGGAGCTTTTTCAGCACTGGTCAGTAACTGAGCTGCAGTATGATTTTCCTGCCTCCTGCCCAGGCTAAAGCACATTTTATGACTAGTTTGGTTTTGAATTTGATTGCACAAATGTTAATAAGCGACCTTAGGAAGCCTTGTGTTCCAGGCATATACAACCATTTCCAGTGTTTGAATATTCCCCAAAAATTATGTTGTACTCATATGCTACCTGGCACCACATTCTTGGCTTCTCCTTACAGAAGCTTCTAAAATTGTACGAAGTTTAAAATTGTCAGATTGCTTAAAAATGTTGAATGATGATGCTTGCAAATGGCCACTTAAACTCATGACCAGCTCTTGCAGGCACAGCTGTGTGATTTGCAACAAAGGATCCAGTCAGCAGTTGCAACAAAATATTACCACCAGGTGTGAAATATGCTTTCATGCATCCTATAACCAAGCCCTTTTCAAATATCAGCTGTGCTTACACACTGCCATTCCAGTGTATAGATACCATGTACTTTTCAAGAAAGCTTGAATGGGAAAACAACTTACTGAAACCCATTTTCTATATTGCTTATGTATACAAATTATATTACTTGTGCTCTACAGTTCTGTAGTGGATATCCAGAGAATTAAACAGCCTCATCTTCTTCACAGTTTTGGACAAAAAAGGGAACTTTGTTCTGTTAATATCTTTTTCATGGAAGCAAATGCTTTTTCTGCCTGTTATCTCAATCAATAAATTGAGCTTCCAGATCTGAGCCTGATTTTCAGCAGACACATGAGCTGAACTGCTAGCATGTATCAATTGTAAACATCTCAAAATGCTTTTTTGGGGATATATTTGACCTAGAGTTCTTTCTGCTGTACTTGGTGCTTGTTGCTAATGCTCTGGAGTATCCTTCACCTACTCACAGGCCTTTCTGCCTGTCATGTTTACTGTGTGGTCTGACGACCATGGACTTCAACAATGATGCTTGTCGGATAACACCCTTGCTATGGTATTGCTCCATGAAGGAAGGTGAGCTCGGAACGGAGAGCAGACAAGAAGACAAGCAGCGACATTGTCCTCACCGACAAGGGCCTGGTCCCACAGTACCCAAGCAAGGCAAGCAGGGCAGATCCGGTGATGGCCACCAGCTTCAGCCAAGAGTCTGGGTCACCAGACAACTCCATAACAATTAAGCAGGCCTGAGGTTAAGTCAGAGTCAGGAATTGGGCTCACTGACCATGGTCAGCCAAGGGTATAGTGATAGTGAGGCAAGTCCATAGTGAAGAAGCAGATTCAAGGAAGTCAGGGACCTGTTCAGTGTGATACATGGCAACGTGGAGGCATGTAGCTGTAATATTGCTCAGGTGAGGACCAAGGGCAAAGTAGGTGTGCTGACCCTAACCTCCTGATCCCAGTTAATCCCAAGTTCCTGCTGTATGAGAAGAGTAGTCTCCTGGCGGGGCAGCTAGCCTGCCATCAGGAGAACTGCTGGAATACTTCTAGTGCTTCTTGGCTTCTGTAGGGGGACACTCCATCGTCAAAGATATTTATTTCATATGTAGGGATAATAATTACAGAAACCTCAGGAACTACTTTAGACAGTGCAGGTTTCACGTGAAAAGCTAGTAAAATCAAAGATAGAAACTCAAGAAAAATATATTAGTTTTCCAGTACTACTTCTTAATAAGAGAAAGCTCTTATCTGAGGGAGCAAAAGAAGCAAAGTGTTCATAAATTAGTTGCCTATTACCAAAATATAAAACAGTAGCATTAATGTTGTAAGAGTGAAAGTAGTAAGCAGTTTTTCTTTCAGACTGTTTAATAGTAAACTGGTGACCTGTGAAACATGGGTAATTGAATGGCAAGACCAGAATGCTGAAGGCAGCTTTGCTGCTTTTATATTTGCTGATGCAATTTAAACCACATCCCTTACAATGTTCTTGCTTTCTGGAAACCTCCAGTGGCTCACACGCCACTGTCATTCTTTATCCATTAATAAACAAAAGTTACCTGCTATTCATGTGAGTGAATATGCTGATATGTCTCCTTTTTGTGAACTGTTTAACCTTTTAGATCTGTTCAGCATGTAATAGCTAGCAATTACTTGCATCTGACGGCAGTTCTGTTACTGCCTTGAGCAGCTGAGCTGTGTTGCACGTAATTTTTTTTATTGTGGGCAAAAGGAAGGAACTACTGCTAAAAATTTGTGTTTTAACAGGATGGGAAAACAGCAGAAGATCTCGCCAGAGCAGAGCAGCATGAACATGTAGCCAGTCTGCTTGCAAGACTTAAAAAGGTTGGGAATACATTAATTTTAACTGAGGTGTTTGTGTTTTTAAGGTGCCAAGAAAAGTTTGACCATGGAAAATCGTACAATAAGATATTCATCAAAGCCATTTTAAATAGGTGTTGCAAAAGTAGTGGAATGCTGGAATGATGTCTTTTCCCATCCCCGTGTCCCCACCCTTCATTTTTAGGATGAAATAATGCCCTCAGTTAAAGCTAGTATGTACATATTAGGAAAAATGGCTAATCCTGTCTGGACCACTGATTTATTTTATCCTGTCTCTGACAATGCCTAGCAAAGTATTTAAGGTGTTCAGAAGAAACTGGAAAATAAACTGTTAAGAATTAGCGCATCCCACAAGAGGACTTATTTCCCCACCATCACCATTTTATTTAGACTGAGGTTATGAAGTATGAGGGGTTTGTGCCCCTTCTGGAAACAGTAATACCACGTGGCATAGTTACCTAAGTTCTCGGTGTCTTTTTCTAATTCTGCTATTTCAGTATCTCCAAATCCCTGTACAACCAGAACACAAAGCTGATCTGGTCTTGTTGTAAGGCAGCAAATCTGACACATCTGATACGCATTGATTATTCTGGATAGGCAGCATCACTCGTGCCATGAAGGTTCGGGAACCACTTGCCTGGAGAATCCAGGTAGCAAGCAGATAAATTAAAACAGTCTTGTTTTAATTATGCTAATGGGTCTGTGGAAAACTGAAATAAATGACCACTTGGGAGCTGCAGTAGAATATGGTGTGTACCAGACGTTTCCAAGGTAAAGTAGAATCATGTCCTTTAGTCATTCAGTAAATCTATAATTGTAAAATTGTGAAATGTATTGGTGAAGATGTCAGAAAGTGACAGAGTTCTGATTTCCTTTGCAATGATATCTTTTATAAATGTTTGTTGTAACAAGTTCTGTTTGCACAATTTTATCCCCATACCAAACCCTTGCCTGTTCCTTCATGCAGGTGGATAAATTTGTGGTTTAGTCATTATATAAATATGGAATTAATATGAATTGACCTAGAACAAAAGGGAGATCAGATAAATCTCTTCTGAAAGAGACGTTAGTAGATGTAGCTGTCTTCTTGATAGCAGAGTCTACTTAATTATTGAAGACCTGCCTATACATGTGGGAAAACTGTATGACAATTATATACTTCATCAGAGTATACTTTGCAACTGAGAATCTGATGACTTGAAATTAATAAACTGCATCGAACCATTGAAAATATCGTAGTACTGCTCAAAATAGTCAATATCATCTAGTAGAGAACGTACCTGACGCTTGTTTTATTTTCAGTATCTGTGGAGGGTTTTGTCCCTTACAGGACACACATTAAGAATGTCCTGTCATAGTGACTCTTGGAAAGGATTCAGTATGAGCCACGAGGGTGTGCAGTATTTACATTGTGACTAACTTATTTAATAAATGCCTGTTAGCGGGGAAGGAACTAAATTATATGCGCTACTATTTGTGTCAAATTTCTCAGCTTAATTGCTGCATGCTTATAATTTGGGGGACTGTAGGTGCTCGTTCAATGACTCATCCTACATTTTAAACTCAGTACAAATGTAGAACACATCTACTCTCTCATCTCCAAATGAGGGAATGAAGGATGATGCCTTTGCCCTTCCACCTTTTTGCTATCTCCATGTTTCCTTAAAACAGGTCTTTCTGTGGTGAGAGACACTTGATAGTTTGCTGTCCAGCACTGCATCCTTTTGTTGAGTTGATCTTCCAAACTCAGCTTGTGTGGGAAATAAGACCATCCATGTCTGATTGCCCCTTATTGGGTAAAGAGTAAAGACAGATTTTATTTGTTCATTTCCAATTCTGTCTTCAGCTGGAAGAGAAGGAGTATCCTTCAGATACCACAAGACAAGATACAGAGGGGTAATGTCGGAGCCCGAAGTGGAAAGCTTTTCTGTAGGAGATGTGATTGGGTTTCAGGAAGGCCCCTGTAGGATGGTGAGACTGCAGCTGTGGAAGAGACAGTGAATGCACACAGGGCAAACTGTGAGAGGAAAAATAAGTAGGGAGGCACATCTATTTAGGCCTGAGAGTAAAGAGGGAAACCAGGGTGTAGACTTGTAGTAGAGGGGTAGAAAAATGGAAAGTAAATAGTATGCGAGAAGTACTTTAAGGTAAAAAAGAGTAATTGTGTGGGGAAAGGAGAGGCAAGAGTGATCTGGGAAAAGCAGTATTTATCTTGCAAAGAACTGAAGTGGAAATAAAGAGAACTTGGTGGAGGGAATGGGAAGAGTACAATTCTCCTAAATACAAGAACTACAGAAAAGTTAACATAAAGAAGGAGGGAAATGCACATTGAGTTTTCAGATTGCTCAGGCGGTAGCCATCACTGCAAAATTCTTAAATGCTGCATGTATATTATATAGAATTCTGGATATTGTTTATGCTACTGTGACTGACAGGTAAGGAAAATTGCCACTGAAAAAGGCTAGCTTTTCCACCTTTGCCCTCTCCATCAGAGGTCAAAATGATCCCATTTGCTGATATAGAGCCTGAAGTCACATGTGACTTCCATGAGACTCAAGGTGGCTCTAGAGAGCAAGCAGTCAGCTGTGCCTTGTCTGCCTGTCCAGTCCCTTCTGCCAGCAGCTGATAACTTGAATGATGAGGCAGATGAAGGAACTAATACAGATGAAGACCAACCTGGCAAGAAAGTGTTATCTAAACCTTAGGTTGCTGTGAGGCAGAAGTTCCCTGCCACATATTAATTTCTTCTTCGCTTTGAATTTTAGGATACGCACCGGGGGCTTTTCATCCAGCAGCTGCGGCACACGCAGAATCCACAGCCTCGGATCAAACTGAAGCTGTTCGGATATTCTGGTGCTGGGAAGACAACCCTTGTGGAGTCTCTCAAGTGTGGCCTGATACGAAGCTTTTTCCGAAGACGTAGGCCTAGACTTTCCTCAACAAACTCAACCAGATTTCCCCCATCTCCTTTGTCTTCCAAACCTTCAGGTATGTCCTCAAAGATGTAACATTTGAATGAGACAAGATTTTCCTCTTAATCTGTGTAGCTCCTAAGGAAGAGCTGTTTGGTACACTACAGAAGTTTGTAAGAAACCAAAGCAAAGCAGAGAGGGTATTGACTTCTCTGTGTGCAGGCCAGTACCTAAAATAAGAGCGAAGAAAAACAAGGGTGTGGAGAGTGTAGGAGTAGTTAAGGTTTTGTTTACTCATATGCTGCATAAGTGAACTTGGACAGTGGAGGACAGAACTTCTGAACAGTGACATTTATTTTTCACAAGAAGTCCTAGGCTAGAAATGCCACTGTCGTTGTCAGATTCTACTATCATGATTTTGGGGATTGTTTTGTCACACAAGCTAACTCATCACTTGCAGAAGCTCAGCTTTAAACTGATGTTTAGAAGTAGCCTTACTACTTAAGTTTTAAGTGGGGTCAGGATTACCTTTTTATTTAGAAACATTTGGATAGTACTTGTAGGTTTAGGTGTCCTTCATCTTTTAGTAATGTCAGAACATGGCTAGTGGTAGAATTCATGTCTACTTTCTCTCTAGTCACCTTACTTGGGGTGTGACTTAACAAGACAAGAGATAGCTGGCACAGGGATTGTTATTGCAGTTGCTCTTCACCTAGAACAAGGGGCTCACATCCATGACAAAAGAATAAAGAAATTTACTACATGAACCATTGATTTATTTATCTTACATTACTGTGCCACACAAGGGGAGATAAGTCACTGAAGGCACTTCCTGGAGGCAGATGCAAGAAAGTTTTGACTAAAGACAGGTTTGGGTGTTTTTTATATATATATTGGTTGGTACTATAACCAGAGGATAGGTGTTACGTGTTCATACCATCATAAAATCAGACAGGACTGCCAGTCACATTGGCAAATAATTATAGAAATAATGGTGATTTTGGAGCATGCACTTGAAAATAGCTTACCTAGATATAAAGCCAGAAACTTGTGCAGTTCTATGCAAACAAAGCCAGTATGGCATTGTTTTAATGTTCAAATTTTTTGGTTTTTGTTTGTTTCAGTATCTGTTCTTTTTGGATGAAAATCAACATATAACATGTAAATACTGTTGTGAGTTGAATGACATAATCAGATAAACATTAAACCAGTACAGTTTGGTCTAAACTTGATTATGTGCTGAGGATTGTTTAAATTCTGTAAAAACAAGTGTGTCAAGTCACCATGTATTTATTTACAAGAGCCTAAAAATTTAAATGCTGTGCTAGAAGATGAAACATGATAGTTTTACAGCTGACAGGTAGTTTGTTTCTGTATTAGAACCCAAATATTGGACTTCAGCGTCTAGTGGAGGAAAGAAGTGCTTACTTTCTCCACTAGATGGTGCAACTGCATTAAAAACCCTTTCATTTCTCTTTTAGGGAATCTGACTCACACATGAACAAAACAGATTGCTTATTAGAAAAATAATTTTGATTATGGGCCTGCTCTTCTCCTCCACCTCACAAGAAACAGTTGTTACACAGTGATATTTTTATCCTTACATACAAGAATCAATTGTATGAAAATGTAGTATTTCCATGCCAATAAAAATAACCATGCTATAAAAACACAGCTCTTAGCTAAAAAAGCAGTATATCTTTGCCACATTGAAGAACTTTAACTATTGAAAGCTTTCATTCCCAAATAATGCATTTATCTTCTCTGCTTCCGACCCAGAGATGTATCTGCTAAAAGGCAAGAAATGCTAGATGGGGTCACCCTAATTAATTTTCTTTTTCATCATTCAGAATAAGGATGTAGTTGTGTATGCTCACAGCTTGGTAGTCATCTCCTTTCTTTGAAGAGCAGTTTGGTTTTCTTAATCAGCTTTTATGCCTTCCATACTTATTTTGAAGTGACCGGGTTGTGATTTTCATATGGTTTGTAATCTCATTTTCCTTTCCCTGACCCAGTTTCAGTGAGCATTACGAATCTTTATCCTGGTTGTGAGAATGTCAGTGTGAGAAGCCGTAGTATGATGTTTGAGCCAGGCCTGACCAAAGGGGTGTTAGAAGCTTTCGTTTCACCTGCTCATCACTCTCACTTCTCTGCTGATGACCAGTCCACCAAGGCCATCGATATTCAAAATGCCTACTTGCATGGTAAGCAGAGCCCTGGGACAGCATGCCTTAATGCTGTGGGACAGTTAATGCCATGTTGCTTGTTTCTAAAAATAAGTTTTTAAAGATCTGACTTAGTATGGTAGTGACTGCAGTTGAGAATCCAGCACTGGTGGGGTTTGGTTTGTTTGAGCAGAAAGTAAATCTGCATGAGGTTCTGTACCTGTAATACACATAGGAATCACGTGTGTCAGTTCCTTACAATATCATATATAAATGCTCTTGAGATGAGTAAGTGGGACAGGAGGAAAGAGGGATTTGGTATAATAGGAGTGAGTTGGCAGACTGGCTGCTAACATGAAGGCTCCTTCACCTAGATCATATGTTGTTTGGGAATCTTATCAGATTTAATCTAGTCTCCTATACCCAAGTGTCCACACCATATAAGTGGTTCCCAGCTGTATGAAGGACCTACCATTTTCATCCTGTGACATGGCTGGAGCACGTTTGGTGAGTCGTGGAGCTCACCAAACATGGTGAGTGGAACTTTGGATTTAGTTTTTTCTTTTTGTAAGGAAGCTAACTACTTTGCACTTTAAACAAGTGAACAGTAAGAGGGGTCGGTCAAGGGAAGTTGTCACAAGTACATATGTGGTGTTTGACTATGAAGACCAAGCAAAATGGTGTATATACACCACCAGGCATCCTAATAGTTACGCAGATTTTAAGGTCTCTCCCAGTAAGATCCCATCTTAATACAGAAAATGTTTTGCATGCCTTCGCTGCAATTTTGAGGCCAAGGTAGGATTGATCGAGATTTTACTTTACAGAGAAAAACCTGTTTATGAATGCAGTATATGCACACTGGCACATGCAGTGACAACCATTTGTCCTAGATGCGGAAGGGTTTGGCATGTAGCTAAAGCTTGTTGCTTCTCCAGGCTTATTTCCTCTTTTAGTGTAATTTGAAACCAAGTCAGATTCTGCAGTGAAACAGATTTGTGCAACAGACTGTCAGAAGAGGTTTCTTTTCTTTTTCTGTCCTGTCTTGATATAGAAGAAAAGTGTGCATATGGGTGTACTCTAAATAGCTGTACTCATAACAGCAGATTTGAGGTTTCTGGCTTCTTTTCTTCTAGAAGTCTGAGGTGCATCTTAATCAGCATTCATTTAAATAGAGGTAGTACAAGTGCATCAGACTTCGCCCTAATCAGATGGTGAGTCTGGGAAGTGCCAAACAGTGCAACGCACTCATACTCTTCTCACCCGAAGCTAAAGGAGACGGCCAAAAGCAGCTTGGTGCTGTTGGGATCATTAACGTGCTGATTCTTCAGTCCTGATTTAACAATGTGATGTGAATGCTGCAATTCTGTAAAGCGAAGTGGCTTCTTTGAGAACACCCTTCAGCTGTTTTTAATACCAGTGGTGGCATGTTAAGGAGAAAAATTAATAAAAATGTTGAGGTTTTACAGGTAAGCAGGAAAAGAATGGGGGACGTTATTGTTGTTTTTCAAGGAAATTGGAAGATCTGTTGCTCTTGTGCAAGGCAAAGGCCAGTTTAATGTGTAAAGCTGCGTGCATTTGACACACAGGTGCTTCCATGTAGCATCCACCTGGATGTCCTAGAGAAGTGAATGTGAGAGAGGAACAACAGATTCTGAGAACCCAACTTCTCTTTGTTCATGATTGCATTTTCAGTCTTGCTTTCTCAGATGCATAAAGGTTATTTTTGTGAAGTGAAATCAAATTAACTTCTTTGTTTATCTTTCCATGGTGGAAAGGTGCTTTGTGCTTACTGACAAAGTGTGATCTCTTCATCTGTTTGTCTGCTTTTCAGGAGTTGGTGATTTCAGCATCTGGGAATTCTCTGGGAATCCCGTATATTTCTGCTGTTACGATTATTTTGCTGCGAATGATCCCACTGCAATTCACATAGTACTTTTTAGTCTTGAGGAGCCTTATGAAATCCAGTTAAACCAAGTGACCTTTTGGCTTAGTTTCCTGAAATCATTAGTGCCAGTTGAGGATCCAATAGGTATGTACTTCTGCCTGTTAATGTTCTTGTGTTTCTCTGCAACTTTGTACATCCCCTGTGTTGAGTGCTGTTATGTGTTTTCATCCTCATGCATTCAAACAAACTTTACACAGGGTTTCTTAGAGAAAGGGAATTTTATCTGTGGAGCAAGTCTGAAGAGTTGTACACACCACTTAGTCCAACTGGAAAGGGTCATGAGGTGCAGTGCATCCTCTTGTGGCACTGGGATTTACATCTGTAAATGGCAAATGAAGTTTTTTGTCAGATAAGCTCCGTGGAAAAGTGTTTCAGAGGGTTGGATGCATTTAAAAACAGGTTTAGACACACTGCTTAAATTCTGCTTATGTCTAACCCCAATTAACAGTTTGCCAGCATAAATTAGTCTTGTCAGTAAGAACAGGACAGAATGATTTTGTGCAGTGACATTACCTCTCAGTGCATGCCGCTTCAATATGTTTAACCAGAGCTGTATTTGAACTTGAAACATGTTAACCTTTGGTGCATCAGGGTGCACAAAAAAATTAGTAAATTTCACTTTGTATATTCTCAGATTTTGCACAGGTTTTAAGTAAGTTTGCTTGTTTTATAGTCAGGCTTTCTAAATGAAAGTTACTTGGCAGACAAACAATTTACATACCTTTTTTTTCATTAAAAGGTCTGTAGATCTAGGTGTAGATACCATGTAACTTGTTCATGTTTGTAGCTGAGCCTTGGTCTGCAGATGGTGACAGTTTCATGTGTGAACCAAGCTCGGGCAAGTCTTGGTGCTGTCAACTGAAATGTTATTCCAGCCAGTGGATCTAACTCAGCATTCATGGACATTTATAATGCTGCTGGGGACTCACCAGACGAGCGTATCAAATACTTACGTAGTGCATGGAGTATTTTCCCTCTCTGTCTGCTGGATTCTATATGCCTTATCTCAGCCAGATAATGATGAGCCAAGGCCTTCAGTTTGCAGTTAGGGCACCTGCATGCCTTTTATTTTCCATTTTAGGTCAAATCACAAGGTTAGCAATATGAGTATTTGGATCTAACCAACATGAAATTTCTTCTGGAAGTAAAAGCACAGAAATTTGCGTAAAAGTGTCAAGGCTGAAAATCAGGCTGATTTGCAATTGCTGAAAGCATTTCGTGGCTCCTCAGTCAAGCAAGGAAACTTAGTTCTTGATTTGACCAAGTTAGAATTTGAGTTAATTGTTCTTCTTGCTGATCTAATTATCAGCATTATTTAAATGATTTGCTTAAATTAGTGTTTATACTGGTCAGCTCAGTTTTGTACTATTACAAATATCTCAAGTAATACGTAGTAACTTACTTAGCAGAAAACTCAAACTTTTGGCATTTCCAGTCATTTTGTCTTAAATCCTTCAGCTGCCAAAAAAAAAAATATTACTACCTTGAAATATTTACCTTGAAGTGCTATGCAGAGATTTGGGAAGATGTGACTTTTTATGAATGAATCAAGAGTTTTAAGCTCTTAATTGATAACTTCAGTGACGTAAGCATATTTCTCCCATGTGACATTTTGTCAGGCAAAAGCAGCAGGATTATATGTACTCTCTTCTTAAAAAAACAGTCTGACAATGTCTCCTCTTTTCTGGAAGATCAGTTTGAGAAAAGATTGAAAACTGTATGTTCTGTACTGTCACCTCATTCATGCCATTTGTATCTTTTTTTTCTCATTCTTTTTCACGGTTTCTGCCAGGCTTTCCTACTTAACTCTCACCTAAGTGAGAGGTCATTGTTTGTGTAAGTACTGCAAAATAGCATTCATACCAACATATGAATGTTGTAGACATTTTGTGTTCCCCTTATAATCCTCTGCTTTGCACCTGTAGTATTAAGGACCATCCAAAGATAATGAGAAACCCTTTTAAGATGCTGTTATTTGCAACTGGTTTTTCTCATGCTATTATAGTTTGTAGTTAATAGATATATCATTAGTGTTCTTGACTAATTTTTTGTTAAAACAATGAAGTGATGTAATATCAATGTATCTGATAATAATCAAAGAATCTAGCTGTTCAAATTGGACATGATATAGATAAGGCTATAGGCAGATAACAGCCAAAGCACCAGGGTTATAAGCACAGTATGGCTATGCTTAGAGTTGGTAAATGCACTGCAAAAGGAATTGGTATGACGAATGTAAAATGTACTGCTGCTTTCCTTGCTCAGTAAGACAGCCATCTCCACAGGCTTGTCTCTTAGTGATGGAGTGCTCTTGTTTCTCTTCTAGCATTTGGTGGAAAGCTGAAAAGTCCCCTGCGTGTCGTTTTGGTTGCCACACATGCTGACATAGTGAATCTTCCTCGCCCTGTTGGAGAGTTTTGGTATGACAAAGACATGTCATTGTTGAAAGAAATCAGGAACAGGTGAGTGGGGAGTTTATTTATATGTAGTATTTAAACATGTCAGTTGGAAAGAGAAAGTGGTAAAAGACATAGAAATAAGTAAAAGGTTTTTATGTGGCTTAAGTTTTATGATATTGTGATACATTGAGTATGTTCAGCAACCTTATATTATGGAAGAATTGCAAAAAATTACAAATATTACAGTTAGCAAGCTGCCTTAAGCAAGCTAAATTTGAGAGCAGCTACACTGAGAGATATGGGACAGGCAAAGAGTAAAGTCAGGACCCTGAATTTTATGAAAACAAACTTCCATCTCTTCAAGGAGTTAGTCAGTACGACCCCCTAGGAAACTGCCTTTAGGGACAAAGGGACAGATCTTGCAGATCTTAAAAGATGTTTTCCATCGAGCACAAGGGCTCTCAATCCCCAGGTGTAAGAAAAGAAGTAAGGAGGACAAGGGGCCAACGTGGCTAAGTGGAGACCTGCTGGTCAAACTAAAGAGCAAGAAAGAAATGCACAGGCGGTGGAAGCAGGGACTGGTTTCCTGGGAAAAAGCATAGAGACATTGCCCGGTTGTGCAGAGATGGGGTCAGGAAGGCCAAGGTGAAGCTGGAGCTGAACTTGGCAAGGGACACAAAGAATAACAAGAGGGGCTCCTACAGGTGTGTCAACCAGAAAAGGTCAAAGGAAGCGTAACCCCCCAGATGAGCAAGACTGGAAAGCTGGTAACAGATGAGGAGAAGGCTGAGGTACTTGGTAATATCTTTGCCTCCGTCTTCACTGGCAAGCTCTCTTCCCACACCTCTCCAGTGGATGAACTACAAGACAGGGACTGGGGGAGCAAAGACCCTCCCGGTGTAAGAGATCAGGTTTGTGACCAGCTGA
Source organism: Patagioenas fasciata (assembly GCF_037038585.1). Classification (NCBI taxonomy): domain Eukaryota; kingdom Metazoa; phylum Chordata; class Aves; order Columbiformes; family Columbidae; genus Patagioenas; species Patagioenas fasciata. The sequence continues at coordinate 31,672,116 of NC_092560.1, forward strand.
GGAACCTGAACACATGTAAGTCTATGGTACCTGATCATATACATCCCAGAGTCCTGAGACAATTGGCTGAGGTAGCTGCCAAGACACTCTCCATGATATTTGAGAAGTCCTGACTGTCAGGTGAAGTCCCTGGTGACTGGAAAGAGGGAAACAACGCAACCGTTTTTAAAAAGGGTAGAAAGGAGGACGCAGGGAACTACTGACCTGTCTGCACCACTCTGTGCCTTGGAAGATCATGGAACAGATCCTCCTAAAAGCTGTGCTAAGGCACACAGAGGACAGGGAGGTGATTTGAGACAGCTGTGATGGCTTCACCAAAGGTAAGTCCTGCCTGACCAACCTAGTGGCCTTCTACAATGGAGTAACTGGCTCAGGTTGCCCAGAGAGGTGGTAGATGCCCCATTCCTGGAAACATCCAAGGCCAGGCTGGATGGAGCTCTGAGCAATCTGATCTAGTTGAAGATGGCCCTACTCATGGCACTGGGGTTGGATGAGATGAACTTTGAAGGTCCCTTCCAACGCAAACTATTCTATGATTCTGTGATTCTGTACTGTCTGTCATAGTAAAACATCATAGCATAATCAGTAGTTAAACTTTTTCATTATTTCTTGAAGAAAAATACCTCTTGTGTTATTTAAGACTGAAGTACAGCTGGATTAAGAAATAAAACTGGATTTGGGACCAAGTAAATAATTGCTTACCTTTTCTGTTTTAGATTTGGAAATGATCTGCAGATTTCAGACAAGTTATTTGTCTTGGATGCTGGAGCATCTGGGTCTAAAGATATGAAGCTTCTCCGAAATCACTTGCAAGAAATAAGAAGCCAGATAATTTCTGTAAGTAATGTCCAATGGTCTGGTTTGGGCCAGCAAAAATGTGAAAATTTTGTGTAATAATTTACTGTAAATTTAGCACTTACATTGTGAAACCTAAAGAAATGAGTGCTATATCAATTTTTTGGGAGCATGCAGGACAGACCTGGTGATAAACACACTCCTGACATCAAAGATTCAGTCAGCATTTTCAAAATTTTAAGTGTTCCGCACAGGTCACCAAAATGATTCTCTTGAAAGGGAACAGTTGGAGAATTTCAGTTCAAAGGTACAGTTTTGTATTTTGAATTGACAGGAGTTGGATTCCAATGTTGACCCTTCATTTTTTTTAATTTCTAATCCTTTTTTTATCAATGTATTATTACAGAGAAAAATAATATATTTCAGGCAAATAAGTTTTTCATTGAAAGAACCCAAGAGTAGAACAGTTCCCTCAACTGTTAGAAAGATAATTCCCAATATAGATCTGTGAACTGAATATCTGTTAACTTTTTATTGCAGTTTTTTACTGAGAAATATATGCTTGGAGTTGCATTTATGTGCATAGGTATATGTATATGAGACTAAAGGTAAAACAAGCATGGTTTGATGTCATCAGCATTAATCTACGAGACTTCCATACCGGGGGTGACCCAAGTCAAGTTGTTTTGTAGCCTGTGCGAAATATATTTACATTTCTTCATACCAAAGGCCCTCTTACTTGTGTGACGTACCAACAAGACTTTCTGCAGCTACTTTTTTTTTTCTTTAATTAATTAAAAGTGAACTTATTACTGAGTTCATTCTGTAGGATGATGAAAATGTTTTGGCTTCATACAAAATTCAGCCTATTTTACATTCCAAATGGTTGGCTGATTGAATAAGCTTTCCTTCTCTGGCAAAACTATCATAGCCGTGATCACCAGCTCAAAATTTAGAGGGCTTTTCTGCATAAGAATTGTGTGCTGTGGCTTGAGAATTCAGGATGAAGACATCAGTGATGTCCAAGACAATCAAGAGATAAAAGTACCATCTTTACCTCTTCTCTGGTACTCTGCTGTCCCACTTGTTGAAGTAAATTGGTCTTGTACAGATATTGATGAGTACAGATTTTAATTAAATGTTGATAATATCTGAAATAAAGTTTAATTTCTAGATGCACGAAGTCAATTGATACGTCTTGAAGTCACTGTTTCAGGTGGTCGGCACATTTGACAAGGCAGGATTATATAAACCCAAATTTGTTCCACATGTCAGTGTTCCCTTGGTAATCATGGCAATCTTTGGAAAATCTGCTTATTTCAGTGAAAAAGTTGTTTCTGGAATTCACTTCATGAAGAAGAGTTAGATCTTACAGCAAGTAAATGCTAGATGGAAGAGTAAGGGTCCGTCACATGTGGAACTCTTTACGTACATCATGAATGCATTAGACCTTGTAATCTCCATTCAAACAAACCAACCAAAAAACGCAACAATACCATTATTCTCAGCAGAGTAGAATTACAAATGAATGTTTTCTGTGCTTTTTTAAGACTTGCCCAGCTATGACTCACCTGTGTGAAAAAATAATCTCCACACTGCCTTCATGGAGAAAAATGAATGGACCCAACCAGCTGATGTCCTTGCAGCAGTTTGTGTATGATGTACAGGAACAGCTTAATCCCCTAGCAAGTGAAGATGATCTACGGCATATTGCACAGCAGTTGCATAGCATAGGAGAAGTAAGTGTTTCTATCTGAATTGCATACCTTTATTACCAAGGCACTACTTTCATAGAGTATTGCTTAATTAGGGATTTAAGCAAGTGCCTGTAGTTAACTTTATTTTCTCCTCCCTCGTAGTCTTATCATAAGAAGAAGGGACTGATTAATAAAATTTTTTGTTATCTTTATTGTCTTGTGGCTCCTATTTCATTCAAGATTATTTCTTTGAGACAGGAAGAATTAGTTTATTGCTATACTTGTAGGAATATAAGATACCCAGAAAGGATAAGTATGCTATCATCTTAAATGAGGTAGCACCTAGCATGTTCACTGCATATGAGAAATTTGTGTGTATCCATCAGAAATGGAATCGTAGAATAACACGTTTGCATAAATAGCTTGCAGGGCATGGCTGGGCTTTACAGCTGTTGGGCTCTAATGGCTTTGTTAGTAGTGGAAATCAAGAACAAGATCTGCTCTTTGTTCTAAATACTTGCAAGAAATTAAAATGCACTGTTTGTTTTTCTCTTGTCAGCAGTGTTAATTAAATGATTGGGTTGGTAAGTTAGGAAGGAGACAACACGGGATGTCATTGTGTACTTCATGAGATGTAAATAGCAACTTTCTTATTTATAAACAGATTAACATTATGCAGAGTGAAACTGTCCAAGATGTTGTGCTTCTGGATCCTCGCTGGCTCTGTTCAAATGTCCTTGGAAAAATCCTGTCTGTGGAGAACCCAAAAGCTCTGCATCACTATAGAGGTCGGTACACCATAGATGACATCCAGCGTCTGGTGACAGACAGTGATGTCGAAGAACTGATACAGATTTTGGATGCCATGGATATTTGTGCAAGGGACCTTAGCAGTGGAGCAATGGTGGATATTCCTGCTCTCATAAAGACTGACAATCTCCACAGGTCTTGGACAGATGAGGAGGATGAGGTGATGATTTATGGTGGCGTTAGAATCGTTCCTGTGGAACATCTTACCCCATTTCCTTGTGGAATTTTTCATAAAGTTCAGGTGAATCTCTGCAGGTGGATTCATCAGCAAAGCACAGAGGGAGATGCTGATATACGTCTGTGGGTAAATGGATCAAAGATTATGAATCGTGGAACTGAGCTTTTAGTGCTGCTGGTCAACCATGGTCAGGGTATAGAGGTTCAAGTTAGAGGACTGGAAACAGAGAGGATCAAGTGCTGCTTACTCCTGGATTCTGTATGCAGCACTATCGATAATTTAATGGCCACAACCTTACCAGGCCTTCTGACTGGGAAATACTACCTTAGTCCTCAGCAGCTGAGGGAACATCATGAACCAGTGATGGTCTACCAGCCTAGAGACTTTTTCCGTGCACAGAGTCAAAAGGAGACATCACTGACCAACACTATGGGGGGATATAAAGAGAGCTTTAGCAGTATACTGTGTTTTGGGTGTCTCGATGTCTACTCCCAGGGAAGCCTAGGGATGGATATTCATGTTTCTGATCTGAATCTGCTTACCAGAAGAAAACTAAGTCGACTTCTGGATCCACCTGATCCTATGGGCAAAGATTGGTGCCTTCTGGCCATGAACCTGGGCCTCCCTGATCTTGTTGCGAAGTACAATACAAACAATGGAACACAAAATGACTTTATCTCAAGCCCAGTCCATGCTCTTCTGCAGGAGTGGAGTAATGCTCCTGAGAGCACTGTAGGTATCCTAATGTCTAAGCTGAGGGAATTGGGTCGCAGAGATGCAGCAGACTTTTTACTGAAAGCATCTTCTGTATTCAAAATAAACTTAGATGTTAATGGTCAAGAGGCATACGCTTCCAGTTGCAACAGTGGCACATCTTACAACTCAATTAGCTCTGTAGTGTCACGGTAAGAGCAGGTGTTTTGCATGGACATCTTTTCAAACTGCAGAAACGATAAAACGTTACAATACAGGAGTTTCTGTGCATTTTCACATATGGGGTTTTACACCAAGGGATCTTTATCCTTCTCCAGCACCACCTTTTTGTGCATAAACTTTCTACTTCTAACTGTGAATTGTTGCTCTTTATCTATTAAAAAGGCTGGTGTACTTCTAGTGTTTTAAAATTATTCCTGATACATAATGTGCTGCTTAATAATGCCATTTTAACTGGAAAGTCTTAACTTTTGGATTACGTACTGCAACTGTTTTATAAAATATCTAGGTTCTCCCTATAAAAGGTAGGGGGAGAGGAATAGCACATATTACCTGAAATGTGTATTTCTTACACCTATTTTTTTTCTTTGCATTGTGTCCTCTGGTTAATTTTTCTTAAATATATTTGTAAGGAGAGAAACCCACCATTTGTGGTCAATCTGACTGAATTTAAACCCAGTTTATAGCTGAAAAAGCGAGTGCCTTTTGCAGAAGGGAGGGTGCAGCTGATTTGAGTGACCCTGCTGGAGTTACAAGAATATGCTACCTCTGTTTCACTTAAATTGTCTGCATGCTTATTGCAAGTGGTGCTTGCCTTTTAATTTTTCCTGCACTTCTAAGACATTGGTGATGACTCACACAGAGCGTTCTTGTGCCAGTAATATGGGTATAGACATGTAACACCTAATCAGCTTCAATTATAGTCAAATCATAATGTGAAAAATCTCTTAAACTTGCCAATTATCATGCTTCATTATTTCCATGCACCTCAGGTAAAAGTTCATATCATTATAGAGTTCAAAAAACAAAAGTGTTGAATACTGCAGAATAATATTGTATAGCTGTCAGTTGTAATTTGTGCATAACAAAGGTTTTCTACTATTAGATCCTGCATTACTTACTTCCTGTACTTGAAAACTTTGATGGGGATAAAAACAAAAAGGAAGCAAGGTTTCTTGCAGTGATAATTTTAAAATTGATATGAGGGAATATGACCCTTTCTCTGTTTAAAAAAAAAAAAGCATGTAATTTTAATGGTGCGATGTGTGTTTGTTTATATATATTGTATGTACATATATTAATACTATTTTTTTCCTTAATCTTACAATGTAGTAAAATTTTAAACAATTTTTCTACAAATAAACTGTTGCTTGTTGCATCCTTGTCATTAATATTCTATACCTGAAAAACACCAGAACTTCCCTTTTCCGTATGGTTGCAATCATGAAGAGGCAGTGCCTGGCTTCTGAAGTTCTGGGAACCTCCTGTTTCACTTCAGGAGGATTTCTCAGTATGCTGGAAGAATATTTATCTGTTTACTGCAGAGGTGGTCCCCCTGCAGCAGAGGGATTTGGATTCATTCACAACTGGCAAGCCAAAGCAGTTTTCTATGTAGTTTTTTCCACAGCAGATGCAAGACTGCCATTGGGAATCCTCCAGGCGATGCTGTGCTGCAGAGGGGAGAACGCTGCCTTAGAGCCCATGCTGGGTAATGGTCCTTTGCATTGATGATCCCCTCGTCACATGAGGACTGTGCTGCTGCTGTTGTTGCTGCTGCTTGTTTGAACCCCCCAGTGTCCCTCACAGACCACTGCACAGTCTCTGCACAGCACTCCGTGCAGGCAGCGCTGCTCAGTGCCCCCTCCGTGTGTGCGTGCTGCAAAGGAATTAAGCAGATTCTTCTCTAAGATGCCAGTTGCCTTTTTCCACTCTCTTTCTTTGCATATTTTACCCTAGTTTTATTAAATCTTTCCCTGGGCATCACTGGGCTGCTTTGTTAAATATTTTTTAGAAGTCTAGTCCTTAGAAGTGTAGTTGATGAGTGGTCCTACCCTGACGTGTCTCTGCTCTGTTATTCTGCCTCTGACAAACCAAGTTCTGTGTCTCCCACTGCTGTTTGAAGTTGCTCAGCAAGGAGCCCGGATTTGCCTGTGTTATTTCATGGCCACCACCGCACTTCACCCTCTAAGCTGTGGAGGTGAAACTTTCTGGTTTTCTAGGTGGTTTTTTCAGGCCTGTTCCTCCAGCATCGAACTTGGAGTTACCTTCACTCAGTCTGTGTAACTGCAGTGGAGAGGGACTTGGTATCACAAGTCCCGTGAGAGCAGGGGTACTGTGAGGTGCTTTTCCCATGCAGGGCGGTCAGTGGTGTCTGTCTGGGACTTAATTCACCGCTGTGCTGCTTGTGGTGGAGTGACAGGATTTTGAGATAGCAGGTAGCTCCTCCCCGGCCTGCCTCCTCAAAAGCTTTATGTGTGCTCAAGATGCATGATTCACTTAAACAACATTGGTGTAACAGTATTTTTCTTTGGCTTTTTTTGTGTTTGTTTTGGTTTGGCTTGGTTTTGGTTTGAGGTTTCGGGGCGGGGGGGGTGGTGGTGGTCTGTTTTTTCTGGTTTTTTTCCTTTTTTTTTCTTTTTTCTTTTTTTTTACTCACAACAGCATGTTCCTGACAATTCTCTACTTCCAATTACTGTAAAATGCAGCCCTGGCTGTACAAATTACTTAGCAGATACTATGACAGATCTTTGGCAGTCACAGCCTATTGCATCGTTTACAGTTTTCATGGCAATAGGTTCAGGAAAGTGAATCACAGTCATAGGATAGTCTTGGATTGCTTTCCTATAAATCATGTGCCACTGAAAAACAAAGAAAACCAAAAAGTTGTCCTAAATGACAATTTTGACAAAAAAATGGTTAGCGATGTGATACAAGTGGGCATCACTTCAGTTGCTTCACTTCTATTGATTTCCTGTTTTGTTTTGTGAATGTAACTAGGAGCAGAGCTTTATTCCAATTTTTTAGAACTGTGTTTAAAATGCACTGATCCTGCCTGACTCACTCCAGAAACTGAGGAAATGCCAAGCCTTTGCAAGACCAAAGATGTTTAGCTATAAATGTAAATTATGTACAGTTTGTGCAAGGTACATGCTAAGCTCAGCTCCTGCCATTGAAATAAGTGGAGCTGGATACTAACAATTAGGAGACTCTTCATTGTGCTTCTTTGTAGCTTCAGAGCAGAGCTTCTGAAACACGATTTTGAGGATAACTCAGATTAGCCCCAGCGTTCATTTTGTCCTCAGAATCCATAATGCAGACAAACTGAAGCTTGCAGCACAGTTGCTCAAGGCCAAGGTGCATTACAGATGATCTTGGGTTTAAAAATGTTTCATTACAGACACCTGGACTCAAAATTCTTGAGAAATTTTCTGAAGAAGATAGGGAGGAAGCAAATATTTTGGGGCAAACCATTTTTCCAAGTCTTTTCTCCCTGGCATGCAGCAGCATGCATAGGATGGGAAAGTGCTTCATATGCTCTTTGTATGAGCTTTTACTGGTTTTACTCTCTGTGGAAGTTTTGCTTCTGACCTGACTGGTGAGTTTGGAAAGGCACAAGAGATCAGTGGCTACCTGCAAATGATTTTGAGGATGGTACAAGAAGGGCATCCAGAGGTGACCTTAGGTGGAGGTGGGTCTATGTGATTCTTCTTGCCTTAAGAGGATGTAAACTGGAGACAGCCACAGGTTTTGGGATCCTTGTTTTTCAGGAGATTGAGAAAGAGTTATGAAACTACAGGGGTTTAGCAACCCCCCCGGGTGTCAAAAGACTGACAGTGCAAAGGGGCTTAGAAAGGACCCAGAGCACTGTTTCCTAAATGGTCGGGTCTCTAGAGAGAGCAGCAGTGAAGCTGTCAGAGCTGGCTGTGCTGGGGCCAGCCCCAGGGCCTAAACCTGTGCTGGTTGCGTGGCCCACTCCAAGAAGTCACCTGTTAGTGCATTGCAACCTTTGTATTCCATTCCATTGTTTAAAACTACCACCTCAATTTCAATCACATCACTGTTCCAGCTTTGCTAACGAAACAGAGGAGTAATACCCAAATCGTAACTCCAAACAAATCAAGCGAGCCGTTGGCTGAAACCTCTCTTTAGGGCAGAAGAGATGGAGCAGTGCAGCGTCTTCTTTGAAGGTTGCCTTAAAGCACTATGTAGGATACTAAAATTTATTTCTATTTGTCTTTCTGTTTGTTAAATTCTGTCCAGTGGGTCACAGCATTAAACAGAACCACAGATTTGCTCCCATTCTTTCAGTCTTTGTCTGACTTGCAAAACAAGGAAGTGGGTAGAAAAGAGGAAGAAAATCAGTTTTAACAATGCCTGAGGTACTTGGTTACAGTCAAACCACTGGGACTTTGCAGGCAGAAGTGTTTGGGTCTCCAAAAGTCTGATAAGCTGTAGATAGAAGAGGACTGAAGGTATTCCTCTGTGTAGCTATGCTGTTTATCATAACAAGCTTTACAGGAACAGTAGGGCCAGCAGATGATGCTGCCTCAAAGCCAAGTGAGGATCTCAGTGGACCTGCTTCAGGTTTACATTAACCAAATTGATTTAGCATTTCTGCACTAGCCAGAACACCCTGGGTGAGGCCCAGATCCAAAATGTGCATATTTAAAGATCGTTCTTCAGAATTCAACTAGGCTGCTGAGTCAGTTGGATGTGCCTCAAAATTCACAGCCCTGCCCTGAGACATGGCAAACCTGGACTGTCTTGCCAAAACTCTGGGTCCTGCTGTCACTAACTGGAGGTCACCTACACATGGGCATGAGTGCATAAGGGCTGGGTGAGAGAGACATCAGCACGTGGTACATGGAGAGGGGAGAGTAAAGTTGTGCTTTGCAAAACTGTTCTCAGAGGAACATGGGAGAGAAGGCAGGGCACTTGCGTCAGGGGGCTTAGACTGCTGATGTGCTGTTAAAAGATCACATGTGTGTGACTCTTTTGAGGCACTGTGGGCTTCACTTTTTGAGCTGGCCATTGCATTGTAAAATCTGCAACTTTAGCCTGGCCACAAATAAGTACACTTTTATCATTAGATTCTGTTTTTCCATAGAGATTAAGCAGACTCATTTGCACACCCCTACACAGGACTGCTTATGAGCCAAAATACATGTAGCAGAGTGAATCAGCTAAGCAAAGGGTGTGCAGAGAGAAGAGTTATCTGCTGGGAACATTGGGATAACAACAACAAATCCTGCTATCACTAAATTTACTTACAAAGCACTACAACTTTGTAGCATTGGCATCTTTTTTTAGTTGTTTCTGTTGGTTGCAAATGTGGAAAAAAAAATCTACAGGGTGCTAAGTGCAACCAACTGCTGCTGAGCCAAAGCTCTTATTACTGTGGAAAACAGAGGGTCTTGAATTTTGTGCTGAAGGCAATGTGTCAGTGCACATGAAAGCCAGAGCCAAACCCAGATGAGTTGCAGGACAGAACCAGGTCCTACTTTCCTAAGCTTATAGTGTGTATTATTTCGTCATTCCTAAAGTACATATTGGCAGAAGAAGCAGGAAAGAGATTACTTTGGAGGTGTTTCCACCCACTAAAGTCTTTGCTAGTTAGGGTTAGATTTGTTGATCTGGTTATATATGAGGAGTTAAACCACCATCCTCTACAACCAGAACACTTTGAATCAAAACTTTCTGCAGACCCCTGAGGATTGTGTTGACAGGGGGAGAATGCTGTAGCAGTGAGCCTGGAAAACGTGGAAGGGAGTGAGTCACCGTGACCAAATTAGCAACAGATAGGATGGGCTAAAATTCCTGGGTTGCTCACAGTCAGAAGGAAATATTGCTTGCAGCTGTCAGACCTGGCAGTCAAGGGCCAGCTAAGGTCTTGAAGGAAGCCTGAGGCCTGCAGCATACCTGCAGTACCTGTCTGCTTATAGAGTGTTCAAGCTGATGGATTAATACAGTTTCCATGTGTGCTTCAGGAACTGAATTGAGGCCCAGAGCTTGGAAGTGCTACCGGGGAGACTTTAAACCTTTTGTCCCAGGTACTATTAGGTGGCTGAGAAACACTTTGTGAGAAATGCTTTGCTGCCTTCTCAGGAAACTACAAGAAGGAACCTAATCCACTGGTGTCAGTTTGGATGTACAGAATGGGTGTAAAGAATGAGCACAAAGCCACCAAGTGACCTCCCCATTTGCCATTCATTCTCCAAGGACCAATGTTTGTTTGTACTCAATTAAATAGGGAGAGCATCTTCCCAAGAGTGGCAGAAGGTCAGGGTGTGTTACAGGATGAACCACTTACCCAGCTGTGACTTTGTGCTACGCAATTATCTTATTTCTTACTATCATGGCTAGGAAAGCACTGTAGGAACTGCAGTAGCCACCAAAGAAAGGTCTAGGTCAAAAGGAGAAATTCTGGCTTGCTTTGTGTATTTTACTCCACTGAGGATATTCAGCTATTTAAATATTCCAGTCTTCCATAGTAGTGCTGTAGTTTCATAACTCCCCTACCAGACCTGCCTTTCTGCTTTAAATCACTCATATCAGGACAAAGTGCTGCATCACTGACCTGAAATGTTGTCTGCAGCGCCAGGCGAGCCAGGTGTTTGTGGAGGAAGAGCACAGGTCAAAGCCAGTAGACGTGGTGGCTTCTCTCGCTGGCCAGATAAATCTGTATCTTTGTTATGGTCACAGGACCTCTCTCTGCTGTCAGTAAAACTGTGTTGCTGACTCCACCACAATTCAGCTGTGCAGTGTGGATGGTGATCTCTCTGAATTTCTTGTGGCATTAGCAGCAAACACATGTATTAAGGAGAACAGTGGGGAGACTGTCTTACTCTTTTCTTTATGGTGTGACTGACTTGAACCATCATTCACATTCCACCTGCGATCTCAGGAAGAGGCATTGTGGGCACCTGAAACTCAGGTTTGACATTTGTGTGTGTTTGTATAAAGCACAGCAACACTGCATTAAGCAGTAAGGACATTCTTGCCTCATGCCCTGTTTGTTCAGCTCCACTTTTTTATTCTCAGAAGTAAAGCTGGTTTCTATACAAGTGCTGGAAAACAGTTGTTTTCAGCAAGCATTTATGATCTCCATGTCTGGTCCCCATTGTTTCTAGGGTATGGTTTCAATGAAACTTCTAAAAGGAAAATTTTCCTTGATGGAGAAACAAACCCTTTGGCAGCAATTTTGTATTCATTGAAGCTGCTAATAGAGACTGCCGCTGACTGTTATTTTGACTGGTAAGTGGAGTAATATGCAGATTGTGTCTGTCATTAGAAGAACTAGTCTCAAAACCTGATGGAAGAACCTTCTTTAATCCACTATCGGTCTGGAGCCAAAAATCCTTGTAATGCATCTACACAGTAACTAGCACAGCAGAGTCAGGACTTCCGTACACCTCAGCATAATAGATAAAAATGAATGATGGCTGTCCTCCCTAACAGGTGTTTAGAGACTTGGTGCAAAAAGAATTGTGGTTTTTGCATTGTTGAAATTTGCCATTTGATATTGGACACATTCTTAAATAAATGTGCTTATCTTATACATCATTTTAATGCGCTTTCCTTGCTTTATGTTTTTTTGCTACTGACTTATTACATGCTGTTATTTTGTATTTATTTTAGACTACAGAAATTATGTTAGACAAAAAGCAAATTCAAGCGATTTTCTTATTTGAGTTCAAAATGGGTCATAAAGCAGCGGAGACAACTTGCAACATCAACAACGCGTTTGGCCCAGGAACTGCTAACAAACATACAGTGCAGTGGTAGTTCAAGAAGTTTTGCAAAGGAGATGAGAGCCTTGAAGAGGAGTGTAGTGGCCGGCCAGCAGAAGCTGACAATGACCAATGGAGAGCAATCATTGAAGCTGATCCTCTTACAACTACACGAGAAGTTACCAAAGAACTCAATGTCAAACATTCTATGGTCATGCAGCATTTGAAGCAAATTGGAAAGGTGAAAAAGCTCAATAAGGGGGTGCCTCATGAGCTGCCTGAAACTAAAAAAAAAAAAAAAATAGTTTTGAAGTGTAATCTTCTTCTACGGAACAACAATGAACCATTTCTCGATCACATCGTGACATGTGATGCAAAGTGCATTTTATACGACAACTGGTGATGACCAGTTCAGTGGTTGGACCGAGAAGAAATTCCAAAGCACTTTCCAAAGCCAAATTTGTACCAAAAAAAGTAATGATCACCGTTTGGCGGTCTGCTGCTGGCCTGATCCACTACAGCTTTCTGAATCCCAGTGAAACCATTACATCTGAGACGGACGCTCAGCAAATCAATAAGATGCACCAAAAGCTGAAATGCCTGCAGGCAGCATCTGTCAACAAAAAAGGCCCAATTCTTCTCCACAATAATGCCTGACTGTACCTCACACAACCAGCGCTTCCAAAGTTGAAGGAATTTGGCTACAAGGTTTAGCCTTATCCACCGTATGCACCTGACCTCTCCCCAACTGACTACCACTTCTTCAAGTGCCTCGACAACTTTTTGCAGGGAAAACACTTCCACAATCAGCAGGGTGCAGAAAATGCTTCCCAAGAGTTTGCCATATCTCAGAGCACAGATTTTTATGTTACAGGAATAAAAAACTTATTTCTCATTGGCAAAAATGTGTTGATTGTAATGGTTCCTATTTTGACTAATAAAGATCTGTTTGAGCCTAGTTATAATGATTTAAAATTCATCATCCAAAACTGCAATTACTTTTGCACCTGCTTAATAGATCCACACATGCTCGGTAGATGTGAAACTTGTGGTTCTTTTTATTGGTGGTCAGATCTACAAGCACCACTTACACCATTGCAACCTTATTGTTAATATCAATCAGGCCTAGAGCCACATTTTGTCTAAATTGAAATCAAGATTTTCCTTTATAGCTTGGAGGAACTGACCTGCAGACCTGGTCTCAGTCTTACTCAAGGGCTTGCATGTCTCTGCTTATCCTTTTACTCCTGTTATCTGCCTGCAACTCTACATGTTCATCCATCTGAGGTAAGCCTCAAAACATAAGGTGTGCAAACAGCACAAGCAATGATTTTGAGAAGCTTTGAGATCAGCTATAAGACCAGTAAAGTCATTTCATTTGCAAATCCAAGCTGGTTTAATTCTCTTTTTGCAACTGCCAAGTAAAATAATTCGTCTTTTTTGAATATAGGGAACATTGCAGACTCTAGACAGCTTGTACTGTAAGAGATATGGGCTATTATTCTGAAATACGACTATTAAGAAATTGACCTGAAATTGCTCACAGGAAACATCCAAGAACACTGTCTCTCTCGAAGCAGGAGTCTGATGTCTCTCTCCTCTGCTTAGTAGAAATGTTTCTTGTCTTTGCCCAGCAGAAGGGTCTCTACATTGGACAACTGTTGGTCAACAGCATAACCAGCAGATATGTTCATCTCTTCACAAATATTATTATCACATGTGGCTCTGGGTCACTATCAATGCTTGAGGGTGCTCCCCAACACTTAAAAAATCTCAGTTGGAGACATACTGTGCAGGTGCACATTTTTGTCATTCAGACAAGGCCTCCATTAGCACTATCAACAATAGTGACTTCTTGATGTTGCCATCAGGCAGGGTGTGGTGGTAGGTTATTAAACTGCCTCTGCCACTTAGTTTTCATCTGACACATGCTTAATGGTGAGGATGTCCTTCCTCTTGGCCTTTGAATCAGTCCTACTATTGATGAGGGATGTTGTCCAAATTATGTTACAGTAAAAGTTATTTACAGCCATAGTGTTATGGTAGAGCCAGGTTCAGATTCTTGACATGTTGTATCCTCATGTTTTCCAGCATTAGCCAGAGGTGACACCATCTTTTTGCTGATGGGAAGAGATGTGGTAGTTGTTGTGGCCTAGGGACTGTCCTGGATTCCCCTGTGAAGAGATGAGGCCTGCAGTGTAAGCTATTAGTGAGAGAGACTTTACTGAGTGTTGTCACCTTGGGCTATTTCTATTAATTATATGAAAGGGGACTGGTGATGAGAGTAGAATAGAAATGTAAAAAATAATGACATCCGTGAAATCAGTGGCTTCTTGACCTTGCCCTATGGTTGTGAATGTGAAGTATAGCTGTTGATCGAAGATGCAGTGTTCAAAAGCCAGGAACTGAAAACAGAGGCTAGAGTCAAAAAAAGGTTGGTGTTCTTGCACAAGGAACAAATTTCACAAGCTATCTGGCTTTGCGGTATCACAAATAGCTATACTCCTTTCTTAGTTCACTGGAGCAACAAACTTCAGGGACAACTTCAGCTATCACAAGCCAGATGTGGTCCTCCTAACCTCTGCTACCTGGAGCCTATCTGTGACTGCTAGCTCTGAGGAGCCAAGTAAATTAAATATTAGAGGGAATGGGAATGCAATAGTTAAGTGTTGAAAAAGACAGATTAGAAAGTCTATTGATGGCATTCACATTTGCAAAACATCTACACTGCTTGCTGTAGGGAGCAGAAAGTTTTTTAAAACAGCAGCAGGAGCCAGTGACAAATCCTCTGCATTACCCCCCATGACACAGACGGGGTCATAGGAGAGAGAGGTCCTGGTTCATCCATAGTCATAGTAAACAAGAGTGCACCAGAGAAATAAGATTAAACACTTTCAAAAGCCAGTCCATGTTCTGGTACATGTTCCTGGAGAGCCCCGTACGTCCAGTTCTGGCAGAGCCCATTTGCAACAATTGCAAGAGGGAGTCCAATTCTGCCAGCTTCGTAAGTGCCATGTTCAGCTGTATTGGAAAAGAAACACGGTAGAGGTTAGTGGGAAACAGTAAACAAACTCCATGTGCAACTAATGTAACTACGTGTTTGGGGCAGAGAGAGATGAGCAGGTGCTCTCCTGGCTGATGGCCACAGCTCAAAGCCCTAATCCAAGTATTTTGGTCAGGAGGCTGCTGGCAACTGCTAATCAAATCTGTCCAAGGCTGACGTCTCTTATTTATGGGTAGTTGGTGCGTGCAGGTGGTGCATATGTGTTCGTAACTGCACCCAGGACAGCTGATGGGGGTTAAATGAGCTGCTGCAACAACTTCTGTGTTTTGCTTTGTCTTCTTTTTATCTTTAATCTAGAATATTTTTGCAACAATGGAGAGAGATAAACAAAGAATTTGTGTACATAAGGTAGGTGAATTTGATGCTGGCTGGTCTGCACCCCTTCTCAGTTTGACACAGAAGAGACGTGGTAACCAAGTTCTGCTATGTCTCAAATCAGCACTCTGGTCTTGACAATGCAAGATTTGATGATGCATTTTCCTAAGTATTGTAAACTAATCTAAAGCTGTGTTACTCTGAAAGGGGAGGTCCTGCCCTCTCCGCTCTTGCACTGCAGCCTTCTGGGCTTGCACTGGTACCTATGTGGTTGTATGCTCAGCCAGTTCAGCTCACTCATCCAGCAGGAAGCTGTCACTTTGTGTTGTAGCCTTTGTTCGCAGCCTTACGAGCTTGCTGCTGTGGCTTAGAGCAGGAATGAGAAGTCACAGGTGAGGGGAAGGGCCAGGCTGCCTTTTTTCACCAGTAATCCTTGTTCAAATCCACCTCAGCTACTTGAGAAACCACACCCATAAGTAGTTTCAAACACTGTAAAGGTTTTACTTCAATATTTGTTTTAGTTAAAAGCATCTTCACAAGCTCTGATAAAACTCTGGACAGATGTCAGTGGCCCTTGGCAGAAAAGATGCTTTAAAAAGATTGCACTAAGCTAAAATAGTAGTTTACCCGCTTCTACAGAATAAGCAAGGATCCCAAAGGCCAAAACACCAGCAAACAGGAGGTGTCAGAGCCTCTGCCCTGGGGGGTGTTTAACCAGGAAAGCCAGCCCTGAGGAATGATTACAGCTGCTCTTCTGTGGAGGGGAGCCCAGTACTGCAAATGCAATGCTGTGGGATGGAGTGAGCACTCCTCACCAATGGCCACTCCTGAAGTACTGAGAACTGCCATTTGTTTTACTCCTGTGAGCGAATGAAGAATGCTAACCATAGCCCTTTCCTTCTCTCCTCAACTTCCCTTTGAGTTTAACTAATTCTACTGCACCTGGTGACGAAGGCAAGGTTAGTACTGAAGAATGCAAAAAGGATTCCTGTGGCATTGCTGAAGTCACAGAGTTTATCCTTGACTCAGCCCTTTGCGGTGTGCAAGCAGGTCATAGTGC
Organism: Patagioenas fasciata; assembly: GCF_037038585.1. Taxonomy (NCBI): domain Eukaryota; kingdom Metazoa; phylum Chordata; class Aves; order Columbiformes; family Columbidae; genus Patagioenas; species Patagioenas fasciata. Next base: position 31,688,479 of record NC_092560.1, read on the forward strand.
TGCCCTGCTTGAGAGTGCTGGGCTGAGGCTCAGCACAGGGCATGTTCCTGAAAGTGGTTGAAGTCTCTGCTGCAGGAGCCGCATGCCTGCAGATGGCCATTGCTTTTGCTAAACTCCTTAGAGCTGTGCAGGGCATACTGCAGTCCCACAGCACTGTCACAGAGATGCAGACATGGGCCGTACCACCCTGGCTCAGTGGGACCTGGGCGTTACGTGCCATAACTAAACAAATGCTAGGAGGAGAGAGACTAGCTGGAGATGTGGATGGTAAAACATAGGACATGAAGAAAAAATACAGTACTACTTGCCATTAAACATTCATGAGTAAAACCAATTTGTGTGTCATCTGACCCCTTTCATCTCTTGCATTATACCCAGCAGACATTTTTAGTCTACTGGAATTTTGATATGTTGTTTTCCTTTCAGTCAGAAGAGAGAAAAAAAACTGGTTTTACAGATATGCAGCAGCTGCTGTAAATGCTGCTTCATAAACAACATAATGAGCAAATTGAATTAAAAATCAAAACACTGTTACAAGGCAAGGCTCAATGTTCTGTTTCTTGCACACCAAATAGTACCACTGAGTTCAGGACCTGAGTCTAGATCACTCTGCCTGGGAAAGCATTTAAAAAACAAACCAACAAAAAATGCTGATTCTGTAAATGAATTGTGAAGCACTTTGCTTAATATTTCAACAAGCACTGACAAATTTACAGGTTGGTCTATGATCCTGCTTCTGAAGGTCCGCATTCATTCAATCCGTTCTGCACCCTCAAAGCAGCAGAGACTGCTGTACTGGGCCTGACACACAGCACCGGTTGTGCACAGGGGCCACAGTCCTGGACCAGCCTTCCTAGGATGGCACCACCCCAAGGGCTAGAGCAGAGGACAACTTGGTCCCCAGTGCCAGGTCAGCTGTGACCAAGGATTAGGGTATTGCTTTTGGACAGTGAGTTCCCCAGGTACTGCAGTTGGACACCAGACTCTGAGCAGCATCACAGCTAAACCGCTTCCATAGATTTGGGTGAGTTTTCCCCAAGTGGTCCATGTTTTCTCAGTAAAGAAGTTACAGTGTCTCTCCTCTCGCCCTCCAATCCTGCTTGTAGGGAAGAGAGTTTTCCTTGTGTAACAGCATCAGCTGAAGATACACCAATCATGCAGTTTCCTCTCGGCTCTCCCTGACCTGTGGTGTTTTCTGCATTGGCTCTCAATGACTGAAAAGGTTTGCAGATTGGGAAGGTCGCACTGCCTGTGAACGGGAGAGGATGTCCCTTTGTGCAACTTCCAGACTCTACCTGTCTCTAAGAAGCCTGCATATGTAATAAAAGTACAGAGTACTTTTCTGTACGGAGTACAGAAAGCTGTTTCTGGTTCTATTTACCTGTAGGTTTTGTCTTTTGTTTATTAGGTGTGGAAAAAGTAATTAATTTAGCAGGGCTTTGGGAATCTGTATTTGTAAATTATTTTCCTCTTCACTTACAAAGCAAATGTAAGAATCCATGAAAATAAATAAGTAGGAAGGACTGGGCTGTGCTACAGAGTTTAGTTTAGGACAAGCAAGGGATCTGTCATTGCTTCAGGTGTGGATAACACTGGCTTTCACACACTCGGTTCCAAAGTGCAGAGGTACAAACCTCACCTTTTCAGCAGGAAAGAAAAGAATACACTGGCTAGGATCTGAGGTACATCTTCCTTGACTTAGGAGACTGAAATTCATCTACCTTGTCTGAAGTGGAAATGAAAAGAAACAAAAAATCCTGCAAGTGAAAAAATCAGGTGAGAGGGCAAAATGTCAGCAAGAAGTTTTCCCACAGGAAGTAGTTCTTTCAGGCTTTAGTATTTGAACAAACTGGGGTTTGGGGGTTTTTTTTGTTTTTTTTTTTTTTTTTCTCTAAGTGTTTAAGGTTGTTTTGTTTAAACTGTTCAAAACTAGCTCTGGTAGTTGAGTACAAGAGAAAAACCAACACGAGAACATGTGTAGTGGTAAGCAGAGGAGTCATCCACTCAACCTGTATAAAGATTTTTCATTGCACTTTCAAGTATTTTAAGCACTCGTAGGAAATAAAAAAAAACAACAACACTGAATGCCCTTGAGGACTGATCTGAGAAGTCTGTGCATTGGGAATTTTGTTGGAAGCAAAGATCTTCTTGGAGGAAATAATCTTTGAACACTTCCATTCCCAATCTCATTTTCTCTTGGTAATATACGCAGCAAGACACGCATTTTCACTAACGTGATATTTAGCAGGGGTCTGAATGCAGGAGTGGGAGCGCAGTCCCATACTCTGAAGCCTCCATGCTGTGTTTCTGTAGAGAAATGGGACCCTGATTTTTTCGGTCCCCCGAGAAGAGCTGTTTTTCCAGTGTTATCACATGCAGGTCTTTAAGGTACCCACAGGAATATCATGAGTTTCTAAAAGCTGATACCCAAGCTGCCTTCTGACACCATCAACAACCAGGCAGTGACCATCAACAACAAAGCAGTGACCATCTCTGACCTCTTCCTGGCTGTAAGAGTTTGCTTATCAGTAGCGCTGAGAGAATAACAGGCATGTCTCCCAGCAAGGACTGCTGTGAGGAGGCTGCCAGGAGGTGCCTGCAGCCTACAGACACAGAGGCAGACGCTGTGGCTGGCAATCTAGCACAGACACAGATAAGAAAGTTCAGACTTGTCAACAAGAAGGAGCAGGAGGTGGTGTAAGGGACTTTCTGAGGGCATCCTCAAAGAGCTCTCATGTGACATGATACACACCAGGTAAGAGTGCAATGTAATTGTCATTACCACATTAAAGAGAAGAAAGGCTGCAAGAGTGCAACTGTGCAAACCCCTGTTGGTTGTGATTCAATTATAAGCAAGCTGCACCTTGCAGAGGTAAGATGCTCCAGCCACCTCTTACACAAACTCTACTATAAGTTAATGCAGTCCCAGAGCCAGGAGCACCCCCATTGCTTGTTTTCTCATTCTTAAATGTTAGAATAGTATTTGGTGTTGCTTTTATCCTAAAAGTCACCCAGACTAAAACTGCAGGTGCTGCACTTCAGTGTGAATCATAGCATAAATATCACCACAGTCACTGCTCACCACAAGCAGGTTTATTTCAAAATGACTGTTGCAACATTCCTGCTTTGTTTGGTTGTTTTACAATCCTTCCTCAACTCCTGTCAGCACGCTTGTCTCTGGGAGGTGAGAGAGAGAGTCTCATCTCACCCCTGGTCACCCTTGGAGGCACAATCTGTTCAATTCACCTGTAAAAGAAGATGAGGGGTCTCTCATCTGACCATTCTGCAAGATAAACAACTGTGGTGATTTCACATGGTCAGGTTTTTTCGCAACATAACCACGTATCTATTACATCGAATTTCCTGCACAGCCTGTACGTGATGCATTGTGATAAAATAAGGGGAGGTGTCAGGTGCAGGGAGACACTCGAATGCACCGCTGCATTGACCTAAGTCTCTGCCTGGTGACATTGCATTGCACAACCATCAAAACACGGACCACAATGTGCCCAGACCCCTTGTCCTTCCCTCACTGACCTCCGTCTGTCTTTGCAGGGGCTCCTCTAGAAGTACAAAGGGTATTGCTGCAGGAGTTCTGTGCCTGAGCAGGAGGGATGTATCTCTCATCAGAGGACCTACAGTCATCTCACTGTCCCTTTGAAACATGATGTCTTCAGCCTATGTTGGCCAGGGTAAGAACCTGGTAAACAGGAGCACAAATCAAAAAATTATCTATGTTGTGACCTATTTAAAATGAAAAAGACTATGTCGACCCAAGCTACTGCCAGAACTTGTTTAATTGCTATAGCTGCTAGCCAAATAAGTCATGTGTGGACACTGGAGCTTGAAGTCACCAAGCTAGCAGGGCCCTACTCAACACGCTCTGTGTATGTCTGTAAATGCCTGGCTTGACGGGACTGTATTTAGGCACATGGTACTTCTGCAGCAACAAAGAGTCTGGGAGTTGTTTCATCTTTCAAAGGGAAAGCATAATGCCTTACTTTCTCCAGCACTCTGAGTACTCCATCCACTCGTGCTAGTGGGTGTGAATTTACCCTGTTCTGCTAAGGGTCCATGCTGAAGGCAGCCCTATAGAGAAGTCTTGTCCTCCACATGCCTCATGCTGTCCTTTCAGTTACTCTCTCATGTCGATAGACAGCTGGGCTTTTCTGACAGGGGAAACAACTTGAAATGTAAGAAAACAAGAGTTTGCAAGGATGTCTGCAGCACAGCAGATGACTGATTTAGTCAAATTGGGAAAAAGAAAAAAAAAATGAAACACATCTCTTCCAGCCTGAGGAAGCTCAGAAGAAAACAAGTTCTTCAACTGACAAAAGAAAACTCTACAGAGGCTATAGAAGAAGATAGCACATAAAGTAAGGCTCAAAGACAAGTGAAAAGAAGGCTGTAACAAGGTCCATGTAAAACAGCAGCTCTGATCTTCTGTTCTCACCTTGCCTACCTCCATGTAATATGAGCGAGCACTAACCTGTTTTGTGAGTGACATTGCTTCATCAATTCTGCCTAAAGAAAATGCTCAGTTCATAATGCTCAGAGCCTTCTCCTCCCTGCGAATAAGTTCTGAGGGAAGAAAACCAGGAGGGTTTGGAACACAGAGTGAGGAGCATCCCTCCAGCATGAAACACGTCCACAAACAGCAACACCACCAACATTGATTCACCACATTCAAGCCCTCAGTTTGGACTCTTTGGACACTGGATGTTAGTAACTATTAAATATTGTTGTAACACTTGTACAGGTTGGAAAAAAACACTAATGATTCTTATACTCTGTATTGCAGAGAGTAACACCTGCAAAAACTGCTGTACAAACTCAACAGCAGCTCTGGGGCAGAGAGAAAATTTCTTCTCACTAGTTCCACTTGGCCTCCACAGCATACAATATGCTTACACAACTGGTAGGAAGTTGCTAATTTCTCAAGTTAGGTGTTTCCACAGCAAAAAAAAAAGTCAGGTTACTCTCCATCTAGTTCTCTGAAAAATACCATCTTAAATTACATGCTGTTCAAAACACTCATTCTTCAGTAAGACTGCGTATGTGTGCCCTGTAATTAGTTTTTACTTTGCAGTCTTCATAAAATTTGGTACTACAGTGCCGAAAAAAAAACAACAGAGGTACTGCATTACTAGTGGACAAAAGACTTAGTGTTGTCAGCTATTCCCTGAGCAAAAAGAATTCATTTCACCATCCCACAGAAGCAGACAGTTAGGTATTTAGGGATCAACCCTGCAAATATTTAAATGTGTGTGTAGTTTATTCATGTGAGTGAATTCACAGAATTCTATGAAATCACCTTTGTGGATAATATTACAGGGCACGTTTCTTCACTGTCTTAGGAACTGGGATGGCTGGATGTTCCTCCCAAGTGTTTTAGAAGTGGCAGTGTTCTGGTTTTAAAATTCATATTAAATAATGGATTCTTCATGTAATATGTTGAGCTTTAATGCTGATCCTTCCCGTGTAACTGCTTTTCTAAGATGTTTGGTTAGAAAAATTATTGATGTTTATTCTCATTGTTCTCATTGTTGGTTTCTGCTACATTGTCAAATCACCCTTGGCACTCACAGGGTGTTCAACATCTACAGTAATTTCACTTACCCCAAGACTTCACATAATCAGAACCAGTCAAATGGAGAACCAAAACTCATCCCACCTTTGCCTCCTCCTTTGTCTGCAGTCTGCCTGCTTGCCATGCCAAGGCTTGGTCTTCCTAGCCAAGAAAACTGCACTGCCCTTTTCCTTCAAGATGCTTCAGTTTCTTTACAAAATAAGCACAGGTAGAAATGTGTTCCCTCTGGCTCTTTATGGCTACAATTAATCATTTCAATAATCTGTCTGTCTTCAGTAATGACACAGAGGCAGCACTAGGATCTTCTGCAAGCAAATGAGAGAACCGGCTGTGGAGACAGCTGGGCAACATAGATTCTCATTATCACTGGATCTCTCTTTTGTCTCCTTTTCCTCCTTTCTTCTTCATAGCTCTTCCCATCCCCAATGAGGAAGAGAGAGGTGTGCCACAGACAGTCTGGAGCTCTGCCTGCTCGGATGAGGGAGCACCAGCAGCTGCCGAGCACTATTTTCTGGTAGCTGTGGTCTGCCTGACTTTCCCCCAGTGGAGGCTGGCTTTGCTTTTCTTCTCTCCTACCAAACTGCCGCCTTCCAGGCAAGTCGGAGATTTCTCTTCCCTTTCACATCAGTGTGCTCAAAAGATACAGGAGGAGAGAAACAGACACACAGATGATGTGATGCCCTAGGTCTCATACTCTTAGGGGGAAAAAGCACAAAAGGTACTGATGGTCTGACTAAGGGAGAATGTCTGCATTGCCTACCTAGCAAAATTCTTACAGATGCTCTTTGAGTTCAGCCTACATAAGGATGCAGAATAAGGCACCATGCACTTTGCTGTGGTTGACACAAAACTGCTTACTTTCTTTCTCTGAAACAGGAAAATGGAAAAAACTAGTTGTGTTGAATTTCTGTTTGCACCCTCTGTTCATAAGAAGATCCTGCTTTGTGTCGCACTCAGCAATTTAGTGAGAAAAACACTGGGGTTAGTAACTTCAAAAAGCTGTTGGAGAAATGAGGTAACCCTGGCTGTTCCCAGAACCAGTGGGAGGGAGGAACAAAATGGAAACTTGGGGGAAAAACAACGGGCAACAGGCAGGTGAATGATGCAGGTGCATGATTGCAAGTACAAAACCAAAGGTGAGGAGAAGGTTGTCCAGGAACTTGAGGATAAACTGTTCTCCTATGATATGTCTCACCTACTCAGCATTCAAAAGGAGCCAGCCACAGCCCCACTATCTGCAGTCTTATCAGAAGAAAAAAACACTGAACACTGTAGCTGGGTTTCTATGAATGTACCTTTGCTGTAGAATGTGAGAACAGGTAACGAGCATCCTTCTGACTTCCTCTGCTTGAGGAGGAGAACAGCAATGGCATAGCCAAGACCTCACTGGACTGTGATACTTCCATTCTGTTGTTTCCTCCTCCTGGCCTGTAGTGAATTCAGGATGCAGAATTCCGTCTGAGCTAATGAATTACAAATCCTGTTGATGATTTCTTGTAGTCTTTCCAATGTTTTGCATGAAACAAATGGTTCTGGGACTTTTTCAAATAACACGTTAACATTTTACCTTAAAAAAAAAAAAAAAGAAAAATCAGCTTGAGAATTGGCTTTCATCTTCTGCCCCTAAAGTTTAGGTAACCTTGCAGTGACACATAAGCCGACTTGGCAGCAAAAGGTATTTGTCTCTGCATCCAGGCTTTAGCTAGGACAATAGATAGGAAAGCTGTGTGGAGATTTTATAGAGACACAAATCCCAAATTAATTTCACAATTGATCCCCTAATCCTTCACAGAACTTAATTAACAAAGCACTGTTAGCTAATGTTCGTGGAAGAGGAAGGCATTTTACGTGGAGTTGTGCTAAGCATTTGACACTGTCCTGTACAACATCCTTGTCTCTATATTAGAGAGACATGGATTTGCTGGATGAACCACTCTATGGATAAGGAATTGCCTGGATGGTTGCACTCAAAGACTTGTGGTCAATGGCTAGATGTCCAAGCAGAGACCAGTGATGAGTGGAGTTCCTCAGGGGTCGGTATTGACACCAGCACTGTTTTAACATCTTTCGCAATGACATGGACAGTGGGATCAGGTGCACCCTCAGCAAGTGTGCCAATGACACCAAGCTGTGTGGTGCAGTCGCCACACTGGGTGCTATCCAGGGGGACCTTGACAGATTTGATAGGTTGGCCTATGCGAACCTCATGAAGTTCAACAAGGCCAAATGCAAGGTCCTGCATATGGGTCAGGGCAATCCCAAGCACAAATACAGGCTGGGCAGAGAATGGATTGAGAGCAGCTCTGAGGAGAAGGTTTTAGGGGTGTTGGTTGATGAGAAGCTCAACATGACCTGTCAATGTGCACTTGCAGCCCAGAAAGCCAACCCGATCCCGGGCTGCATCAAAAGAAGCATGATCAGCAGGCTGAGGAAAGTGACTCTCCTCCTCTGCTCTGCTTCCATGAGAGTCCACCTGGAGTAGTGCATCCAGCTCTAGAGTCCTCAGTGCAGGAAAAGACATTCACCTGTTGGAGAGGATCCATAGAAGGGCCACAAAGATGATCCGGGACTGGAGCACCTCTCCTGTGAAGATAGGTCAAGAGAGTTGGGCTTGTTCAGGCTGGAGAGGAGAACACTCCAGGGAGACCTTATAACAGCCATCCAGTACCTAAAGAGGACCTGCAAGAAAGATGGAGAGGAACGTTTTACAATGGCATGTCATGATAGGACAAGGGGTAATGGCTTTAAACTGAAAGACAGTAGATTGAGATTAGATATTAGGAACAAATTCTTCACCATGAGGGTGGTGAGACACTGGAACAGGCTGCCCAGAGAAGCTGGGGATGCCCCATCACTGGAAGTGTTCAAGACCAGGCTGGATGAGGCTTGAGCAACCTGGTCTAGTGCAACATGGCCATGACAGGGGAATTGGACTAGATCAGGTCCATTCCAACCCAAACCATTCTATGATTCTGCAATTCAATGATTCTGTGATTTTCTGATTCTATAATTCAATCAATGCAAGGCATTACATTTAGTAGTGATACTACTACAGTGAGGTGTTTTATTATCTCCTTTTTCTTTGTTCTGTTTATATTCAATCAAGATTTAGCCAAAAACATACAATGTGCATTAACACAGTATCTAGGGTGGTTGCTGCCCTCTGCTTCTCTCAAACAGTAGTGATAAGGTAAGGCTGACACTTAATGAAACTGAGTTTTACACAGTGAATGGTCTTGCTGATAAAGCTTGGGTGCAGGGGGGAGAAAGAGCTTATTTTTGCTCTTTTCTGTTTTGAGGAAGTCGAGGCATAAAAGACCACTATAAAGGACTACCAACTGATCTGATGGGTGGAAAAGAAAAAGACAGGGAAAATGTTGACAACTCTCACGGATTCTACTTAACGCAACTACCAGTCACTTCTGGCAAATCTGTCCTTTGTTTGTCTTCATTTTCACTCTGCAAGAGGAGCCCTCAGCACACAACTTGTCACATGAGGAAAGGTTAAGGGACAGACAACTGGCGCAGAAGGGCCTCTGGCTGAGGAAGAGGACTTCTGCCTCACCAAGGTTACCACAGAAGGAGCAAACAATCTTGGCGGCGCTGGGGATGTATGGGATCATCTGCAAGGCACAAAATCCTCCCCAAGCCCGAGTGAAAAGGCCATGTTCTGGCCAGAGCTAACACATATATGTTGTGCTAGCTATTCTGGTATCATTTCAAAACATGTGCATACCGATTGCTGTTGAAAAGCAAGCACAGAAAGCCAGCCAGTTATCTGAGTCTGAAGTTTCAAAACTATTTTTTAAAGAAAATCTGAACCTACCAGCCTTTTTTTGATAGGTCTTTAGAAGTTGATTTAATGTTTTCAGTCTCCTTCAGACAAACCAGGCAACTGAAGACTTGAATACTGGGCAATGAGCAGTGTTTTATGTAGTTTTTAAATGTAGCCAAACATGGAAAGAGGTTTGGTCGAGTCTCAGCTTGACTTTGTCAGTTCTGCTTGGCTTTCCTTTCAGTGAGGTGCAAAGAAGAGGGGAAAACAGCTTTCTAGGTGGAATGAGAAATCTTTCTAGCCAGCCCAACTAATTCTAATCTGGTATTTTAAGGAGCATTTAAATGGAAATTATTGTAGTATACTAAATGCAGAACATTGAATACAATACACCGAACTAATACACAAAACTGTGTGATGTTATATTTGTTACAGATATGTTAATTCATGAAACAATTATTAGTAATAAAAAAACTAAAAATACTCTTCTTGCTAGGAAAAAACGAGTAATTAGAAAAATATTTTAACATTAATATGTTGACATTTGCCACTGCACATACAGTCAAAATAGTCACAAAATAAGGTTTTATAGACAAACTCTAGACTGCTAGTGTGTTGAATCTTCCATATGTTTCTTCCTTTCTTTCTCCCTTTCTTCCCTTCTGTCTGTCTCCATCACACTATTTGGGAATTAACCTTTCGGAGCCAGACTGTGAATGTATCTAGTTGTAGATCTGAGTGGCAGGACTGAGGACCTGTGTACATTTGCACTGAAACCTGCAGCAAGGAAAGCCTCTGTCATCAGAGATGGCAGCTGGAGCCGCCTGCGTTCACCCAGGCAAACCAATTCCCACGGAGCAGAGGAGGGACACTTCAGACAGCAGCTCCTGTGCCTCTCCAGCATGTCTGCCCCAGCCTTTGCCAACTAAAGCAAGCCAAAAAGAGGTAAAACTGTGTTTTGAACAGGTATTTGCTTAGTCAAATACAAAATCATTTTTTTAAAAAAAAAAAAAGTTAACTGTTGGAGAGGAAAGAGCCAGTGCTGTGTGTGGATTCCAGCATGTGCTCAGCTGTCTGCTCCTCCTGTTCATGGCAGGCATTTGGGATCAGTGTCAGGGGGCAGAAGCCAACCCAGGCACACAGGGCAATGAGGTTTCAACACCAACTTTCCAGAAGTGGGAAAAGGTCATATTTTTGCATTAAATCATGGGTTATTGTAGGAAATCAGTTGTTTGCAAGCCAATGTGCAAGGTATAGCTTACTTGGCTGACACCTGAGTCTCTGACTTGCAGTAATACTGCTCAGGGAAAGAGGAATCTGCAAGTAAAGGACACTGGCATGTGAATGATGAGGCTTGAACTTGAGCAGGTCCGAACCTTATGCAGCCTGGCCACAGTCCAGCACAGCTGCATGCTACCGTAGGCACCACAGCAATCACCCATACCAGCCTGCTTTGCTAGCACTGCGTGACCACACATCAGCAGATCACCCACTGTAAAAGCAGACAGACGCAGGTGATAGGGATGAGAAATTATTGTATGAACGTTGTGTCAATCACACACTGTGCACTTCTGCGAGGCTAAGGGTAAGGCCTGGCGAAATCCCTGTGGATGTTCCCATATGGTGCAAGAGGAAGTTGCGTAAGCTTATAGCCGCTCATGGGACAAGTCTGAGAAGCAGCACTTGGTTCCCAGCTCTGCAGCTGCTGTGCTATGTATGGCCTTGTTGTGGAGTCCAAGACACTGCTGCAATGTGAAACAGTTTCCTAAAATATCTTGTTTGACATTGGCCACTGACTGAACCAGCTTCATCTCGCATCCAGACAACTGTCCCCTTGTGCACGCTCACTGTCAGTGCCCCATGAGGAACCAGCACAGAAACCCTTCTGCTTCTGCTGTGCTATCCTGAAGCTTCAGTGTGCACAATTAGGGTGCTCCATGGGTTGAGGGTGATCAAAGAGGAAAAGATCAAAAGAAATTCTGCTCTACTGATGGTGAGAAGATTCCAAACAAGCAGCTCTTTGGTGGCCAGAAAGGTCCTACAAAAGACCTGGTGTAGTGTGTGTCTGCCACAGTGATTAAAGAGTTATTAAAACATTTGAAATCATTATGTAAATCTGACAGCAATTACCAGCATCCTCGTGTTCAATGGGTGAGTGTGCTCCAACTGGCTCTCAGAGACAGGCCAGGCAATGCATATTGCACTTATTTATGCCACATCTGTTCTTATTCCCAAAATGAGCTAACCTTTGCATTTATTTTGATTAGCAGAAGAAGAAAAAAGATGCATTATGATTTACCATGACTAGCCTCTGTTTTGGAAGAGCCTAGAGTGATATATCCACAGGTCATTCATTTGATTTCAGTGGCCACAACAGCATAGTACTGCCTCTTTTTGCTTCAGTCTTCTCATTTGTAAAGCAGGAATAACAGCAGTTGTGAGCCACCACTGTTCTTATCCAAAAAGCACATGCACTCGTCTCTTTTTCCTCTTACCTGATTTCCAGGAAAATAAACTTTAAACCAGTATGTGATTGTTTCAATTGCCTCTCTCCTCTTCTGCAAGCAGCTTTTGTTTAACCTTCCCTCACGTGATCTGTTAATGACGCCCAGCCTGTAACTTTAAGGTTTAAAAATAATTCCTCATATCACTCTCAGACTCTAACTTTATCATAGGAAATGCTTTCCAGCATGTCAGCTTGCCCTTTAGACACCACTGCTCCAAGAACAACAGGAGACAGACAAACAGGTTTTTCTTTCATGCTTTGCAACTGTTTACAACAGCTTGAACAAGCACCAACATCGCACTCAAGCACTTCAAGATTTATACTTCTCTGAACTTTGTTACGGTTTCCGTTTCAAAATAGAAATGTTGAGTCATTGTTTTTTCAAATCAAAATGTGATTTCAAGTATCAAATAATATATTGAATACTCCCCAAAGCCTTTTTTTAATTCTGTTAAAATACCTTCACAGTGATCTCCGGGGTAGAGATGGGCAGTGAAAAAATTGGCCTTGGTCAGAGGAACGTCACAATACAGACAGGATTTGCAACTTTCAACTTGTTACGACAGAATGTTAAATTAAGAAATTCAGGAAATAGTAACTACTTTTGTGTAAAAAAAAAAAAATCCTTTTTAGTATGAGGAAAAACATCACCAATGTCCTTTAAATTTTAGATAAACATCAATATAATGTGGAAATTATTCTATATTCATGAACATCTGCATCAGCAATTTAACATGATACTTCCCCATGTCCACCCACATTTCCCCAAGTTAGCTTTTAAAATCACAAATCTCCCAAAACTCAGAAATTACTATCCACCAGAAATCAGGAGGAGACACTGAGTAAAGAATGAGGAATCTATCAAATTGAGGTTTGAAACGTTAAGGACGTGAGTTAGACCATGATCAAAGCTTCAAAGCTGACTTCAAGTATGACTCAGTACTTAGCCTCTCTAAAAAAAAAAAAAAATACAAGTTAAGGTAAAAGAAGAAAAGAAATCAAAACAAGTCATTTTTTCCATGTGTACAAAAAAAAAACCCACCAAACCAAAACCAACCAACCAAACAGAAAAACCCACCTCATCAGAAAACCTCACAGAAAAATAATATTGCTTTTGGGAAAACCTAACCCTGAAGTAGCAGTGGTAGGAGGACCCCCACCCCGGTCTTTCTTGCAAAGCAAGCAACCCCTTGCATCATCCCCAGCTCCTGTGACCAGGTGAGACATTGAGATGCAAACGAAGTTGCCTTTGCTTTGTAGGTCAGCAGAGAAGCTGGAATGCAGTTTCTTATCGGACATTTGGGTGAGGAAATGATGGTTCTGGGAGATCACAAGACTGCTGAAAACAAAGAGATGTTTCAGAAAGCTTGTATCACTGCTCCCCAGCCATTTCCCAGGTCTTCAGAAAACTCACGGAACCGTGTCTGTGTTCCCTTGAAGCAGATGCTGCTTCCTTTTCTAAACCAATAATAATGCAACTAACTTCACTCTGGGTGCTCCAGCTGAAGCACGGTTTGAATCTGATATTTTACTAGGGAGAATCCAAAACAAAGATTCTTAAGTGGGTACTTACAAATGTCGTTAATTTCAGAAGGACATCATGAACTTCAGAGCCACCTCAGGTCTTTGGTGAGGAATAGCCAGGTTGTGGAGCAAGTCTGGTTACTTTTCGTGGAGCTGTAAGGAAGAAGAGAAACAGCTCATGGATTTTTGGTAGCCTTTTTACCAGCCACATTCAAATCAAGTTAGGTTAAAAATATCTGCAGTTCCTAAAACTTTTCTGAAACTGACAATAAACTTAGCATTGAAGTGAGTAGCATTTCTTAAGATGAAGTAGGGATATCCATTCTATAATTGTCTTTTCACAACCTCGTAGCTTTCTGACAGTCACTCTGGTGTCGGAAATTTAGTGTGCTTTTTTTCTGTATGGAGAATCTTTACCGCAAAATAGAAGAACAACATGATTATTTTTCTGAAAAACAAAACAAAAAGAAAGTTGACCTAGTTTTTTTTGAAGTTTCCTTTTCCTACACGCAAATATGGCTTTGGCATTTCTGACACATAAATCAGACTCTGGCATGTAAAATCAGCATTAGTGTTCTCTGAAATACACACATGCTTTTCTAAACTGGATCCATGTTTGGCTGAACAGAAATTCATATATGACTTTTTTTTTTGTTTGTTTGTTTTACCATTTAATAAAAGTTGGTCAGTGAAAATCTGCTATGAAATGCAGGAATTTGCATTTGAGGGTAGATGACGCTTTAAGATACTTCTTGACTAAGATCATGCTGCTATAGAAGCCCATTCTTAAGCCATGGTGTAGTAACGTAAAAACCAGATTTAAGCCAGAGGACTTTAACACAGCATAAACATGTTCACATCCAGGCCCTTTTAAGGAAGCCAGCTCAGCTCTTTCTAATCCAGGAACAAAGATTCTGAATTTAGTCTTCATAGTTATGCAAAAATCAATGTTTGGCTAAATAAAATGTCCTTCCTTTGCTGTTTTGAGAAATGGCACCCAAACAAATTGCTTGGTTTTACTTCAGGAAGTATCACAGCATGCGGGTTACCCTGAGACAGCTGATCTACTTGTGCCACACCCTTGTCACAATTAAACTTGACATAGCTTATTCTGTTTACATTGCACAGATGTTTCTGATACATTGCCAGCTTGCTGTAGCTTTGCAAGTCAACTACAATTAAAAAGGAGCTTTGTTTTTCTGATTTCTGTGTCTTTTTTTCTGACAGATACAGGTTGGCCCTTTCCTCTGTGCATTTTTACCAGGAGATCAAAGGAGAAAAAGCATTTAAAAGTACAAAACAAATTTCAGAAATTCAGGATTCAAATAAGTAGAGTGGTTCCAGAGGGACAGGATTGTGCTGCATATCTCCTGGGCTGTGCAGCAGCAGGTGATTTTCATATTGATGAGACACTTCTCTGGAGATCAATGCTGAGTTCACTCCTTCAACTGCAGAGGCAACATACTGCTATGCAGGTTCTTGGGACTATTGAGAAATGCTTGGCCTCTGTCACCTGGAAACTTGTAGGGCCAGATAGCTACAGGGTGGTTGGCAAACTTTTGGCTGTTGCAATGGAAACATGACCAGTTATTAAAAGTTGTTGTTCCCATGTCTTAGAAGAGTGGTATGCCTTTGGCAAAACAGTTGGGTTTTGCATATATAGAGTTCCTCAAAAGCTGTTTTTTCCAAAGCAATTTGGGAAGTTACCCTCCAAAAATGAGATATTAACGGACAAGGGTTTTCTTCCTTTAAAGTTCTGATCTTTAGGTTACTTAGGTTAGCATGGCTATCTAGATCTCCTCTGGACTGAATGGCATGGCTTCAGTTGAGCTTTAAAGCAGAGGAAGGAACTGAAGGAGCTCTTGATTTCCCTTTTTCTCTCTGCTAACCTTGAAGGAATTCTCTGCACATAAGACCCCCAGGCAGTTTCTAGTCCCCACAGAGATGTCTTCAACAGAGCAAAGACTGGTGTGGCTGCAGCAGGGCATCACAAGGTTGCACGATTTGATGGAAAATTATTTCTAGCAGTATCTGCTCAGGTATTACCGCTAACTGCTGCCACTGAACCTCTTCATTTCAGCACACCACCACCATGTTGGGCTTGCAGTTTGGCATGTGAATACATCATGGTGTGAAGAGAGGAGCAGCAGGAACAGTCCTGGGACAGAGGGGTGTCTGGTGGCTGTGCAATATGGCATTTTTACCTTGACCAAGGTCACAAATAGTCTCTGCAGCACAACCGGCAGTCTTCACAGTGACGTCAATATAATACAGCTCCTGAAAAGGGAATTTTCATCGAGGAGTTGGAGGTAGTCCTAGGCCAGTCTCCTATCACAGGTTTCTAAGTGGCACTCTTGTGATGACCAGGTTTTGACCATAGCTGATTTGTCGTGCACATGTGTGTGTTTCTGCACCTGGGCTCCCAGACTTCCTTCCCAAAATACTGGGAAGCTGATAATGTCCACATAACAGTCATGACTCAGTGCAAGCAAAAAGTCAGTGTGCTGAAGGTGAAAGTATTCCGGTCTCCTTCAAGAATTTCAACAAATTCTCAGTTAACATTTTCCTATGTACAGTAATTAAATAAACTTGTAGGGTGAACTGATCTTCTTAGTAAAAATGGCACCTGGCATTTGTGTGTGTGTACATGCATCAAGACTATTCACGAGCAGAAGTAACACAGTGGTACCACATGCTAGCTGACTACATGGTGACTTCCCCAAAGAGACAGGACCTCAGACCATTTAGAAAAGCATTGGTTTGTCTTGGTGCATCTCAGGGCACACTACAGAGCAGCAGATGTGATTTATGGTGCAAGACCTTCTGTAATTTTGACCTTAACTCCTGTCAAGCCAGCTTAACATCTTGTCCTTTTAATATAGAAGTTCTCATCCATAATTAATTGAGAACTTAATTGTAGCCTCTCAATGCTCAGCTGATACCAGGTACAGTTACAGAAACAAAACTAACATACAAAGAATTGAGACGTCCCATTGCACAGAAAGTATCAGCAAAAAGCTGTTAAGTAAAAACTTTCTGAATCCCACACAACTCAAAAAAACCACATCCACCCCCCCAAAAAAAACACAAAACCAACCAAACAAAACCAACTATGAGACTATCATCAAACTATATGAAGTTCATCTAATTCTCATGAGGTATTTCTATGTAAGTTGTTTAGGTAGTGAAAAGTTTCATGCTGGAAAGATACAAATGCGTAGTCTTACTCAGTGCATGCATTTTCATTTTCATTTACAAATAAGGAAATGGCTTCTTTTCCTTGGAAAAGACTGGGTTTGGAACTGTTGTTTGACAACTGGAAGTATAAATGATTGAACAGAAAGTACAAGACTATCTAGCTTCGTTTTTCAAATGTACACACACACGTAGTATTGATTGTTGCAGTGCGTGTCACACTCTTCTTCCTTTCAGAAGGTATTTCCATGATGGTGTATGTATGGTCGGTCAGCCACTAGCCGTATAACAACTTCAGGCAAAAGAAGAACTTCCAGAAATTTCAGCCACAAACACCACCACCAAAAAAAAAAAAAAAAAAAAAGCAAGTAAATATTAAAATGTTGAGCAAGTAATGCCTAAAATTTGTAATGCATCCAGTGTGCTTTTGCTGCAGTCCTGTTTTGAAGAAGTCCTTTACATGTTTTACATTCCTGCGCAAACTGGCAAGGCTGCACACATATAAACTATCCTGTTCAATCAGTCCTAGGTGTTCATATGCAAGCTTTTACTTAAGTAGTTTAGCTTTAAAATGCCTTATTTCCTCAGAGGTTTACAAAGCTTGCTTATGATTATTGACTAACCAAGGAGCACCATTGTTGTGTGTATTTACAGTTTTTCTGGAAGCAGTACACTAGTTCAGTGGCAGGAGATTTGCACAGGTACTTCGAAATGACAAGACAACCCATCTGACTTCTCTTTATGTATTTGGCTCTGTGGGGCTTCCTCGGGCCAAAGACTGCTCCTGGGATAATCTGGGTAAGCAAACATGTCTTGCTTGTTTTAACGACACACTGTGTGTCTTAAGACATCAAAAAAAGGGAGAAGCACATATCATATGATTTCTTCCCTTTTACTGTTGAGCAACAGTCTACAAACCCTGTTTTTTACTCTAAATATGTGCTTTCACATTTGCAAGCTAAAGCCATGAGCAATGCTGGGTTTAGAGTTAAGAGTTAAGAGTTTAAGAGTTTAAGGGAAACCTCACCTAGGTCTTAAAGTTATCCTACTACTGGAGGCAAGTTGTCTGTTAAAAATCGAAGTCTGTCTACTCCTGGTCAGATGCAGACCAAGTCTGTGTGTAAATCTTCTAATATCTCACCTGTGCTGCAGCTCTTGGTGTCGCAAACAGTGTTTTCCAGTAGATACTGCAGGATGCTATGCATAAAGACACTAGCCACACTGGTGGTAAAATATGCTACTCTTACCAGGTTCAGGTCCAAAGGCAGGAAAAAGCAGTTTTCAGATATTAAATTACAGGGGAATAAGAGGGACTGTCCTGGAAATGTTCCTTGTCCCAGTGGAAGCATCATGACCCTGCCCAGCGGGAGATGCTCCCTTGCCCCCGACCCAGCCTGAGCAAGAGCCCTCGAGGGGAACACGGGGACGGGACTGGGTCTGCAGCTGCGAACGCCTCGCCGTTTTCTCTCTTTTTGCTCCAGGTTTTGTTTTCCTTCAGTCTGCCAGTTGCCAGCTTTAAGTTCTCCCTAGGTTAAATTCCAGCCGGCTTAGCACGCTGTCACTATCTTCAGCCTGCCTGCACTCACAATAAACATTTAGACAAACATTGCCCAACATAGCGGCTCCGCCGGTGCGGGATGCCCCCAGGGCGGCCCCACATCTTCTTCGGGAGCTGCGGCCGCCGGCGCTGCCGGGGCTGGACCGCGGGGCGGCGGGTCCGACACCCCCCTGGTGGGCGCTGGCAGCGCCAGGGCACGAAGCAGCCCAGCCAGACCCCCCACCCTCCGCCGCGGCCCGGGCGCTGGCGGGAGGCGCGGCCCGCGGGCGCGGCCGCCAATCGCGGCCCGGCGGGCGCGGCCGCCAATCGCGGCGGCTATAAGAGAGGCCGCGGGGACCGAGCGCCATCGGGTCGGGGAGACGGGGGAGGTTTGGAGAGCTGCTACTGAGGTGAGCGTGGCACGGTGGGGGCTGCAAGGCGGGAGCGAGCGAGCGGGCGGCCGGGCCGGGCCGGCCGGCCTCGGCTCCGTCCTTGGCTCCGTCCTTGCTGTGTGGTGGAGCAGCTCCCGGCGGGAAGGCGCCGCCATTCCAGCCGCTTCCCTGGGAGGCTGCTGGCCGCCCGCCCCGCGCCCTGGCCCCGCCGCTCGAGCTTGTTTACAGTGGCGGCTGGAGGCCTCGCTTCGCGGAGGGGGACGGGCAGGGGCCGGGTCGGTCCATGGGGCCTCCCGGGAAGGGCTCTGCGGGACTGGGGGCGCTCAGTCGCCCCGGGGGGCTTAGGGGTGCGCGGCTTGCCCTTCTCTCTTGCGATCGGCTTGTGGAGGGGCGGGGATGCGAGCTGTATCTCGGCAGACGAGCTCGTTTCGGGTCTGTCAGGGCACGGGGAGGCGTGCCCGCGCCTGGCGCCGCCTGACCCCGCTCCTCCGCTCCCGGCAGATCCACCAGTATGAACCTGCGTCTGACCGCGCTGTGTCTCTGCCTGGGGCTGGCCTGGGGCGCTCCCAGGGTGGATCCCGAGCTGGACGGGCACTGGCAGCTGTGGAAGTCATGGCACAACAAGGACTACCATGAGGTGAGCTGCCCGCGATACGTGCTGGGCTCAGCAAGCGCTGAGTGCACTCGGCTGGGCCCTGCCAGCTGAGTCATGTCTGCTTGTTTTAATGCTGGCTATGGTCTGCACTTGGAAAGGATAATCACCCCCTCTCCCAAGGTCCCTTTCCTGCCTTTTTGCATCGACTGGGCTGTACTGTACTCCTTGGTTTTGTTAAAAGGGTGGCAGAAAGATCATCTCTTGAACAGTGTTAATACTTCCCATTTGAGTAGTCTAGGTTTTCCTGACTATACAAGTCTTAACAAAGCACATTATCCTGCAAGTGTAGTTTGTTTGATCTGCCTCCTTGAAGTATGTTTTTTTCTGGTTCATCAGAGAGAGGAAAGCTGGAGGAGAGTGGTGTGGGAGAAAAATCTGAAAATGATTGAACTTCATAATCTGGACCACACATTAGGAAAACACAGCTACAAGTTGGGAATGAATCAGTTTGGTGACATGGTATGTAAAGAGACCTGAAACATGCTGCTCTAAACAGCGATGTGTAATAGATGGTGACTGCATGTCTTTAATTTTTTTTTTTCAGACGACTGAGGAGTTCAGACAGCTGATGAATGGCTATGCACACAAAAAGTCAGAAAGGAAATACAGAGGATCCCAGTTTCTTGAGCCCAGCTTCCTGGAAGCACCGCGATCAGTAGACTGGAGAGAGAAGGGATATGTAACTCCAGTTAAAGACCAGGTATTCCTCTGATAGTGGATTTTTTATCCAGTTATAGGTCCAGTTTCTTGAAGGCTACCTCCAGTTCCACAGAGGAGAAACACTGTGGATTTGTTTAGTAAAGCCTAGTGCTAGTTTGATAAAATACCTGTACCACTTTAGGATTTTTTAGGTGTTCTGTACTAAATGTCTAAGAAAAAATACTGTAGTACCTTCACTTGTACATGCTTCGAGTGTGGTACTGAAGTTGGTCTTGTGGCTTTTGTGTTTTGCTTGTTTAGATCAGTGGTAAGGGAACTATAATTGCCTCATCCATCTGGATTTGTAACTTGTGATTTTTGTTTCTTCAGGGTCAGTGTGGCTCATGCTGGGCTTTCAGCACAACGGGAGCTCTTGAAGGGCAGCACTTCAGAAAAACTGGCAGACTTGTTTCGCTGAGTGAACAGAATTTGGTGGACTGCTCTCGCCCTGAAGGGAATCAAGGCTGCAACGGTGGTCTCATGGACCAGGCGTTCCAGTATGTGCAGGATAATGGGGGAATTGACTCAGAGGAATCCTACCCATACACTGCAAAGGTACTGAACTTGTATTGCAGGTGTGATGTTTTCTGTGTGGACTAACATATGTGTTGGGAAACAGATACCTAGAAAGGAAAATGTAGAAGTAATGATCAGTAAGTCTGTTCTTCCTGTTGCATCTTTCTTAAGAAAACTGGAATGACTGCTAGCCCCAGTAGAAGTTGCATACTGCACTGATGTTTGAGGTCAAAATCTTACCAGACCAGTTGGAAAAACTCGAGCAAATATTTTTATTCCTCCATGTCACTGCTGCCCTCCTGTCATAATGTCATGCCTCATCTTGCTTGACTCAGCAAATGAGGACCCAGCCCTTGTCAACAGTGCTACTTAGTTGTAGGGGTGCCATTCAGCTTCCCATAACAGAGCTGTTATGGACTTGCTACCCATACACCAACTAATTCTTGCAGCTAGTGTGATTTTTTTTTTTTTTTATGGTAGTTGTCAGTAGTGCTTCTAAGATCTATTTCTTGGCTAAATGTGCATAAATACAGATAAAGGGCAGCTTTCTAAAATACCTCTAATAATCTATAAGAAGTTAAACAGACATGAGAGGACAAAAGAGCAGTGATAAATTGTGGTATCATTTGAGAGCCTATAGTTTGTTTTTCACCACTTGAAGTTCTACTGGCTATGGCGTGTCTTTCCTTGCAGCTTATTTTGTGTTGATGGAATGTGCAATAGCAGTGCCATTTGTTGTGAGCAATGTAGAAGCCTTTGCTTTGGGGTTCCTGTTCACCTGCATCTGTGGAATTTTTTTTTTTCTAATCTTGACTCTTTGGAAGATCTAGATTGGTTATAGAAAGTGGCCAACTTCTTGAGTACACAAAGTAAGCAGCTGAGGTATGCTCTGTGCTCTTTTAGTTGGGGGGGGGGCAACTTCAGTACTGCACTTACCTACAAAGGTAAGGGAAGGATGAGCTTACTTACGTCTGTTTCAATTTGACATGTCCTGACTTTCAAACTAGGCCCTTCTCCTGAGGCTAATGCCTATGGCACAAAAAAAAAAAGTATAATGTGAAGAAGCACAAAATACATTAATGCTTTATGTAAGGTCATATAATACAAATAACTGACTTCCAAGTCATTCTGTACATTTTTTTGAACTATGGGAGGCTAAAATTCTAGATTTCAAGTGCTTGCTCATTGAGAAGTTTCTGGATTGCTTTGTAATTAATGAATACTTGGCTCTCTTCCATTGCCTGTTAATGCATTCTGGGCTTCTTTCCTCCCTGAAAAGAGATTTGTCCTGCTCACCAAAGAAGGCAGGGTCCCAGGATGTGGTAGTCCTTTGCATCCCAGTGAAGCTTTCCTTTTGGGCCCCACTTCCTTTGCTTTTTCTGTATCATTAAGAAACTCAAAAGCAGGTTCTGTGATCTCCCTCAGCTCTTTTCCTTTCAAAACACAGCTGAAGCAATTGGATCCTCTTCAGTCCCTTGCTTTTAAGGCAGCAAAGTAACAAAATGCCTCCTAGTTCCGGTGCTCACCTGTGTGTTAAGTGGAAAACTACGTAATAACTGCAGTTTTCTTTGCCTAGGATGATGAAGACTGTCGCTACAAGGCGGAGTACAATGCTGCTAATGACACTGGCTTTGTTGACATCCCTCAAGGACATGAAAGAGCGCTCATGAAAGCAGTGGCAGCTGTGGGTCCTGTGTCAGTTGCTATTGATGCAGGGCACTCTTCATTCCAATTCTATCAGTCAGGTGGGGATTGATAACTTTCTTTTTTTTTTTTTGAATACCCAGTATTCATTACCTTTCAGTTTAATAGGTGGGAAAAAACCCACAACAAATGAACACAAAACAAACAAAACCAAACAAAAAACTGTGATATAGAACATAACCAGGAGTCCTTTTAATTCTAGTCCAGGTTCTTCACATTTTGTACTTCTTTTGCATATGTGTATATTTGTTCTTCAGTTTCTGCCATGTTACACCTCACTTATGGTTCCTTTCTCTGACTCTCAGGAAGCTGTGCAAGATTTAATTTGACATAAAGTTTCTGGTGGGGGAGAATGGTTTCCTGCAGATGAGCGTGTTCACGTATGAACTTTGGCTTCTGCAGGTATCTACTATGAGCCAGACTGCAGCAGCGAAGACCTGGACCATGGTGTTCTGGTTGTGGGTTATGGCTTTGAGGGGGAAGATGTAGATGGGAAGAAATACTGGATTGTTAAGAACAGGTAAGATTTCTCTCTGCCTTGTAGCTTTTGGGGGCAGGGGAGAAAGGAAGGTAGTTTGTCACCTGTAGTGGGGGGTGGGGAGACAAGAGTAATTGAAGTCTGTTGATGGAAAATATCGAGATTGTTCTCCAATTGTATTGTATGACAAAAGTTAAACCCAGCTCATGCTGCTGGCAGCCTAATAGACAAGGCCCAGAGCAGTGAACACTAGATAATGCTTTTTTCAGTTAGTTCAAGGGAGCTTTGTACTGGAGCATCCCATAAAGATAGTAGATGTTAAAGTGGTGGAGCAGAGGGGAAAGGGAAGGAAGCCAGGTTGTGGGAGTGTAATGGATTTTTTTTTTTTTTTTTTTTTTGGAAGTGCTTCTCACTTGTGTGAAATAGGGTAACACTAGAGTTTTAAAGATGGTGTTGCCTCCTGTGCTGGAGGGAAAACAATAAATTAATGCCAAAGGGCACACCATGTGAGTCTGTCACATGTTCTCTGCATTGCTGGGGAACCACCCTTAAATGCTTTGAAGTCTTGGTCCTCCCTTAAAGTTGGCTAGGAGCAGTGTCTGAGCTTCAGACACCTATAATCCAGGGTTGCACATCAAGATCTCCACAGAGTGAGAGGATGGCTGCACCCTTTATTTCTGTAAGCTTGGGGTACCTCTTCTGTAAGATGCATTTAATTATGGGAAAGCACTTCAGTTTGGCTGCAGCTGTCTTGGTTTCTCTCCACAAATGTGGAAGGCAGCAGTTTTCAATTCAAACACTTCTTTCAGGAGGTAAATAAGTCTTTTCTGAATATGGAAACAAGCCCTTTACTTCTGTTTTCAGCTGGGGCGAGAAGTGGGGTGACAAAGGATATATCTACATGGCCAAGGACAGGAAGAACCACTGTGGAATAGCAACAGCTGCTAGCTATCCACTCGTATAATTTGAAGACTGAACATTTCAGTACAAGATGGGGATTTAAACTGAATGACCAAACTGATATTCACACGTGTGGTAGACTTATATCCTTTAAAAGCCAACTTGATTTTTTTTTTTTTTTAAACTTCTGAAGTATGTTTTACATGTTGGTGACATGCCACTTGTTTTAAATTAATGTAAATGTTGGTATGTAAACAGCTTGTAATATTGCTACCTTATGACTGCTTAATCTAAAAGATTCTTCTTTGTATTTTTTCCTTTTTTTTTTAATTACAATGTGCCCAAAGGTTTACTTTTGAAATAAACACCTAAATTCTAGTGTGTATAGATAACTTGGCTTTTTGGTCTGTTTTTTCCACTTGAAACTTTTATCAAATAGGCATCCTAAATTATAGTACTAACTGAAGCTTAATACGTATGCCTCTTTTCATTAGTTGCTAAAATGCAACTCTACCTGGGAATGGCTAAGATCTGTTACAAAATGAAATGTAGTGTTTGTGACACAACTAATTTAAAATGAGAAGTGTAAAAATGTGTTTATTGGCTGAAGTAGAAGTGACTGGAAATCTGACCTTCATTCTTTAAAGCTACTGACTCCCCAGAATGTGTCTGTAAGTGAATTTTTGACTTAGTCCTGTGACCCAGAGGCAATACCCTCTCTGCTGCTTTGTACTCCATAACAAAGATCTTTAGTCTTTTCATGCGCTACATGCAGCATCTGATCTCTACTCAGCATAGCACACTTAATGTTTTCCTCCTATACTAGCTTTTGCTGGAGAAAAAGGAATGCTCTTCCTATGGAAAGTGAAGTTGGGTCAGTCTGTTAATCCCTGGATACTTGATGGCTGACTGCACTTTACTCGATCCCCTACCCCCCACCCTTGCATTTGGGCTGGAGGGATAGGAAGCTAGTTTTGCAGCTTAACTAGCACTGGGTCAGAATTTATAGACACAAGTTTTTATGCGCAGTATCTTTCTGAGTCTGATAGCCATACATGCAAGAGAACACTCTGACTAGAAGTTATGGAAGCTGGATTTCCTTGTTGGAGAGAAGTCTAAGCTTGCATTTCATAAACACCTTTTTTAAAAAAAAAAAAAAAAAAACAAACGAACAAGATGAGGTTGCTAGAATAACCAAAACTTAACTATAGTTCAGTTGTGGATCTGTTCATGTGCTGCTTATAGATAAATTCTTTTAACCTGAATTTCCTGACAAACTCTTTTTCTAAAGGAAGCGCCTCACTCATTCCAGTGGCCATTTCACAAACCACAAAGCAGAAATACCGGTTAGAATTTAGCTATTAAGCTGACTTGCTAAGCCTGTTATGGAGAGCATCCACACTGTTTGGAGGAAGTGAATGTGGAGCTCAACTGGTGGTCCTCTAAAGGCATATGTTCGGAAGGAAGTGACAGTGGTCTGTATGTTCAAAATGAGAGACAAGGTGATACTGCTGCCAGGGAAATTACTACATAAGCTCCTTGTGTCATAGCTGCTTTTTGTTCTTGCTGCCCAAGGGAGAGACCTGTGTCTCTAAATAGTTTTGAATCCTGGAAGGTGACATTACTGTGAGCTTAGCAGCACTTAAGGTGTTACTGATTTTCTGTATTGATTAAAACAAGACAGTGAGACTATCCAGTGCAGGGTCAGACTGGTACAAAGCCTGCTGGGACTTGAACTGCAGCAAAAAATGGGCACCTAGGAAAGGTGTTTGGTTACTAAGACCAAGGTTAATAAAAGTTGCTGGGAAAACAAGATACCTTTTGTGAACAGATAGGAAATAACTTTCCAATGCATATGAATGGGAATGTAGCTCACAAAAGAGATAAAAGCCTCTGACTTTTTCAGAAATAAGATGTGATAACACAGCTATTTGTGTGCAATAAAACTTGATGACTGTTCTGGCTCAACATTCTCTCTGAGTGAAATATCAAGAAGGGGACAGGGTAAGTCAGGTCATGCAGGTAACTCAGTATTTACACAGTCTTCTTAAGTAACAGCTTCACCCTGAATTGCCTTACATGACACTGTAAACATTAAAATTTTGTGCAAGTTGCAGCTAGGCACACCAGTAGGAATTTAAAACCTGTTACACTTCAAGAGTTATATTAAATCTGGTTCTGTGATTCTGCTGCAGCAACCCTATCTTCTATAGAGCTGTTTCTTCTTTACTTTAGAAATACTACTAGTAAGTATCAAATTATTCTATAATGGTAAATGTCCTGTTGTAGGAAGCATCATCTCCGAAGCTGTTCCTTTGTGAAGATACAGCAAATGCATATTACGCATGTGTGCACAAAAAACTCCTGAGTAATTCCCAGAAAAGCTGTGGGTAATTAAAGCTCTTCATGACTGCATTCCAGTATTTTTTTCCAAGCATTCTTTGGTTTTATATTCCTGCTCATAGCTGATGTTCCATTTATTACAAGATGTGTTATTTTTAAAGATATCAGTGCACATGCATTTTCAGTAAATATCTGATCTATACTGCCCTGTTTAGACCCTGCCTAAATTACAGCTACTGGTTTTGTTAATGGGGCTTATGCATATCTAAATATGTGATTTGGGCACTGTGTTATACAGATGGTAGATGGCAGTTTTGTACAGTGATAATGCTCTGCAGTCATTGCTTGCTTTCATTGTGAAAATGAGCAGTTTATTTAAATTTGGGAAGAAAAAAGGTTTTGCGTTTGGTTTGTGTGTGCTAGTGCTTCTTAAATAGGCTGTGGTTGTCCTAGAGGTCTCGTAAGAGTAACTGTTTCTTCGACCTGCCTGGTGAATAACTCTATTTATTAGTAGTTGTCATGAGTTTCTAAAGGCAAATACTCTTGAGGCAAGGAAAACCATGAAATGAAATTATTCCACTTACACATGAAGGACTTCCTTTTTGAACTCCAGTGAGAAATTAATTTAACTGTCATGTAGGAAACTTTCTTTTCCCTTTAAAAAGTCGTTTTCTCATCCTGTCTGTGGCTGCAAAGTAGAATGGAATTTTGTGTGTTTGTTTTTTAATGTGTTGTTTATCATCTTTGCTAATGTTAAATCAATTTCTGAAGATTAGCACTGGAATAATAAGCTTATTATCCCCCTACATAATCCATGAAGGAAAGTAATTTTTAAAATATTTTGAAGGGCTACGGTGACAAAATATTTGTCATCCTACTCTGTTGAAACCTTACAGGGAAGCAAACATGACGAGTTGCATCCGTGAAGTTTTACTAAAGTGAAAGATTAACTGGTGGTCTGCGTAAGGGCACCCAGCGAACACATAATTCTGAGACAACTGGAGGTATAGGGAAGTGGGAATATCCACTTCAAAAAAAACAAGACAATAAAGACTAGTTTCTAAACATCAGTTATGCAGTATTTACTATTTATTTAATCTCCTTGATGAAATAAAAAGTCCTGCTGTGTATCTCTTACGCTTAAATGAATTAATCAGTTTTTACATATTAGAGATTAACTGTAATTTCTGGCTGTTAACCAAGGAATTGAGCATGCCTCGATGGCTGTGATAATGTACATTGATACTTCTGCTTTCTAGTTCTCTTTGCTGTTTATGAAGGTATATATGACAGATTGAGAGTCCATTTTTAATTGCAGTCCATCCCAATACCCTTCTCTCTTGTTGGGATGTCATAGCAGGAAACGCTAAGACTTAAATAATGTACTGTTTTGAAGGGAGGACTGTTTAAGATGAATTACTAATGGAGATAGTTTTTGTCATACTGTAAGCAGGGCTTTATCGAATCATTAGTGAAATTTCAGGCAAGTACAGGGGAACCCAAAGCATCTGGAAGAAAGGATATCATCAGACACAAAATTTCATTAAAAAAAAATTCAATTTACAAAACCAAACCCAGATGACATTCAGTAAGGCTCATCTGAAAACAGAAAAGGAGCCCAATTTAAAACTTCACTTTGGGGCGGAGGAGACTTGGCCACATGGTCCAGACCTGATCCATGGACTGATTAGATGTATTAGAGGCCTCAGATGAAGCTGCCTTCATTTGCATTCACAGGGAACATGACTGCTGTATTTGTTTTTTTCATGCTAAGGTGCATGAAGATTTATTTTCTGGTATTCTTAAAATTTGAGTTCTGCAACAGTTTTTGTTTCCATCATGCTAGTGTCTGTTGAAGAGCTACTGCCAGCCTTTGTGAGTAAAGGGGTAAAGAAAACATTAAAGCAGGCATTTATGAAATGTATACTGGGTTCTTTTTAAAATGCTTCTTCCTCATTATATTCATTTACAGTTCTCATCACCTCCATGAGATCCAAAACCTGCTCCAAGTAAAATCTAATAGCATTTTCCCATAACATGATCCCGGGAAACATGTTTTAGAAGTATCAATGTGTGTTGTCAGGTGTAGTGCTGCAGCTCCCTTACCTTCTGCAGTCCTTCTGGTTTGGGAAGAAGGGGTCAAAGATGGAGTAAGTCAGAGAATGAGCAGTTCCCCTCCTCAACCACCTTCAGAAGATGGTTTTGGGCAAGCCTGGGTTTGTGAGGGCCTGCAGGGCAAGATTGGTTGGGCTGAGATCTGGGCGAGGAGGAGGTGATTTTCAAGGCTGGTGAGGGCTGTGCATATGCTTAATGACATCTGACCCACTTTGGACATTCATTTGGAAGTAGCTTTGTATTTCAAAGTCTATGGTAATGTGTGTTCCTCCAGGGCGAGCATGGCTTAGGTGTGCTCTCCTGGGGTGCCACCAAGGGTCCTCTGAAGCTATTACAGCTATTACTTTATGTGTCTGCTA
This sequence comes from Patagioenas fasciata, assembly GCF_037038585.1. Taxonomy (NCBI): domain Eukaryota; kingdom Metazoa; phylum Chordata; class Aves; order Columbiformes; family Columbidae; genus Patagioenas; species Patagioenas fasciata. Next base: position 31,716,767 of record NC_092560.1, read on the forward strand.
GGGAAAATGTCCTAAATTCTGATTTTAATGATGAAGTCGATTTTATTTAATTACTAGTGAAATCTTCTGCACAGCGTGAATGCAGTGGCATAGAACTGATTAAAATAAATGCTGGGCTGTTAGACACAAACCAGCTTAGGGTGTCTGGGAAGCTGATGCTGAAACAGGATGTTGAGAACTCCTTGAGGCTGTAGCACATCTTGGAACACACTTGCTTTTGCTTAAAATCCAAAAGTCAAATGAAATAAATGTGGCTTCAGAGGTACTGAGTCACAGGTGGTTTTTCCTACTTAGAAAGGAAGTACATATCTAAACGGTATCTCTGTAATATATTGGTTTATGAGGCTGTTAACAAGTCACAGAAAAAAACCTAGATAGTGTTGCCCACATAGCTCTCTGAACAGTTCATTGCTGCATATATAGGTGCCCAGTTTTGCAAGATACGCATGTGACCAAGCGCATACCACAAGCTTTTACCACAACAGCACAGCAATGCAAGCATTGTGAATGCCGGTTCTTCTCAATAGCCCTCTTAGCATTCCTTCTGCTCAGCCGTGTTCGCTAGGATTGCACTTTGCTTTCCTCATTCAAGCATGAAGCGCTGGCTGACAGCAGGGGATTTTTTGACATAGGAAATACATACTGAAAACATCAACTGTGATGTGAGATTGTGTTGGCTTTTGGATATTTAGGATAATACTATCCTGTAGTTGAAAGAAACTTCAGTGTTTGTACAGAAACTAAAATGCCTTGTGCAAAGGTTAAGAATAAATACTGCTGCCGTTTTGCTATTAGTTGCGCACTAGTCACAGGAAAAATTGAAGGGGATCTGTGTTTTCTGATTCAGTGCTTTTGTGAGATCTGATCACATTTCTCTCACAACATAATAGAGTATTTCAAAAGCAAACTTGTGGTCACTGGGATTATTATGAAGTGGTTGCAGTATTTCCAGGTATTTGAACAAACTTTATAGTCCCCTTTTGTTAGTTGCCGTGTAAACCAAAAAGCAAGAGGTTTTTAATCTGAACTTACAGACAGCTGAGGAGTGGGAGAGGAAAGAACGCGAGAGCAGCAAGGCCGCCTGCCAGAGGCTGTGCAGCCAGCGAGCAGCTGTGCGTGTACGTCTGAGAGAGGGCTGGCCTCCTCCTCTGGCTTTGTTTTCTCCCAGTGTCGCTGAAAGGTGAACATCCCTGCTTTTTTCCTTCTATGGAGTTTAAATTTCAGTTCTGCATTTGCCTGCATGGCCCTTTCCATTCCATTTACCCTCCCTGCTTTCTTTTCATTTGACCTGTCTCCTTTTTCTCTTCCTGTGCTGGAATAATAAATCACACCAGGTTGTTAAAAGAGAGAGAAAATTGACCATGCAGGAGCAAAACAGGAAACCGGGCAATCAGAACGGCAAAGCCCAGATGGTGCATCACCAGGTGCGTAAGTGCTGGGCACACCAGTCTCTCCCAGTTGTGCTTTTGGCAGCACGTGATCTCGAGGCCAGTGCTGCAGCAGCTGGGTGTGGGGAGAAGGTGATTTATTTCTTTCCTGGGCATGTGCTGACAGCGCATTTGGGTGTAACGCTGAATTGATGAGACATCATGAACGGTCGTGCCCTGGGCTGGGATTTGGCTGGCCTCACACATTTAGCCCAAGCAGAGCTGACCAGGTGATTGAGCAGATGTGTTGCCTCCTCTGTGGAGGCATCTCTTCAAAAGTGATAAAATATTCACAGGGTGATCTGCTCAGCAGCTGACAAGAATGCTTGCGCCAAGCTCCGTTTATTGATGTGTGAGTACATAGCTGTCCTGGCCAACAGCCGCTGCAAGCTGCGACACCAAACTCCCTTCATCAATTGTAGTGGCCAGAATGGCAAAAGCTGCCTCCAGAAACCTGCTCAGCTCCTGATGAACAGGATCCTACAAAACCGTGATGCAAATAATTGCATTAGTTGAGAGCAACCTCCCCACACTGCCCTAGGCAGATCTCAGTGGGAAACCTATCTGTCATCTTTCTCCCCAAAGTATTAAAATCAGTTCAGTGGCATCAGATCACATGCTTGGTTTGAGTGTTTAATTTTTGCTGTCTGAAACCACATCTGTATTTGCAGAAAGCTAGGAACAAAACCTGAAAGTGTTTTCAGTAGCAATGCATGAGGTTTGTGTGTATTGTCCATGATGTCATGAAGCCTCAATATTAGGGACTGTCTCCTCAAAACTTGTGGGGCTCTGTACTTCTGGGTAACTGTTTGTGTACAGATCCTCTCTGTGTTCATTTTGTTCATAGCTTTACTCATATCTGGGCCTTGGATATCTCTGGAAAATTGATACATTTATCTTTGGAGTCTTGCAGGACTTAATGATTTTATCATCTTTCCTTTTGTGAATCTCTTTCCTCTGTTCCCCTAGCTACCAACCACCCTTTTGTCACAAGGAGCCTAACTGGGAAGTATAATCCATGTAAACTAAGAGCTCTTTCTTTTACTCTGTCTGTAATTAGCCTAGAGGGTACTGCTTCCATTATACAAATTAAGAAAAGTCTTGCCTGATTTTTCCAGAAATATGAGTTGGTTTTATTAAGAAACTAACAAAACTCCCTGTGTGTACATTTTGTGGAAAACAGAATGAAGTACAGACTTTGGACATGAACGCTCAAGGACACATTTGACCCGACAATTGGAACAGCATCTCCGCGTCAGCCGCTTTGCTTTCGCAGGGCAGGGTGAGCTCCTGCAGCAGAGGGCCCGGGACCAGCTCCCCGCGGGGCCGGTGGGCAGCCTGCCAGCCCCAACCTGTTCTCTCATCCCTCATCTTGTGACTGCAGTCACAAGGCCAGCTCTCTGCGACTGGCTCTTCAGGCTAACTTCATTTCCAGACAAGGTAATTAGCAAGCAACTCCTCATTTATTAGAGACTGGTGGGGTTTCTGTGTTTTCTTGTGTTGTTGGGTACCACCAGGTTTAGGTAGTTTGCTTTTGTTTTACTTCTGAAATAGGTGCTAAGGTGCCTTGAGACAGGAGATAAGAATTAGGTTTCGCAGCAAGTGGGAAACCAGTGCTTCAAGAACAGTCATGTTTGTTATATACCTGGTACAATACAACTGGTATGCTTTCCTTTCCACATCCTTCTCTACAAGTAATAGGAAATCAAGCTCATGTTGGTTTATACATAATTTTATGTCAAGAAACCAGTAAATACTGATACAAAGGCACACATGTGAACTAATATTTGAAAGCATATCTGTTCCTTCATGTACTTGATGTTTCCAGGTATTTGCAATTTTGTATCATGCTGATGAGTATCTGAGTAACACTATCAGGCGTCACCTTCTTCTGTAAGTGGAGGCAGGCTGTCGTGGGTGCTGGTCCACGCCAGCTTCCCTACTCCTCCCAGTGGCACTGACTGCACTCGTAGTGTGTCCCCTTTCTTGTCACTCCAACCACTAATTACAGCCTCTGGACTCTTAAAAGAAAAAAAAAAAGAAAAAAAGAAAAACAACAACTACTACATCTTCTTTTCTCAGCTGTCTGAATGCCCTCAGATGCCCTGGCAGCTGACAGTGGATGTAAGCTGTGGCCCGGTATCACAAGGGCTTCATAGGTGGTGACCCCTCCGCCACAGACACCCTGTGGTTTGTGTCAGAGAGCTCTCAAGATATGGTCTGAACTGGTATCGTGCTGGGAAGGGAAAGTTTAGACTCTGTCCCGAGGGTTTAAGAAGCACTCTGTAGAGCAGTCTGGTTGCAGGATTGTGCTAAATGTAGCAGGGGACATTTAAGTACATAGGAAAACAGTGTAAGTGCAGTAGTTCAAAATGGGACTCAGCCAAAGAGCATCCAGTGTTCACACCGGAGAAAGTCACTGATTTCTTAATCTGTGTTGGGGGTTTGCATGGGTTGTTTATACAGGGAAGATACTGATCTCTTTGTAGATACCAGACACCCAGCAGCCCACAAAGTGTGGGTGTTATCATTTAAGCATTAACAGGCACCCAAACTGGAGTTGTTTGTGAGGTTGGTGGCCCAGCACCAGATCCTTTAACAGATACTTCTGGTGAATAAAAAAACCAAACAACATACTGAACCAAACCAAACCAAAAAAACCCCAAACCAAACCAACCAACCGATCAAACAAAACAAAACAGAAAACAAACAAACAAAACAAAACAAAAAAACCCACCACACACAAAAAAACACCACAAAAGAAAAAACATAAAAGAAACCCCACTGCACCCAAACCATACCATGGGAAGACTAGCAGCTGGGTTTATATGCAGCTTTTGCTGTGAAATCATACTTAAATGAAAGTGAATAAGGTGCTGTTATGCTGGCAGTAGGGCAGTGCGTGACTGACACATTGCAGTACACAGATATGTAACTGCCAGCACAGGAACACAGGTATTAGTCACTGGGGTGTGTATACCCACAACAATACAAACTTTCTTTCCACATGTCCCTATAAAGTGATTGTTTTTAGAGGCCCTGTAGTTACACTGGGGAGTACTAAGTGCCTGTTATTGCTCTGTTCTTGATCATCTCCATTGGCCCTTTGGCAACAGGACCAGGTAACAAGAGATATTTCTTCTGATATAGTGCTGGTATAGTTAGCTTACTAGACTAGCCTCAAATTATGCTTGTTTTTAGGTTTCTGATTTTAAAAGTGTGATAGAGTTTCTCAATAAATTGGTGACAGCAACTGCTTGTGTTCTTATATGGAGATTGTGGGAGAGAGAGTGACTATATATGTACAAAATATATGTACAAACATATATATATATGCACACATACACTGTGTGTATATTTTGTTTGCAGGAAAACTGATGTACTAGCTTTCATAGTCAGAGTGCACAATTGCATTCTCCAGCATAAAATTGCCTATTACCTAAACCCTCGCAGTTTTTTCTGCTTCCTCTTCATTTTCCAGTATTTAAGCATTGCTTGTGTTTTGCTGTTGATTGCAGAGACTGGGGAAGCACATGACAAGGAACAGAATAAGCAAGTACACACTGTACTTTCTGATCCCAAGCAGTTGTCACCATTATAGCTTTAAAGAGTGCCAGATACAGACCTGCAGAAAGAGTGCTTTGATACCTGAAGCAGTACTGAAATCACATCCTCACCCCTGGGATAACAATACCTAAGGGTAAATACCTGTCCTATATAATTTTCTGTCTGCCTTTATTTAGCCTGTCTTTTCTTTATGAATAACAGAACATAGTTGTAAGTTTAAAAATAACATTGGAGTTTCTTAGTAGGAGTATTTTTAACTCCTGGCTGTGTCCTAATGTAATTCACAGAATGTTCTTAATAAAGTCTTGTACCAGCATGGCTGGGGGCATGGGGCAGGGGTGAAAATGAGCAGACAGGACAGGAGTTGCTTTACGGCAAGAAATTTGCCAAAATAAACGTCCATATAATGAGACAGAAGGGGTAGAAAGGGATCAGGGTGTCTAATACTTGAAGTGACGTAAACCCCAGTTTTCACACCCTTATCACTTAACATATCACACATTTGTTGTAATTAGTGATTTTTGCACTCTGTGGTCAATGAATGGCTACTTGTTTAAGAGCTGATTCCTGATCTCCATAGGTACTGTCAAGTCTGAGATTTGGTACTAAGGCACCAACAGGACAGATGTGCTGGAGGTGGCAAGGAACAGTAGTGCAGCCTGTATAAAAGGACAAGCTTCCCTCTGAAATGAGAACCTTCACAACTAAAAGAAAATGGGGGCATAATTGTGGCATCATGGCAATTCCTCATCTTCTGTTGCAGAGAACAATTGATACACGGGGAATACGCCTAAATAGAGTGTCATATCTCTAGAAATATTTTACTGTAATTTGTGCCTTTGAATGTTACCTGTCTGTAAATAACACAAGGCATTTTCCTATTCTTATGAGAATTTAAATCCTCTGGCAACATTGCAGCCTTTTCATCTTTATTAATTATCCAAGACATATGTAATTTTGGTGCTTAAAAACGCTGTTTCAGACAGCACGAGACTTTTGATCTTCTCAGGGCTGACGAGATAAAAACACCTGCAACAAATACCTCTGCCAGAAAATCCAGATAATGGAATTGTGAGTGTTGATGCGAAAACCCTTTCTCAAACAATTCCAACTGTGTTATATAAGGTGTAAAGCTTCAGATCAAATGGGGGTACTGACACAATCCACTACTTTTTATTGATATTATATAAAGTAAGTCACTTTTGTTTAATAATCAGGCCTCTGTCTCTACCTTTGCACTGCATAAATCAGAGTTAAATGACTTTTACATTTGCCTGCATGCAGAAAATAAACTTCTGTTTTTCCCATCAGCTGTTCTCATGATTTTTCTTGTTCTCATAAAGAGAGATTTTACTGAGAGATGGGTGCTAATTGCTAGAATCTGCCATCTTGAAAGGCATGTTTTTTCTTGTAGAGTGAAGATGGATGATCAAGGTCTAATATGGAAAACCCTTTAACTGCTCTTCTGGTGTTTCTGTACACAAGCAAGGTATTCCTGCACGTCATCCGGAGAACCAAGGATAAGAGGGACTCTCTGGTGAATACTCTCGGGTTTCACATCCAACACCGCCTCAGTCCCTGTAGTTGCCATCCCACCTGCCTGCTCAATGATGTAAGCCATAGGGTTGCACTCGTAGAGAAGTCGTAGCTAGAAAGAAAGAGAAAACACATGATTGGTTGCTTTTGGGGGAAATTACACCAAAAGGCTTACCAGAACATAGCCTTCTTTTTGTGATTTTGGAAAATTTTGTACCGAACATCAATTTTCCGAAGTTATCACTGTCTCTCTATCAGCCTCTCCTTTCCCTCTCCTTCTTTCACTTTCCTTCATAACCTCTGTTTCGAGGAAGAATATATTGATCCTGCTGCACCCCAGCGTCACCACCATCGTTTCCAAGCTGACATGCTGAAATGCAGTAGCAGTGAAGCAATATTTTGTCGAAAATGCCCAAAAGTAGCTGTTGGGCCCACAGACATCAGCAAAACAGCTAAGCCAGCTAAGTTAACAGTGCCGGGAAAGAAAAGCCATGTACAGACTTCACATGTTACCTCAAAGCTTGGAGTAATCGCATTGTGTTTGGTCAGGATATTTTGGAGTTTGAAACTTGATGCTCCCAGTTTCACATTTCATGATTTGACTATAGCCTTCAGAAATGTGAGTACATATCAGTGGCCTGAACTCATCTAGATCGTGACTTTGTTTTCAGAAGTAACTGCAGTAATTAGTAAACGAAAATTTTCCCTTTTGGCATGGAGGCACTTTCAGTTTGGGCTCTGGTACCTGTTTACATCTTTAAAATTGTTACCTCTGGGGTGTGTGCATTCCAGTGGAATGCACACTTATTTGGAACATATGCCAAAAACTTGTGTGTTTAAAAGGATGTAGATAACAGCTCATTATTTTTCAACAGACATTATATCTGCAGGTTTAGTTGAATCTTTGACAGTCTATGAAGTGCTCATGTATGACAATGTTAGTACAGATTATTTTTAAAGGCCTTTTTATATGTGCAAAAGAGAGAATGTTTTCTGGGGAAAAGGAAGTGTAACAGAATGAAATCATATACAGAGATGAAGAAATGGGTCAGACACAGGACTTTACTACCCATCATTCCTTTATCACGCTGTTTGTGACAAAACCGTGATATATTACAAAGTTAAATAGTGTGTATTACCTTCATTCTTAACTTCAAAGCCAACTGAAGTACTGCTTGTGCTACAAGGACTCCATCTGACTGGCAAAATAGGACCAACAGCCTTTGTTGTTCTCCTTAGTACACGGCCAGAAAACAGCAGTGGTACCACTGTGGAACCACATGTTGAGTTTCTTGTTGTTTAAGGGTGACTGGATGGCTTAAGAAAAGCAGTTTTCCTTCAAGCAGTTGTGCAGTTGCAGTTAGAGGTTTTCAGATGGGTTTAACATTTTTTGCCTAGTAGGGAACTGTAAGCCAGAAGTTCATAAAAATATTATTTAACGTATCTGATTTGTAAAAAAGGATCTATTTGTTGGCTGGTTCTGCACTGCTTATTGAGCATTTTGTTCTCATTTTTTCTTTAACATAAAGAAGGTGGTCTAAGTGCTAGGGCCTGCATGCATGTCATTTGCATTTGCTCTAAAGCCTTTAGATCAATTCCAGTGATGTTTGCTTCCTTTCGGTTCTCTGTCCAAGTGCATAGACTGCATTTCAGAGGGATGATGATCAGAGCACCTGCCACAAAGGCAGTATCTCTGCCACAAGAAGAGGTTTATGTGTAAAGAACTGTATATATCTGCACTCCAAGAAGGAAAGAAGAAAATTTTATTTGTAATGATCATACAGTTTTGTTTCTTTCATTACCTTCTCTTCTATGGTAGCACAAGCCAGATCAGCTCACAAATCTTGATTTCTATAAAATTCTATAATACTTGGTACATTTGTTATTTTGTCCTGTTTCTCATCTTTTCAACAATAGTTTAACATGGATTTCAAAACAAAAAGTTTAATCTGAAGAGACCAGTCAGCAATGCCACTTTCCCGCACACAGCAAATTCTTTTTTTGTCTCTTGCTCTGATACACAAACAGATCCACACTTTTGTTGGTTTCTGGTTGGGGGAGGGGGTGTGGTGTGTTTGGTTTTTTGTTGTTTGTTTGATTTTTCCTAGGATGCTGTATCAGACATTTACATCAAATTTGCCTGCATAAATGTGCTGACATTTTCTGTCTGGTATTCTGAAGAGACTTCTCTTCTGTTCTCCTCATTACCCACACCCTTGTACCTGCTCTTATTATGATAAATACATGCTCACCAGGATGGAAACAGTAGTTCTCAGGCCATGAAGAACTGTAGACATGAGGGTGTTCTGATACCAGTGTGGGAGATGAGGCAAGTAGTTTTCTGAGGACAAATTCCTGCCCATACCAGCCAAAGATACAGAACAGAAGCTTTTAAGTATGGTATTGCCCATGAAAGAGGAAGGTCTCTGAGTGAGAGCACCATGACCAATCTATTATGCATGGAACAATTCATAGCCTAAGCCTGACCTGCAGGTGGTCCACAGATCAGCTGTATAATCACATCTCTTTTAAAACATAGTTGTTCACAAGTTTGATAATAAGTGTATCTGATGCTGCAGGAGAAAAGTTGAAGTTGACTATGATGGCCCAGCAGACTCAGGGAGTCACTGAGCTGCATGGCACTGTATTGAATCAAGGTGTGTTTAGTACAGGTGTCCAAATGGGAAATCATATTTTCCAAGAGTACTGATCTCAGCATGCATGAAACTCACCTTCAACTGATAGAGTCTTTCAGATCAGTTAGTAGATGCCAGGGCTGGTGACAGTAAGCTCAGTACACATTGGAAACAGTAGACAGGTAAACTCGGTTGTCTAACATTGAACAAAACCCTGTCCCAAGCTCAGCATTTGCACTTTAGTTGCCAGTGTAAAGTGCAGAGGTCTTCCTTAGGCCTGTGCATGGACACATCTGCCAGCTGTCCATGGGTATCTCAATGGGTTTGTATGGTACTGAACTGTTTCTCTTTAGAAAAATGAATAAAGCCCTTGGCTGCAGTGAAAGCCATTTGATTAGTTTGTAATATAAAAGCACACAGGAAAATTTCTTGCCTAAACTGGCAAATGCCTAAAATTTCTTGTGTAAATTCTGTTGCTGACTATCATATTCATCAATAATTTTCTTCAGAGATGGAAAAATTATTACCTGTCAATATATCTAAAGTATTCTTTTACGGCTCCAGGAAAAAAAAAAAAAAAAGAAGTATGAGGTCGACTAAGTTCATGAGAGAGTAAATCTAGTGATTTACCTTTCCTTTAGGACTCTTCTGATTAGCAGGATACATGAAGATCCCACCATACATCAACGTACGGTGAACATCAGCTACCATGGAGCCCACATACCTGGCACCATATGGGGAACTGCCATCCTGAAAAAACATAGAATAAAACATTATATCTACCAGGCCAGACAGCTGGTAGCAATAAATCTGCTTAAATCAATGTCTGTTTATGGACACTGTAAGTTGTAACCCAGCCTGAAGCTCAACCTTTTGTAAGATGTAACGGTGATCCATGGGGTTATAAAATAAGCACTTTAAAGAGCTGCATTCACAGCATGCAAACCAGGGTGCCTGTAATATAAGTGCACAGTTTGGTATCAATCCCCAGCCTGTGAAAAAGCAAGGGCTGCAAAGAGTGAGTGAAAGGTTCTTCATATTATCAGAACAAGGTACCCATTTGGTTGCTGATCCTTCCATGGTTCCTCACCCCAGGTGTGAGGAGCAATGTCACCTTTCACTACACATCCAGGAGATTCCCAGAGGATGCCAGCTTTTTCTTTCTTCATCAGCTTTGTCAGGTTGTGAAATCGGTCATAGCATTCATTCTGCAGCTTATTTTGGGAGACAGCAATTTATTCATGAATGTAGTTTTCCTTGCTCTCAGCTTAGGAATTGATGATGTTGAAGGAGAGGTCATTTTAGTGAGAGCAATAGGGAAGTATTCGTATCGGTTTCAAGTTTACTGGTCATAAAAGTGGTAAGGTAGGAAATACAGAAGATAAGTAAGGTGTCTGGCATAATTAGAAGTTAAAGACACCAAATAAGCTCCACCTGAGAAAAGCCATATGTGTCACCATGCTTTTAGGAAGGGGAGATACACAATGAACATGGAAACTGAAGGAAGGCTTTTTGAAAGCTGCCATGCCAAGAAGTCTGCTGATCTTTGGTCATCTCTCACTCTATCTTCAGTGAAGCAGAGGAGGAATTTTCACCTCCCCAGAGATGACTGGAGACTGGGACTTCATGTGCATTTAATATATGTATATATTTGAGTGTTGTCGTGCTGCGTTTGAAAAGACTTCTGCTTGCTCTTTCTGTCTGGATCAGTTGTCTAATAAAATATCTTGGTGCTTTTAACAAAGCTTGCTTTGTGCTGATACTAGACCTAGAGAAATATGCAGGTAACTTGTTCAGCATTGCCAGCTGTGCAACCTTCAGGCACCACAAGTTACTCACCCTTCCCAGCAAAATCTTGAGCTTAGGTGGGAGAAAAAAATCCTCAAATGGGAGGAAAAAACACAGAGAAAAACATCATTCTATTTGGAAATCACTTTTTCAAACATTTCGGTGCAACTGTGAAATTTTGATATATACATTTTTTTTTTTTTAATGGGAAGATATTCTTATTTAATTGCACAATATAATGCAATACAATGTTAGTAAGTTGAGTTTAAAGCCACTGAGTATAAGACTTAGGTATTTGATACAGCTGACAGTAAAACTTGAACAGATGACTGCTCCAGCCTAAGTAGTAACTTTTATTCAACTGTACTTGTACAGTTTCCCATGATTCTTCTTGTACACATTAAGAGAACTATTGAAAATTATGAGGAAAACAATACAAAGTGTGAAAGACATGATGGATAAGACACAGCCTGGAGATTTTCTGTTTAGCTTTGTTTTAAACCTGGCCTTATTACTTCCAGACATGACTGATCAATACTTTTAAATATTAGATCCCCTCTTTTTCGTGGCTTATCCTCAAACAATTACATATTTAGACTTCAAATGATAGCTTCTCCATCTCACAACTTTTGGCACTTGTGATTTTGAAACTGCAAAAATTTGAGGTGAGAAAAAAACACCTTAAGAGGTGTTAAAGAGAGACCAAAGCAACTTCACCGTTTAAGAAAAGACTGTTTTCGGGGAAAGATGTGATTACCATCTAGAACAAACTTTTAAAATAAAATCAAAGGAAGATCTTTCTTTTATGCTTTCAGAAGATGATGAAGCAAGTCTTAAGAAAAGTTTGTTAAACATTAAGAAAAGTCATAGCATATCAATCATAAGCAGGCCCTGAAACAGACTGCTAAGGACCATTATCAAATAAGGAGTCTGAACCCACATGTACAAACTTTACTAACCATGAGCTGCACAGCTGAGCCACCTGCATACAAATCATCAGAAATGTTTTGGATGTGTTGGATTTCTTATTTGTGTGCAGGTCATTTACACAACTAATGTGTACATGGGACAGTCTTATGTGAAGCTGATGAGATGCCACTGATAATTTTAGTTGCTTCTTATCCTGATAGAAATTCACCTGCCAGAAACAGTGCAGGGAAAAAATACAGAAGATAAATTCTTCCATTCTGGTACAGTTATCACTTGAACCACAGACTGAAATGAGTTTTTCACCTCCCTTAGCATCCAGCTACCTGCATGAAAGGAATAAATAGTCCTTTTAGTTAGTGGAAATGTTACTTCTTGTTTCTCCAGTTCTTACAGATGAGAAAATTAATAGGTGTTGCATGTCTGATGGCATATTGCCCAGCCTTTCACTTCAAACAAAATAACAGAGCATGAATGCTAGGGAAATTAATCCCAAGTTCTGAGCAATACCAAACTGTGTGTTTGCCCAGTAAGCACTTCACACTGGTTTGGTTGATGCTAATGAAAGAGTTGCAGAACATTGATGTTTCCTTGTTCAGCATCTGTCGCGTTTGAATACGCTTGTGATTGCTCTTAGTATCACCCTGTCTACTGCATTTCTTTGCTTAACCACAGAGGAACAAAAATAGCTCATAACAGATAGGTCCTGTGATTTTTCTTTTCAGAACATGATGGAAAGTACTTCTTTATTCTACTGATTTCTGATGGCTAAGTTCCTCCACAACAGAACAGACCATGTTTTTCTTGCATAACTGTGATGACTAGAAGAGTGGGGAGAAGAAAGTCTTTTCTACAGACTACACCAGGAACACCCCGCATCTCTCTCTTCACATACAGTTATGGTGACAAAAGCACATTGGTTTTATTAGCTTTTGTATGTCACTCAGATACAGATGGGCTGGCTGGCAGAAAAAATGCTTCATGCTGAAATACGCTGTTGTGATAAGTTTTTGATGGCATTGCTAAGAGAAATCCTTAACCAGAGAGTCTCCATTGCATGGCTCTCAATCAATGAGCTATGATGAGACTCAGCTTCTCTTATGTTAGTAGGAAGTGAAGATAAAGCAAAGTAGGACAGTACCCACAGCATGTTTCTGAGTTCTACCATCAGTGAACCAGTGCCAGCTAGAGATCAGGGCCCTGCAGGCATTACCAGAGGAAGAACCCACTGTGGGAAGGAATTAGGTGGAATCCATGCAGAAACAGCTCCTGATTCAGCAGTGCCTATTATACAGTGCAGACTGCAGTAAACGTGTTGCATGACAGGCAGTCTTACAAACATAAGCTTGTTCTTCAAGCTGGTTAAGCAGCAGGAGATTTCATGATGCTTAACAAAAAATTAGCTTTACACTGGACTCTCATTCCAGAAGAGCTGTGTTTAGACAAAGATTTCCCACCAGGATCCATGTAATAATGGTAGAAGGTTTACAGCTGTCCTGCAGAACAGCAGCACTTTTCCAGTGCTTTTAATTGATAATTGATGCCTTAAGTGAATGGTGGTTCACAAGAAACTTTGAGGGTCAACATGGCTTTGTAGTCCAAACTGTCTGATTTGGGATCCTGTTCTTAGACAGTAAGGGAAAATCTCTCCTTTCCACATAAACAGTTGATTTATGATGTTTGGTCATCAATGATAGTGATACAGAACATGGGACATTGTGGACAACATCCTACTTTGTTCACCTGTTTTATTTTTAAATTTTCAGTTTTCTGTGGCAATGTTAGAGAGTCATCTGAACAGCATGTTGACCAAGAGCCACAGGAAGGAGGAAAAAGAGGTAGGATCAAAGGGAGAAGTGATAAAAAAAGTTACAATTGGCTGAAATTAATGCCTTGTCTCTTGGTTTCTAGTGGCCAGAAGGCCATAGGGTAAGAGTGGTCTACTTGGGTAAGAAGATGTCCCCTGTGCTCCACATGACAGCTGCCCTTCAAGTCGCGCACAAAAAGTATCCGTGCATTGCCTTTCTGCATGCTGAAGAGAGGAGAGAGAAAAGAAAAAAAAAAACTAAAACAAAAAACAAAGCTGTGCAATGCTCCATCTGGGTGCTGCAGGGAGGTTAGGAGCATCACCAATGTATCTGTAGCTGGTAAGGCGTACAGATGATGCCAGGAAGCAGGTTTCATGCTATGGAAGAATGACAACACCTTCTCTCTCTCTTGTCCTCCCAGAATACAATTATAATGTCCTTTTAAAATGGAGGAGCTGAGTTATGCAGTTTCCAAAACTCAGGTTCGTAGCAAGCTTTCAGATGGGCAAGGCACTTCCTTGTGCTTTGTGGCCATGACATTGGTGTCTTGGCCCTTCTCACGCAGACAACCCTACATCTCAGAGCAGCAAAGCGATGTGCTTGCTCAGCACTGCTGAGGAAGCTTCCCCTACCCCAAATAACCTGTGCACTACTGTGCTGCTTGCTTTAAAGTAAGAAAAATACCTTCAGCCAGCTTCTGTTGCATTACTGCAACAACATTTTCAATATGTGTTCCTTGAATGAAGCACAGACAAAATAGTGTTTGCAAATGAGGTTATTCCTCTATGTGCTAACCTAAGGATTTAGTGAATCACATGATACAACTGTCCTCACTGAACCTGAGGTGAAATATATGTGTCTGGTCTTTCCACTGTGTTTGAAATCTCTTCAGTCTTTTTCTAATTGCTTGAGGTTGATTATTTTTCCCAGAGTTTTATTTAAACAACACTTCAGTGGTTTGCAAAAACATAAATGGACAAATCCAGCGTTACTGCATTATACTGAATACATAGCTCCACATAATGTGAGCAGAATGAGAAGGACAGATTTTCTATTTCCCAGCTGGACTAGTTTTCAGGAAGTATGAAAGTTGTGTCACGAGCTTCTGCTTCTCTCACAGCTGGACTGAAAGCAGACTTTGAAGTTTCAAAATAACCTCAAATATTCAAAATGAATACATTTTAAATGCTGTGATGTGACACCCTCTGTTGTGACAATCTGGATAACATGGAAAAGAAGTCAGCATTGCAGTTATATCCAATGTAGCAAATTCAGATTTTCAGCTCAGAAGGAGCTTCTCACAGAATTACAATTTGAACTCTTACTTGTAACATTTCTCTTGTACAGCACCCTGAAGTTTTCTACTGGAAGAACATTAAAACCAGCTTTCTGGTCAAATTCAGTCCTGAGCTGCTACATGTCACTAGGTTTCATTATGACTTACTGGTCACACGGACACACTTCCTAGAGACCCTAAAGCTTTCCACATCGAGAGCTTCTGCTGTGTTCTCCTAGCACTGACTAGAGGCCATGCAGAGCTGTATGTCCCAACAAGCGAGTTCATCAGACATGGGATGTTCTGAGCTATATCTTTCTGAGGTATAGTCCTTTTAACAACAGCATATAGTGAAATTGTGCTTCACACCACTTTCATTTATTTCCAGCCTGCGGAGTGGTTCTTGATCCACGTGATGCAAATAGTGCAAGAATGATACCACATTTCTCAGATGCAACCATATACAGGGAGGAGAAGGTGATGCCACCCAGATCCCAGCAAGCACCTTCTGGCAGGACATGGAATCTATCCCCAAATGCCCAGCTGCAGATACAACTGAGCTGCATATTCAGAAAAGCTAGAAAACAAGAGTACCCCCACGTTTTGCTGGCACAGTTTCAGAGCTTTGTCAAAAAAAATGGTTGTTCACGTACAACACATTTTTCTCCACACAGTAATAAACAAGCTATGAATTTACTTTCCAAAGTCTAAGTTATAAAAAATGTCAGGGCACCAGAAACCAACACATCAGGTACATACCCAAAATGGACCTGATGACATGAAAGGCTTACATGCGGCTGACCTGAGCAAGGCCTTCAAATCCTTTCCCCTTGGCCAGGACTGCACGGGGGCAGTGCTTGCCAGCGCACAGTACATCGAGTACAGTGCTAATATTCTCTTACCTCAGGGAATTTCTTCTTTTGTAAATATTCTGTCATCGCAGGATCAAAATACTTTGCATAACCTTCATTGAGACTGTATACCTTCCCTTTCTTCTTGATTTTAACATCTTTGTCCACCAAAATAAATTCACCGAGAGCCTACAAAGCAAGATAGACCAGCTATCAGCAAGCAGCAGAGCATTTTGTTGACTTTCTGTAACAGTTCTCACACTACAGAGGCAGGAACACTAACAGAGCTTGTTCCTTTCAGCACCAGTCTTGTGTATAATTTCACACTATTTCAAACAGAGCAGAAAGCACAGAATCTGCATTAGGTTAATGAAAACTTTTCACATTGGTAGTATAAACAAAATGCAATTTTACTATAATAGTTAGCATACCAAATGGACACCAGCCAGCCCTGAAAGTAGATGGATCATGGATCTCTCTCCACAAATCATAAGGTTACAAATTAAGAGTTTACACTGCTTTCTGGTTTTCAAACTATTTTTGCCTGTCTTGTCTAAATATCTTAAAGTGAATGTGATCAGCTACCGCCAAAGTGTTGCTGTCTGCAGTTTGAGTGCAACTTCCACCTTCTCTTCCTCTGTCTCTAACCAGAGCAGTTCTGCTCCCAGTTCTCCCCTCTTGGAATGAGCCTATTTACAAAGCTGAAAAGGAGTTTTGATAATAACGCATCCTTTTATCAGAAAGAACTCCTCCGTTATTGCCCACATCTAATGTTGGTTTCTCAAATGAGCGATGTCCTTCTTGCATTCTTTCTGCAATACATGTTGGGCTCCCGGGCTGGGCACCAGGGACTGAGACATGTTTGATTGCATGGGCATGGCTGCGCTTTTCAAATTGTTGGGCATCCAGCTTAGAGGACTCAGCCATAAGCCCAAACTGCACTCAGGAAATCAGACATCACTCTGCATGAACTGTATCAACAAACAGTACTTGCCCCAGGCTAAACACTGAAAAAGCTGAGGTTCTCATACAGATAGAGAAACAAGAACAAGAAATAAGCAGAATTCCTTTAAGTGGAGGCAAAGACACTGTTCAAAGTAAATTTTCTTAAGTGTTTGTGCAAACCAGCAGTCTGGTTTGAATGATCAGGTCTTCAAATGCTATTTAACTTAAGCTCTCTTCCAATGAGTAGAAAAAACATGGAGTAGTATTACAACTAACACACTCATGTGTTATTAAATGCTTGTAAGGTGGAGGTGTCATGCTCCAGGATGTGTGTAAAAAGAAAACAAACCAAACAATCATGTAGACTGCCTAGATTACAGAGACAAGGAGTAACAAAAATGAGTAAACCCAAGCACGGAAAGCTCTGAAACACGGTGGCAATGTGATTAACACTATGACTATACCGGATCGAGCATGAAGCAGTCCACTCCTTGCCCTGTGGAGAGGGCGACCAGTGTAGCACTGCCGTACAAGGCATAGCCTGCAGCAACAATATTGCGTCCGGGCTGAAAAGCATCTTTCTCAGAGGGTTCGTTGTCTGTTTCCTGAGGAAAAATTACCAGTGGACTGAAGATTAAATTTTTATAAGAAACAGTAAAAACAACACTTCAATAATGTGGGGCAGATTTCCTTTTTGTGTCTACGCAGGCCTTCGAAACAACCAAAACAGAGGTTATTCCCACTAGTTCAGGGCAAGTTTGGTACAAGTACATGTGCATGCTGGGACATGGCATTGAGAGTTTGTTATTTTATACATCATGCATTCAATACGATACCTGCAACAAAGCTGATACTTTAGCATTGCAGCCCAGTCTATTAATTCAAGATCATCAGAAATCTGAGACAGAACAGAGCTACTAATTTTCTGTATATGTAAACATAACCTATCACACTGACACTCTTCAGAGGGAATAACTATGGGCTGAATTCAGTTATTAACATTACAGACAAGTTGCTTCCAGTAATACAGTATTCAAGAGTAGATGGTGCAACACGGTGGAAGCAAGGTTGTGCATTGGTCTCTGCTGGTGAAAAGATGGGTAACTGAAGTGATACGAGTGTTCACATTATGCATAAAATAACAAATGCATTTGTGGTGCAATGTGTGTGTGTGTCTGTGTAGATATGCACATATAACTTTACATAGAACATTCATGTGGCATTTTACTTCAGGCTTTTGATTGATTTCTGACACTTGTATTTTGATTTGACACTTTGATTATCACTGGATAACGATAACACAAGCAGAGCTGGTGCAAATATTTCCAGCCAGCTCTGGGGGTGTACCTGAGCCATGGCTCACTTTAGTTTGACTGGTGCAATATGAAAGGAGAACAGCCAAGAGTACTTGGGAAGTCTGGCTCCAGCCTTCACCTCCTGGGACTACAAAATGGGTAGGGAATGCTTTATACTGATGTTTTTTTAAAAGCTTGTTGGCTCTAGTGGGTCTTCTGTGAATGTTTTGATGGTGGTTCATGAGGAGTTAAAATGAGAACGTCCTCAGATCCTTTCTTCAGTCTCTGTTTTGGCATTTTGTTGTTGCAAACACAGACAATTTCTCAATGGTTGCATGGTCTTGATTAGATTGAGTAACACCTGTACAGAAATAGCAGGTCTAACCCAAAACATATGGTTACAAAATAAAAATCAGTGGAGATTGTTTTGTGTAGGAAATAAAATATATTATGAATATTGAGTCAATTCTTTAAAGAAACTAGAATGCCTTCCATAGATATTTTCCAAAGGAAAGCACCTCTCCTCCAACAAACAGAGAAACTTTCTGCTGTTCTTCATGGCATGGAGCTCTCAGGGTACCCATCAGGGTCCTAGCAAGCCGGAAGGCTAAGGGCGAACTGGGGATCCTGTTCATAGTTGTATGCCAACATCTAGAGGAAAACAGAGATGTGGGGTACCAAAACTAGGTCTTTCATGCTATATGAAACTGTAATTCCCATCAAAATATTTTCATTTTCAGCAGAAAGATTTTGTTACTTTTTTACTTTCACTTACAGTTTTCAGCTGTATTTTGTCAAAAACTTTTATTATTATTATTTTGCCAAGTTCTTCCATGGAAAAAAATCCAGTTGCCAACCAACTCTCCATTGGAGCTGAAATTTCACATGTACAAATACATAAAGTACACAGCCCCTTGGAATTACTCTGTCAAGCTGCTCATTCAGAGATGTTATAATGCATTTAATGAAGAGAGACTAGTGAAAACCGCTGTTTGTATGTTCCAGAGCTTTGAATACTGACTATTAGTGGCTAATCCTTAACTAAATAATCTTTTACAAAACCAACTATTATACCCTACAAGGCATCTTCTCTTTCAAAACTACATACAACCCAACATCAAACAGGATGCTGCAGATGCAGCCAGGATCCTTGATCTGCTTCCTGCGAGGAAGTTTGTCTTGTGACTGTGCATCAAAAGCAATGGTTGTCTACAGCAGACTAATTATTTGCCACATTAAACACAGAACTAAATTTACATTTACACCACTAGTTGCAAGCCTATTATGATTCCACTAGGTTTTTTGGTGTGCTTTCCTCATTAAATAAAAAGCAATTTTGCATATATACAGTAAGGAGGCTTGTTTTGTAGAACATGTTGTACGTACAGTAAACACAGCTGCTGTTTACATATGATATTGATTTAAAATACATTTTTCTGAGATGAGACTTTCAGCTCTACCTCTTAAATGCATTTTCTATGTTGATATGGCTAAGAAAACACATATTTGTTGATGATTCTGAAAAAAACAGAGGAACTCCTCCCTCAGGAGATGGACAGTCAGACAGAATTAACTTGCTTTTCCTTCCTTATTCACAACTGTGTTTCCAAGAGCCAGCTTCCAAAAGGAAGGAAATAAAAGCTCAGTCACAAACGAACATGTCGCAAAGCTTCTCAGAATGTAAAAGAGCTGGAGATCAGCTGATATTACGTTGTTAGGACTGCAGGAGTTTTGTCCTGCCAAGTACTATGTACTGTGAACCAAACCAGTAAATTGAGCTGGCCAGTAGAATCTGATAGCTGCTGCATATTCTCACTTCTTTCTGGTGCACAGATGGATTTCCTTTCTATTATATTATAGTTTAACTATGAGACAGTGGTAATGAAATCTCTTTAGAGGTCTTTATGCAAAGCACTGAAAGAGGCAAAGGGACTGCAGAGAAGCCCTGACAAGAGTTGCCAGACTTTTTTGGGCTCATCATTGGTGTGAAGCAGATGAAACAAGGTCCCCAGAGTCTGGTTATAGGGATACCCCAAGGTGTTATCTGAGTTTGAAAATTTTTGCATGTATGATTTGCCCACATCAGAGGAGGGAGTTCTTGTTGGCACTGGGAGAAGCTCTGGAAGGACTTGGTTTCCACGTCTCTGTTCATCTCACATGTTTCATGAGTATCTTTTGACTTTGCCCTGAA
Source organism: Patagioenas fasciata (assembly GCF_037038585.1). Taxonomy (NCBI): domain Eukaryota; kingdom Metazoa; phylum Chordata; class Aves; order Columbiformes; family Columbidae; genus Patagioenas; species Patagioenas fasciata. The sequence continues at coordinate 31,737,014 of NC_092560.1, forward strand.
TGTTTATACCTTGTCCATGAGAGACCACATGGAGGGCAGGACATTGGCCTTATGACAATGGAGGGAGGGGAGAAATAAAATATATCTTAGGCACTGGGCAGTATTAAAAATGAAAATTGAACTAAAACAAAGCAGCAGAGTTTTGAAGCATATATGTGGGGTAAGAATTGAGAGTTGTAGGTTCAGCTCAGTGGCACAAAAAACTGGGAATAATCCAAGCAAAAAAATACTTCTTATCACCACATCCTGACAGTCCAGCAGCTGAGAGCCCCTCAGCAGCAGTGATTGTCAAGGTCCTATCTCTTGCCCTGGCTTCTGCTGATTCAACAAGACTCCTCCCTCAGGCCCATATTTCTGATGTTTCTGGTCTTTTTAACAATACTACCCATGCTTCAGAAAGTAAAAGACAGGTGGAAAATTACATAAACCTAAGACGGCATTTATTTTTTGGATGGTTTTCTCAAACAAACTGGTGCAGTGCTTTTTTGACAGGAGATGTAATAGTACCTGCCACCATAGTGGTGGCTCTGGATTGAGGGCAGCCAGAGAACCATTTTCAGATTTGAAATGTATTGGTCAAGTTTGGCCTTTGTAGAAAAGTGTTGGTTATATTTTTTTCCTAAAATAAGGCAAATATTCTGGTTCTGGAAGGTGTGCCTTTGGAAATGAAGTTACGGTGCTGACATGGTGAGAAAACCAGTCATACAATCATTTGAGAACTGGAAGGTGCCAAATATCAGACAGGTGCTAAGGGTCATCCTTTGCAATTACAGTTGTTCTAGCTTTTCCAAAATGATGTTCATGAACCTTAAATGGCTTAATGAACTATATTTTCTTTTTTAAGTGATTCTCATCCACTGGGATAGATATCTCATTCCTTCCACACTACCCTTCAGTAACAATCAATAAAGCATTTTTTATTATTTCATTATTTCAAAAAGTTTGAATTAATAGTGTTTGAGGTTAATAGTGTTGCTATGAAATTGTCTTGTCTGAGAAGGTGCATTAATTAATATGTACTTTGGAAATAGCATTTTAATGGCAAGAATTATGCAAGTGAAAGTCTGTAAATTCAACATTGTTTCTAACTTTCCAGAGGAAATTGATAAGTTGTTCTTGTAATTGACAAACTGCACTTCATGCTAGCAGCAGGATTTTCATTTGCATATGAAGCACTTGTACAAATCAATGTGATTTTCTTTTTATGAGGAGCTGAAGGGTATCCACCCACTTGAAAACCAGTAACTTAGAAACAGTATTTACAATAAATATGATAAGGTATATTAGAACAACAACAACTACAGAAGGATCAGAAAATTAATTGAAAACGTGAGTATTTGGGAACAACATGGGTTCTTCAAGAAATGTTTCTATTCTGAAGGAGAATCCTAGGGAAGACTGAGCAGTCTGTTGTCTTTACATGCATTGACAGGTGAGTAAAGGTGGTGATATAATCTGCATTTCAACCTGGTAAACTATATTAATCACACTGAGCACTTGCCTTTATAGTTACGCAGAGTAACCTAACACAACACTCCTAAACAGAAGGCTAGTGTTTAACATTTGTAAGATGATACCACATTTAAGAATAGTGGACAACACAGCTACTTCCTACTGTAAATGTGGAGAGGTGCTGTAGTCTTTGGGGCTATCTTTACAGAAATAAATGAAATGGGTGGGAGACACTTTGCTTACCATAAGGGCACATGACACAGATTTCATCCAAACAGCTAAGCTCTTTTCCCTACAAAAAGCAAGGTCATAGATGGTACTGGAGGTAATCCCTGGGCTGCTGTTTCCACAAGCCATACCCAGGCATTATCTCAGTGTTGGCTGCATCCTGTGATGGGGGTTTGCACCAGCCATTAACAGCGTGGACAAACACATGCCAGCATTTGGCTTATGCCATGACCTGGTTGAGATTGTGCTATAACTATCTGATTTACCAGTAATTATTAGTGTGTTACCTATCAGAAATGTAAAAAACAAGGACTAGCCAATTGAAAAATTATGAGTTAAAAGGTGAGAGCAGACTTTAAAAATGTATCTTCCTGTGTTTGAAGTGTAGTGTCTGAATCTGCAAAGACTTCTTTGCAGTCACAAGTACTGTAAAAGTTACTTCACTATAGTGATGGCTGAGGGTCTCCCATAGTCATATGACTGTGAGCTCAGGATTTAGGAAAAACACCAACTGCTGGGCGATTAGCAATCAAATCACAAGACTTGGCATGACTCTAACTATTAATGTTTGTTAACTGTCTGCGCAGTTGCTGTTCTGTGCAGCCCCATGGGAGCAGACGTGCTGGCTGTAGGTGATTGCTTCCTTCAGCCTCAGGTGGCTTCCATCATTAGCATGCATATACATTCCCTTTGTAACAGGCATAGGAGCTCACACAGGGAGGCCAACACACTGCTAACCAGGACATGGTGCAGACAGTGACCGTCAACCCTCCCCAGTCAGTATCTGGGAAGACAAATACTGTGATTTGTAGGCACTGTGACACACCTCTGCTCTACTGCAGCAAGTAAAGCATTGCTGAAGGAGCTAACCAGATGCCTGATGGTGAGAGGGATTTATTTAAATGCCTGTGTGTCTGAAGGAGGGTAAGTGGTGCCACCTAACAGTTTCATGGGGCTCAGTATCTGCTTCCGAAGAGTACAGGCAGCAACTCAGCAAACATGAATCTCACATGCTACCTCTTCTACTCTTTCTAAGGCTCTGTTGACTCCAAAGACACTTAAAGGACCTGGGAAGGAAACTAAGCTGATATACTAAAACCATTTTGCTTTCACCAAGTGAATTGTGCCATGTGTGCTTCATTGATTCTCTTACCTTTTTGTAGATGGCAAATATTGTTCCTATCGGTGCCAAGCAGTCTATATTGGATGAGCCATCAAGGGGGTCAAAGCACACCACATATTTACCCTAAAACAGAAGTGGCAAGGGAAGCATTAGACAATCATAGAACCATAGAAGCATAGAATCATTTCAGGTGGAAGAGACCCTCAAGATCACTGTGTCCAACCATAACCTAACTCTAGCACTAAACCACATCCCTAAGAACCTTGACTAAAGGCCTTTTAAACACCTCCAGGGATGGTGACTCCACCACTTCCCTGGGAAGCCTGTTCCAATGCCTGACAACCCTTTATGTGAAGAAATTTTTCCTAATATCCCATCTAAACTTCCCCTGGTGCAACTCAAGGCCATTTCCTCTTGTCCTATTGCTTGCTACTTGGGAGAAGAGACCAACATCCTCCATGCTACAACCTCCTTTCAGGTAGTTGTAGAGAGTGATGAGGTTTCCCTTCAGCCTCCTTTTTTCCAGGCTAAACAGCCCCAGTTCTCTCAACCACTCCTCATCAGACTTGTGCTCCAGGCCCCTCATGAACTTCGTCACCCTCCTCTGCGCTCTCTCTAGTACCTCAATGTCCTTCTTACGATGAGGGGCCCAAAACAGAATACAGGATTCAAGGCGGGGCCTTGTGCTGAGTACAATGGCATGATCACTTCTCTAGTCCTGCTGGCCATGCTATTCCTGACACAAGCCAGGATGCTGTTGGCCTTTTTGGCCACCTGGGCAGACTGCTGGCTCATATGCAGCTGGCTGTCAATCAACACCCCAAATTGTAGTCTTGCACTATTGTTTCCTTTTACTTGGCAAAACCCATGTTTTAATGACCGTTTATAGCCCTCCAAGCACACTTGGCGTGGCTTGCTGGAGAACACTGCACTGCTGACCCAGCTGGCCCTGCAGCGCAACACTGGCTCCCTGCAGGGCCTGCCAGAGAAATGGGAGGCACATTTCGGCTATGACAGCACAAAATCTGGTGATAGAAAGGAGCAGTCCTTCCAGCACTGCAAGGAATTGCCTGAAGGAAAAAGGAGTGACCCATTCTAGAAAGGCACATCTTCTCCTAAATATGTTTTGTTATGTTTTGTTCCATGTGAAAGGATTTGCCTGTGATGTGAGGTTCAGGAGTAAGAAGGCAGAAGGAAAATATCTAGGTGAAAGGGCAGGTTACATCAACGTGAGCAGTATTTTGCTGCAATAGGATCCCCTCCTGGGGGAAGCCTGATGAAGCAGTCAGGTGTTTCCTATGGACATGTAACATAAAACTCAGTTCTGCCAGACTCTCATCTCATTTTGTCTTGCCTAAATATTAATGTAAACCAAACCGATTACATCGGCAGTCAGGGAACGTAATATTACACTTACACCTGGGCTCTGGTGTGTGTTAGCAAACTCCAAAATAATTATTCTCCCCCCTTTGCTAAACTTCAATAATAGTTTTACCCTCCACAGCTCCTTCAGCTGTTGAAACCATGCCATCCACCACAGTTAATAATCAAAACAATGCAGTAATGGTGCAAATTTTCTGAATTCCCCCGGGAAGGATTAGTTTTGAGGCCAGGCCCATGTTTCATAGGTGAAACGAGAGTGCCACCTGCTGCTGCCCGAGCTGATAACCCCCTGAAGGCAGGAGCTGCACGGACCCGCTTGTCTTTTGGAGTGATGATGGCCTCCTTGTTCTCCTCTGAGACGAGGACGCAGGTGCTGTAGGAAGACTGGAGCATATTAATCACCAGGGAGTTTGATAATACGTCCAACTTCTTCACTTCATCGCCAGTCACATTCACAGTGCCAGCTATACCAAACCTACAGAAAAGTAAAAAATATCAAGGAACCTGAAGAAGGCAAATGTTACAAGTCTCTAGGAAAAAAAGAAAAATACAAGTCAGGGTGGCTCCTTTCTCTCATCTTCCCACACCTCTGACCTTTGGATTAAACTGCTAAGGTGCATTAGGAGGCGGTTGCTGTCGCTAGAAAATATAAGTGTGCGTGAGAAAGGGAAAGGACGATGGCATCTTTTTTTGGGTTTTACCTGGGTCCTTTTGCTGCTGCTTGGATGTTCTCCAGGCCAGGAGCAGAGCACACAACCCGGCCGGTGGGTGCCAGGCTTCCCCAGCAGCCCCATGAAGCAGCTGGCAGCAGCTTTGAGGAAGGAGAAGGGACAATTAGCATTTCTATTATTTTCTGCCACTTGCTGCACAGAGCTCCATGATGGTCCTTTAACCCACATCCACTCAGTCCCCCGAAACCCCAAAATCAGCAGTTTTAAAGACACCCTCAGGTAATTCTGTGTGCTGAACTGTATCTCAGGATCAAGGTCTGTTTTATCCAGTGATCCTCACCTGAGTTAGGATGGTTCTTCCATTCCTTACCCTGATTTTAGCAATATACTAATGATGTAGTATGTCATGGTATATATATTTCTCAGATTTTGAGTTGAGGAAGCACTGTTTAGACCTAATGTGCATGGTTTGGGCATCTTAGAATCGCAAGGAGTCATACAGGGAATAGATAAAGCATTTTTACTCATCACAGGTGGGGAAAAAAAAAAAGGCAGAAAGGGGCAACTAATTAGTCCTAAGAATGTTGGTCAGAAGCAGGCCTTAGTTGGAGGTAGTATAGGTCTTTTGTCTTACTCAAAGCTCAAAGGTACCTGAGCTTTTCAGAAATACTGAGTAGTTTTGGCACTCTATTTTGGAGTGCTAAGTTTGAGATACTGGAGAAGACTATGATTTTCAGTGCTAAGCACCCATTCTCCAGTTAGTACATTTTCAGGCACATTCCCAGCTTAAGTCTATGGCTTAGAAAAGCTCTTCCTTTCCTTTTGAATGGCAAATTTGCTCAAAATTCATGTTGAGCTCTTTAGCATTAAAGAAGTCACTTCACAGTCTCCTATTTGGAGGGGCTAGAAAAAACAACATTCTCTTACTTCACAAATGCAGATGGATGCAAGCCAGTCACCATGGTTGCAAGTTTGTCACGGGAATTTCTGAAATTCCATGGTTAGTTGCGGTAATTTGAATGGTGCAAGTTAGTTACTCATTTTTCTGTTTGGATACTTCAGATATTTTCAGTCCATGACCTGAAACTTTTGTTTATAGAGACATTTGCTCCTTAACATAATGGACATTTTCCTTCCGAAGGGAAGATTCATCTAGCAGAGTAACCATGTGTCGTCTAGGCTAGATGGTTATTCTACCTCTAGCCTACCAAATAGAGGTTCTCTCTGCTTGTTAAACACTTCACAGGTTGCATGTTGAAAGATAGAAATGAGATAAAAACCACTGTTCCTCTTAGTCAAGGAGGCAAAACAACTCAGCTTCACCTGATAAGTACAGAGATGAAGCACAGTTTAACAGTTAGGGCACAGAAGCCTGATGCTGCTGTTGAGTTTATGTCTCATGTTCTCTCTGTATATTGTGGTCCACGCCTGTAGAGTGAAGGTGATAATACTGAAGCACTGAATTCATGATTTGCAAAGATCATTGATCACTTTGACCAAACCACCAACAAAAGCACAAAACACCCCCAGAGTGTTGTACATTTTGGTGTTTCCACAGAAATAATTTTTTACACAGATATATTCCCTGTCTTTTTAATGCATGTACATACACAGGCATGTACAGAAACATATATTTCAATACATAGCAAAACCTGTATCTTTTAAATGCATCATTTTGTTAGGACTCTCCAGCTCTCTGAACTGCTTCAGGTAAATCACCATTTAAATTGTTATGTTTATTTTTCACATAGTGCCTTTTAAGACTGCCCACCTGTAACCCTGATACTACTTGAGGAAGGAAATGCACTCATGCATAGCAGCACATCGCTTTTCTCTCAGGGCCATTTATTTAGACCTGTTCTGCCTGACTGAAGTATAAGTAATGGTCTAAATCAGGGGTGTCAAATTTGTTTTCACTGGGGGACACATCAGCCTCGCAGTTGCCTTCAAAGGGCCAAATGCAATTCTAGGACTCTATAAATGCAGGAGCAGTTACATTTATACAGCCCTAAAATTAGTCAGTCCTCCCTTATACTGCATTCAGGCAGAACATCAGCTTCCCAAGATAAGCCGAGCACAGCTCAGCACTGGGTTTGGATGTTGGTAGAAAATATCACCATGTGATAGTGTGCATTAAAAATACCATAGCATGATATTCTGCAAATTCACAGTAGGTCAAAAATAGATCAATAGGAACATTTACAATGGATAACAGGTTGAGCAGTGCATCAAAGTTCTTACATTTTCAGAGTAAAATATTACAAAACAGTGATTAGTCTAAATGTCTGTCTTGTACCCAACATTAAAATGCTCCAGAGATCTCCCACTTCCCACTCTTGATGATTCTGGCTCTGACCTCATGCCTACTGTCACCCAGCTTAAAAAGACACTTCCAGTATATTTAGTAATCCCTGCTCTCTCCCCAGCTTTGCTGTGCAAGCAGCTTCTCTCTACCTCCTCTTCGTTCCCGTTTCACTAGGTAGGACTCACATGTGGGCAAGGCCTGCCTTTCTGACTGCCGAGGAGATGGCCTTTATGGCTGTCAGCATGGAGTTGAGCAGCTGTGTCAGCTCCCCTGTCGCTCCTTTCACACGGCGTCCCTTCTCCATAACAAATCGCGTCAGCGTCAGCATATCCGTTTCAAAGGGGGTTTTGTCAGACATTTTTACTGGATACCAGAGTTGCTATTGTCTTGGCTGGATGAGACACTTTCTTGCTGCCTTGAGATCCCGGGTAGCTGTCTTATTTTGAGGCGAAGCTGCGTTGCTGGTCAGAGTTTATGTAGATGTTTCCAAGACCATGTGATTGAGTGCTCAGAATAACCATACCCCACACTGGCCCACAGCTCCTCTGGGACACAGGAAAAGAGGTGAGCAAGCTCTGCTGGGCTGCCCTCTCCACACACTGAAACTAGTGATGTGCAGAACTAGTAACACTTTCTGACTGTTAGACTGCCTATAATGCAAAACTCTCACTGGCTGCTTAGCTGGAAACTGCTTTCATGCAGCTGCCACTCAGCAATGAGCTCAGCAGAGCCCAGGTGAAGTGAGCAGTTTGGCAGGTACAAGAAATGAAGTAACCACACGTGCCACCGAGCACCCACTGCGCTGTGACTCTGGATGGTGAAGTTCTGTTCCCAAATCGCCTTAATTTCTGCTTGCTCATCCCCTTTTAGCCTCCACCATAGAGGATAGTTTTGAAGGTGTGTGGCACATCCCAGAGGAATCAACAGGAGGTGCAGAGTGTCTCTAAACACGCATTTATCAAAGATGTTTGATGCTGTTACTTGGTCTGCTGCAATCCCAGTTTAACGGCCTGATTCCTACTCTGGGCTACTTGTAATATTATAGGGCCTGCATGGGTGAGAAGTAGTAGTGAGCTGTGGCTTGATTGGTTACAAAGTAATTATATCTTCAAGAATTTTAAGCTTATCTGATTTAAGCGTGTCTGTGTCATAACTCATAAAATGACAATTTACATTTGCTTTGTTGTTGTACTGCAACATGTAAATATAAGTATGTCCAAGTTTGCAATTATACTGCCAGTAATTCCTTCCAAGCAATGTATTTGGATGACGTGATGCTAAAGTGAAGGTAAACAGAAATGTCAGCAAACTAGGGACATGCTATCTGGAACACCAGAATTGTGGATTTTAATTATATCACTATCCTCCCACTCAAATACGGCAGTAATAACAATTATATGTTGTGGCCTTCATTGTACTTACTGGTAGCACTCTCTTACTTTTAAGCAGGAGATCTGGAAAGCCCACAAACAAAACAAGAAAATCTGGAGTTAAAGAATAAAAGCTTAATTGAGTTTCATTGTTATCATTCAATTAAACCAAATTACTGCACTAAAGTCATGCCGGGAAGGCAGAAACAGAATTTGGTAACAAAACATGTATCTTTGTTTTTGTTAATAGAAAATGCAGCTGTAGGCAAAGAGTTTTGATTTCCCTTTGCATTCCTTTTTTGATCTTTAGCATTTCTTTGGAATTTCCTAAAAGTGTCTCTTCACCAATGAATAATACATTACTAAGAGAGTTGTAAAGGGAATTGAATGCTGAAGTTTTCAACTTTGAAACCAGCCTCAGGCAAAGGTCTCAGAGGATGACAGGGCTGAACACAAGCAACAGGTAGAAAGACACAGTTCACTGCTGCTTGCATCCCCCGTGTTCAGCTTTGGGGTTGTTTTTCAAGTCTCATTCTGAGGAGGAGGAAGGCAATGGTGGAAAAATTAAGTGATCTTCAAGATTTCTTTTTCTCTTTTCTACCACTGTGTTCTAGTTAAAAGTACAAAATACCATTCACATCACAAGACAAATATTCCAGAGCACGTTTACCAGGTTAGGAGACTTTCTTTCTTCAAACACATTTTGTACCAAAACAAAACATAGCATATTTAGGGAGCTCTGGGACAGCACAACGTGGTATTAATAAAAGGAGGGGAAAGGTTTCGCATTATATGTGCAAATGGATCTGCTGACTTAAAGTACAGCCATTACATTCTCCACATTATTTTGTCATCATGGCAGCGGTCAACCTGACCAGTACTAAAATGCTTTTAACGCAAAATCTCTCTGCTGCATAGCTAAAATACCATTGGGATACCAAATCAATTTAGCAAATAAGAAATGGGACGGGCATTAGCCTGTGGCTTCTAACATTTGTGAAAACATAACATACAGATCTTCTTTACTGTTGATTCCAAGTGATCTTTTACACTGGTCAAAAGACAAAGTTCAGATGATCTTCTAACAGAAAGTTTGTTTTGGAGTTAGTGGTTCAAAGGTTGTTCTCAGAGCTAAGCAGTCCACTAGTTTCTGGGTTTGTTGGTGGTTTTTTTTTTATTTTGTTTGTTTGTTTGTTTGTGTGGTTTTGTTTTGGTTTTGTTTTTTAACTGAAAAATACCCAAATGTTTTTTACAGGTACTGGATACTGTTTAGTATGTATAAAGCACAACGCTTTGAGCAGCCACTCAAATAGGACTCCTTCAATAAGAACTTAACTTACAGTAATATGTGAAGAGTACAGAATCTACACTTAAGCTTTCCAGAAATATTGCATCCAAACATGGGGCAAGAAGAGAAATAAAAGAATAAATCTTGGATAAAACCAGAAGACTGGGTTACATGAAAACTTTACCCTGATTTGGTAAATACTGTGATCTCCCTGAATGATGAAAACCTGAATAATTAAACTGAATTATTAAACTATATAAATAATTACCATTTAACTGGGGGATGGGAGAAATCAGATTGCTTTAAAAATGTGCGGTGATGATTTTTTATAAACCTGAAAACTGCTCAGTAAGATGGGTTGGAACAGTATAAAAAAGGTTAAAGAAATAAACACCTCAGTTTGGCAGATCTGTGGGAGATTTGCTATCTGATACAAAGATTACACAAGAAGTCTCAGAGGTGATCCCACTGGCGTATAGGCTAGTCCTGTGCCCTAAAGGTGACACTTCTTGTAGCTGGTTTGAAATGTTAGTCGCTTGGATGGCGCTGGCTGAAATTGGAGCCAGGGACCTTTCACCAAATGCCACAGTTCAGCCTCTGAGTGGAGTGGTGGGTAGTGCTGCAAGGGCGGCTAATGACAGACCCTGTGACAAACCCACCCTCCTACCCCATGTTGAAGCTCTGGAAAGGGGCTGCAGAAGGAGATTACTAAATAGTTCTGCACACCAGTGGCTGCAGGGGGCTGCCATTCAAGTGTGGGTTTATGTATTATGGATAGAAAGAAAAATCCAGCTCACAATGTGAAAAATGCTAACTATAAAATGTCAGCCTACAGGCAAAACCAAAACACTGGAAACCGAACTAACAAACACGGGCAGTATTGGCTTTCCTTCTATAACATTTATGTGCTGCCAGTATGGTGTCTTAAAAATAGATATATGCAGCCCAGGGATTCCTGAAGAGGTTGAGGGCAGAGTACAGCTGAGGAATTACTATAACTAGACAAGAATGGCTGTCAAGTAGTGCCAACAGACCAGTGAGGCACTGTAGTCCAAGCTGACATATGGAAAGACAGAAAAAAAGCTTCCAGAGCTTCTGGTTGTCCTCTGCTTAGTGTATTAAATAAAAAATTGCATCCAGCTACAGCTCTGGGGAGAGGTCGAATGAAAAACTTAAGGACCTAAAAACATTGTGCCTGACAACAATACTCATGTGCAGCATTCAGCATGCTACGAGCATTCAGCATACTAGGAGCAGCATTCAGAACTTCAGAGAGGTTTAGAGTCCTCAGCATGCTGCCTGCTGTAGATATTTAGCAAGCCTGGAACTTTATAAAGTGCTACAGGGTGTGTGCCAGAGGCAGCAAGTAAGGAAATGCTTGGGATAGGAATATGCAATTACTTGGGGAAGTGTTTCAGTGTGTGAGGCAGGCATCTCCAGCCACCCCCAGCACCTTCATGCCTCATCAAAAACTGAGAGAGACTTGCTGTTTCCTTGAAATAACAATGAAAAGACAAAACAGATACGAAGATTACATTTTATTTTATTTTACAAAAGCAAGAGCATGGCTGTATCCCCATGGTCAGCTAACTCACATGAAGAGGCGAAAGAAGCAGCATTGGTTCTGGCACAAGAAAGAGCAGCCAGTGAGGAAAAGCCCAGACCACAGGAGTCCCCTGGCATATGGCTGTCCCACATTCCGTCTGGTTGCATGACGTCCTCTCTGACATCATGGCACAACACTCACAGGCCGGGATACTAAACCCTCTCCTTTCAGGCTGGCCCATGGGCTGGCAACAAGAGCCCTTTGCTGTGACATGTAGGTTTGAGCCTTCTCTCGGAGGGGAATCGATCAGAAATTAGACAGCTTATCACATGGTCGCTGTTTGTGGGGTGCCTCATTTTGCAGGTGCCTATCAGGTAAGGTACATGAGCCATAGCCTGTTCATTTCCCAGAGCAGAGTTTGGCCTACAGAGGAGGCAGATCTTGTGCAGGGACAGGCTCCAGACCTCAGAATATGAAAAACGAGTGTGCAAGCAGAACAAGAGCTTGGTGGAGATTTTGAGGACTGTCCGAATTCCTTAAGTGCTCAGGTCCATGAAAGCATTGTCTTCACTAGGAAAGTCAGCAGAAACTAGGCCGTTCAGTCCCCACCAGAAATGCCCTATCATTTTGGAGAACAGATGCATACATACATTGCCAATATGTCTTCAAATGCCTCAAGCACAACCTGTGCCAGAACTAGGCCCCAAGCTATTTTTGCATGTGAACCCTCAGAGTGTGTGCCTTCACATCATGGTTTCTAGCCTTTCCCACACTATTTTCCTCTTGTTTTACAGGAAGACCAAGCTCAGAAAGGCAAGATCCTCAGACAGCTCATTAGACCTGCAGAGAGGGGCTCCCAGACTGTGGCTTCAGTGAATATTCAGTGGCAGTCCACCCAACAGCAACATCCATGTATCCCTTAGTTCAAGTTATGCAAAGGTGAGTGGCCAGTCAGAAATGTCGAAGATTTGTAGATTTGGACTGATTCAAAACGCCTGTGAGCCATGGCCATAGACTGTAACCAGACAGGTGGACAACCCATGTAGCTCCCAAGCATTAATGTCTTGTTCCCAGCAGCATGTTCTGAATCATCACATTAAATGGCAGTATGCTTTGTGGTGATCTTTGCAAGTTACTTCTGCTTATGCAGCAGAACCCTTTTCCATAGTAATGCACACTCCCAAAATAACACAAAAAACACCTGGTGGTGTTTGCTAGCAAAACACAGGTTCATTTTTTCATCAAGCAAGCAGGCTAATTTCTGGCAAATATAGCCAGTTCATTGCAGCAGAATGGTACCAGACTGTCTATACATGTTCCTTATCCAATTTTTCCATCCTTGTGTAACTGCACTGTACACTCATGTACATGTTTGACAAATGCTAATTCTTGGTCAGAATAAGCCCAGACTGAAGTACAGCAAGTGACATCTGGTGCCTAGAAACAATGTGTGAAGGTGTCCACACTAGCATTTATATTTATTGCTGAAGAACTAGAGACTGGTCTAGGAAAGGTCACTCACTGTAAGAGGCTCCCGAGTCTTCCCCCCAAGATTTTTAGCAGAGGACAGAGTCAGATATTCTCTTGATAGTCTGTAGTTTGTCTGAGAAAGATGAGTCTCCTGCTAGTTATTGAATACAACACAGTATTTCATTGTAGCACACTGGCTTTCGTGTATCACAAATGATAAATGAAAAAGCAAACCTTTTTCCTTGCTTTTACTTTTAATGCTTCCTTTAATACAATCTTTTAATGCCTTTCATTGCACAACGCAATTGCACAAGATCTCACTTTAAAAAAATTCTTATGAAAATATGGCTCATTTACTCTCTTGCTACAGAGGTCAGTTCAGTCTTGCAGTACTGTTCTTTGGTTCAGCTGTAAGGCAATCCTTCCCATCTGCACAGTGATCCCAGCAAGCTTGCCTTACTTAGTTGAGTGCTTCTTGACTATTTCAAGGTACTCCTTCACATCATCAGGAGATCCCAAGACAACAGGCACTCTTTGGTGGATATCCTCAGGCACTATATCCAGTATTGCTTGATGCCCAGTTGTTGCTATTCCCCCAGCCTTCTCAATGACAAAAGCCATAGGATTGCATTCGTAAAGCAGTCTCAGCTAGAAGACAAAGATCAGAATGGCAATGGTCAGCCCAGGCAATGCTGAGAATTCTGAAATGTAAATATAATTGGTGTTCGATTTAAAACCAAACAACACCCCAAGCACTATGTATTTCAGATAAACTTTGACTCAATAACAAAATTGTGTGGATTTTTCTTTAAAAAAAACCCACCACAGTGAAGACTGGATCTGTCCAATTTGAGTGTTCTCCATAGCTCATGTTTGCCTTGTGCTCTTTACACAGAGATAAGGCTCATATTTAAAACACAACCTTTAACAAGGCAGCAGACCACGTAGGCCTGTGTGAAAAGAAAAATAAAGAAAACCCAGTGCACTGGGCCTGACTGTGCCATTAGGTTTCTCTAATGAATAACTGCATCTTATCTGCAACCTGAAGCAATAATTTACAGACAGTTACTAAACAGATGAAAGGTCTTTGCTGAATAAGCAGTCCCCTTGTCAGCCTGCACGCCTGTGATCTTCCCTTACTGACCATCGTCCTGGCAGGGGCAGCCATAGATCCTCCAGACAAGGCAGTGTTACCAAATACAAGATGCAGATGGTTTCCTCTTTGGCAGAGTTTCTCGTAAGAGATGTGCCACATTTAGGCTTCTTGCATACTAGCTTGTAAAAGGAATCTCAGGGTAATGTGGGCTGTTTACTTTGTTTTGTGGTGTTTTGCATGTTTGGGGCCCGCACGGTTTGGGCCGAGATGATACAGAGAAGCCTATTTGAACAGCACATCTCCTGCTATGTTACATAATCTGAATATGCTTGGGGATAAAGAGAAGTCAGTGCAGTTGAAACATGTCAGCAGCAGCACTAAAACAGGTGTCTGACAACAGGTTGCTGTCACTCATGACAGTGTGCAAGGGGTGACTGCACCCACACACCAGAGGTGCAAGCAACAAGTTATAAAACACATGTTCCACAATCAAAATACTGATCTGTGACAGTGAATATCTAGATAACGCAACATTTTCTGTAACTGGGCTTGTTCATGTTTACCTTCCCTTTGGGACTTTTGGAGTTAGCAGGATACAGAAAGATTCCTCCATACACCAGTGTGCGATGCACGTCAGCCACCATAGATCCTATGTACCTCCCACCATATGGTGAACTGCCATCCTGCAGAAAGACATTTAAATGAATGTACCTTCCAAGCACATCAGGCTAATCCTTGTTTGGTTTTGTTTTGGTCTGGTTTTTTCCCCCTAGTAGTGATCCTAACATCTACTTCCTCCATATTGTGATTCATTGATAATATCCAAAGTAGTGTGGGAGAAAATACCTTTTTCTTCCTAATTTTCTAATTCAGAAAATCCAAGGAAAAGGATTGACAGATTTCAGGAGAGATGAGGGGTAGTGTCAACAACAGAAAACGCATACCAGCTCTCCATCAGTGAACTAACCCTTGGAAATTACTGCACTTCTAGTAGCAAAAAAGATCAAGTGCTAGGAATTGATGCTGAGGGGGTTTTTTTTGTAGCAGAAAAAAAAAAATCAAGGAGCAAAAGGAGTGATCTTTCATACTTCTTCTACCAATTTTTGCCAGCTTCTGCAAATTTTTTTTTGTAAGAAAAAGTGAACAGTTGACTACTGATATTATTTCCTTATTATACTCCAGAGTATAATACTCCATTTTAGTATCTAAACAACACCTTAAGCCTAGCAAGATGCTAGATAAAAACACCAGTCTTTGTTCAAAGCAAGATCAGGAAGTCCAGAAGGGTCACAAACACTTAACAGCAGTAAACATTTAGACCTCATTGTCGAGGCAATAACTCCAGCAATGACAGGCATAAGGCATGAAAACAGACATGATTTTTACAGGCATTCCTCAGAGCTTCAGACCTCCTGACACCAGGAAGCTGCACAACCACAAAGCAGAGCCTGAAACTACACTGGTTTTCCAAGTGTAGTGGAAAACCAGTGGACATGACTTGTGTTACCACCAAGCAGTGACCCAACACTGTCCCCACGCATCTCACTCACCGCTCGGCCACTGCAGTGGGGAAGCAGAAATCTAATGCACATGTTGGCCAAATTTCTTCATCATCTGATGTGACTTCCTGTCTACTTGAATACAAAATGCCCAGTTTTGCCTCCAGCACTGTTATTCAAGCCCCTGGTACTGAGGGACTGTGAAATATCTAGTCACATCAACTGCTGATCTTATGATCAGTCCTACAAGAAGATTCCTTTTAAATAGGAAGGGAAGACAAGCTCTGAGCAGTGCATGAGACTGTGACCATTCATAAAGTTCAAAATGATGAGTGTTGCTCATCATCAGAATTTTTTTTTAAACAGGACCTTTTACCTCAGGGAATTTCTTCTTTTTGAGATACTCTGTGACTGCAGGATCAAAGTATTTAGCATAGCCTTCATTGAGACTGTAGATATTTCCCTTCTTCTTGATTTTCACATCCCTATCCACCAAAATGAATTCTCCAATTGCCTAACAATAAGAAAGAAAAACAATTGGTTAACGTTAATTCCTCATTTATTTACAAACAAAGGCAAAAATCAATTTTTTAAAAAAATTACTGCTGCTGCCACTTTCTTTAATAATTCAGTACCTAGGAAAAATGTGGTATTTGCAGTCCAGATGTGAAGTGTTTTGTTCATCCATAAAACACAGACAGACCACCAGTTCTGGAATCACCCAAGCTTCTTCATACTAACATTCCCAGCAATCTGTCACTTCTCTATGCCAAAAAATGCTGTTGCCTGTGAAGTTATTTAGCTTTCCACTCTTTTGCAAGACTTACAATAAAAGCACATCTCTGAGGAGTTTGGAAGCTGAGAATGGTGGCTGCAGCAGTGCATAAACATCTTCAAACAGCTGTAGATATTAAAAAATTCCAGTTTGTCATAGCTTGGGTTAAATGGAAGCTTGGAGTCAAGACAGCCACTCTCTGTAAACAAGAGCTAGTCTGTTTAGTTTTCACTGAAGTCTATTTCCAAGTTAGTGCTAAAAGTAAACAAAATAACATGCACACATGCTCAGTCTGCTGTCTGAACACAGACAAAAACACATGCAGCTACTTAAGCTGTTATCTAACAGTGAGAATCAAGTCTTACTTCCTACTGTTTGACCACTGCAGATTCTAAAACTTTAATACTGGCAGGTGGCACAGCCCAACTAACTGATTACAAACAAACCGCTCACTAAAGCAAACTACTTTCTGCTATGATCAATATGACTTCTATTTTAAAAGTCATACAGTGAACACAAGCTAGAACATCAAATGCACCCACACACATCACTTACTCTTTTATACATCATGGTCGGATCTGAAAACACAGAAGAAGGTTAAATATTTTTGCTTCTCTGGTTTACTAAGGCCTTAGCACTAAGGAAAAGATAAACAAGTCATTAAGGGGGCTCTGCATTGCAGAAAACAGCTAATTTTAAATATCACATGATTTGGCACATGCTCTGTATTTGTTGCACTGACTAAGCTGTCTTCCCATTGTTGGATCATGCAGAGCACCGTTGCAGCAGGTGGGCAGAATGCAAAAATCTCTAGACATTATTGCTGATGGGTTATTAAGTGTACTTCAGTTCTCATTGTTAGCTTGAAAATTGGTCCTTTGTTTTATTTGGTCGGTGGATAAAGAGTTCTTCCAAATAGTACCTTGTTATCCCCCAAAAGAAACTAAGAACCAGAAGACATTCTCACCGGATCCAGCATGAAACAGTTGACGCCTCCAGCAGAAGTGGCCAGTACCAGCATTGTGGCACTGCCATAAAGGGCATAACCAGCTGCCACAAGATTACGCCCAGGCTGTAAAGCATCTTTCCCAGAAGGTTCATCAGGGGACACCTGGAATGTAAAGGAGCATAGTAAGATTTCTTCATTTCTATAGTTATGACACAACTGGGGTCTCTGGGATAGGGATGGTCTTCTACTCCATATCCATGCATGAGGTGGCACAAATGCGTCCATGATGCACAAGTGAGATTCCTACTGTATGCACTAACACAAATTATGTGGAGGAGTCACACACGTTGATCTAGAAAAACTCTTGTATAAGCCTACTTGGAATGCAGGAAGCAGGAAAGGATTGAGGAGATAATATAGAGCTGTGCACCTCCTTGTAAGTGATGATGAACACAGCTCGGAGGAAAACTCCAAGGCACAGTTGAAAAGCAAGCAAGGGAACGTGACTCATGGAGTTCATAGCTGATCAAAAGTACTTGGGATTTTTCTGTTTTCTTTTGTTTCACACAAAAATGAAGTTGAAAATAGTTATTTTGGGATGTATGACAACATAAGATGATTAAAATGGACAGTCAGGTGTGTTTTATCTGACTTACTTTTTCCCCCATCCTGTGACATGTAAATCCAGTATTTCAAGCTCCTTCAGACAACATTTCTGCCTTTCAAAGTGAATTAGACACTTCAAATGCACATGCTATGTTTCAGCTCTGGTTTGTGTTTGAAGCCTGCCTTCAGGCTAACCGGAGTATTAGTACAGAGAACAAGAAAATCTGAAAGCACATTCCGCAAGTACATGACAATTGCATGGTATTTTGTCTCAACACAAATGCTCATGAAATCTAAGACCTGATTTGTTCATAAGGGGTAACTCCTTTAACTGGCTAATTAAATATCAGCCAGGCTTCCATGTGCATACAGGTGCCTCGTCTCCTAAGAGACTGATCCAAATACCTCACAAATGTTTTATGTCCCTCCCAAATGTTTTATAGAATTATCTGTGAAATAGCAGATTTAACTTAAAGCTGGTCCTGAAAGCCTCTTTCACAAACAAGTTCAGTTAGATTTTATAAAGTCTTCACATGCATCTATATTTCAACGAAAGGTGCACAATAGTTGTTCCTATCCTACACGAAAGCATTTTACCTTTCTATAGATGGCAAAGATGGTCCCAATGGAAACAAGACAGTCAATGTTCGATGAGCCATCTAAGGGGTCTATGCAGACTATATATTTACCCTAGAAAATATAAAAGAGGGAGCAACTAGGTAAGTGAAATTATTTACCCACCTTCCCCAAATAAAAATACTTCAGTAGGTAAATTTCCTCAGAGACTTCCAAAGCAATATAAACAAAAAGTCTTTTATAGATTATGAAGGAACTGCATTCAAATATTAGAAATTCTTTGGCCCAAATTTTATTCTTGATTACAACTGTGTGATTTGTGCCACAGAAGAAGCTGGGAAATCTTTAAAGTAAGTAACTAATGATGACACCAGAAACATGTTTTCCTACAGAATTGTATTTTATATATATGCATATACATGTAAAGGAGAAGACTTTTTAATGTATAGTTTAGCTTCATTTATTTAATTAATGCCAATTCATTTTGATAGATGTTCTGTAATAACTACTTAGGCTATACTTTCTATCCACAACAAAATGGCTTTCTGATTTATAAGGAAAAACATAAATGAAAAAGATCAGCCTTTTCCATGTAGATCTAAAATTAGAGATATTAAAAAGGCTTTTAACACCTGACATTCATAAACTATGCATTTCACCTTATCTGTGCTCTGAATGGACAGGTGGTCAGAAATTATCTTAGCCAGCCTGTGGTCTTATCCTGTTTTTTTGTGACGTTTCCCTCCAAAGAAAAGAATGGTCCTTGCCTATTGCTGTTTTAAGGATTCCTGTAGGTACAGAAAATTTCCAGTACAGGGAAAACAGCTGAATTAACTGTCTCTTTTAAACAGCTTGTTTTCCCCTTATTTTATCCACAGTAATTTTAAAAATCATGTGTAACAACACTAAGTGTTCATTTGCTTTTTATTTGATTTCATCCTGCTTGCCAGAAACTCTGCAGGTAGGAATTCTGGGTAAAAACACTATATTAGCTCACATTTAGTTTTAAAAAGCATTAACACTAAGCCTGCCTCAGTGATCTTTGTGGATCTAAAATCATATTTGTTCAGATCTACAGTAGTCTTTGTTCATACAATGCCAACAAAATAAATTTTGAAGACTTCTCAACAGAAATAGAAAGAGATAACTGCTTTAACAAAACAAACACTATTATACTTTCTAAATTACATTTTAGTTGTATGTTTTTGCTAAATTTTTACTCAGATTTTACATAATGACACCAAAATATTAACTATGAAAAAGGAACAAATGCATGCAAAGTTGTGACTGTAAATAATTATAAATAAGTAAATATCATTTTTGTTTCATTGTTGCTAAGCCCTTCATGGGATTCAAGGAGAATTTTTACAAATTAAAGTATTCAATATTTGACCTGCACTGAACAGCTTCTCAGTGTCCTACTGACAAAGCTACTTAACAAAAGGGCTTGACTGACTGAGAGCATAGTTCCAGAGATCAGATAGGATAAACAAGAAATCAGTTTCCTCCACAATTAGGAAAAGGCTAGAAAATAGGAAGGTGGGGAGGAACAACAGGGAAAAAATATTACAAAACCAACAAACATTAGTCAAGAGAGCAGAAATTACAGAAAGGACAAATATTGACTGACTTTGTCCAGCTCAGTTTCAGTTTCTCATATCTGAAGCAGTACATCCACAAAAGCTAATTTGAAATCAAGCAGGGAGAGGCTTTAAAGCTACTGACCTGTTTTTCACTTTCCACTATCACAGCGTCTTTGTTTTCTTCCGACACGATAACACATGTACTGAAGGATGACTTGAGCATGTTGATCACCAGGTCGTTGGAAAGGATGTCCAGCTTCTTTACCTGATCTCCCGTCACATTGGTAGACCCAGCAATGCCATAGCTGGAGCAATGGCAAGAGGGAGCATTTTGTGAGAATGAGGCACTGCATCTTTCAATGCACCCTGTTCCTGGCAACTTTATGCTTCTAAAACAAACAGCACTTTTGGATGATATCTCAGTTCTCTAAGCATGTTTTTTATTTGCAATGGATTCTTGCTGATACCTGCTAACATTAGCCATGATAGCAAACCTACAAGACACTGAACGTAAGGAACATAAGACAAGGAATCAACTTTCAATGGCCAGGAAGCTATAGGCAAACATAGCCAGAGCAGCCTGTGAAGGCTGAGTTACAATAATTGTGTTATTTAAGGAGCTCCAAACTTTAAGACCTAAATACTGGCACTGGATGCTAGGTTCTGATATAACTGCACACCCTAGAAGCTAAGGCATTAGAAAATCTGTACTTAAACAGTAACAATGAATCCCTCGACACTAGTTATGCTCTAACTTCTGTGTGTAATTTCCTCCTGGTTAGCAATTTGATGTGTGAATTCCAATAGAAACACTTTGCTCACAGATAAATCAACATTTTTTTGTGGATCAATGTTTAATTTTGATTTAAGTAGTAAACATTTCCTTGGGATTAAAACTGGGAAGTATAAATATGAAACACAAATAGAACCCTGTGAGCTAATCAGAATCAAGCCATCTGGCATCAGGAAGTAGCAGGAGATCTTGTGGCAGGTGATTTTGAAAGCACGCAAAACAGAAAGAGGGGAAGTTCAGCACTAAGAACAGAAAAACAACAGCCAGCTCTGCACACATTCAGATGACTCTTACATACTTCAGCTACAATTCATTGATTGGGTTGAACACTGGTATTTTAGGGTTTTTGTAATAACACTGAACACACTACTTTAGGAATGTATTACATTTCTTCAGTTTAATATATGAGACAAAGAAAAAGAGCTGGCATGATTCTTTCTCTCCCTCTGCAACAATGGCTTGAACATTTTTCCTCAAGTGTAAAAGTCCTTTTAGAAAACAACATATTTTGAACAGCATGCTTGTGAGTGGAGCACAAGTCCTCATCCTCAGAGCAAAATCTTCGTACAGGCAGCAGCCACAGCTCTCACACCTCGTGTGCTGGGGACTCCTGGCAGGGGATCACAGGGTACCCTGTGCAGAGCCTGCAGCTGGGAAGAGACTGTGGCTTCCCTGTCTGTCCTGCACATCTGCTGCTAGGCAATCCTGAGCAGACAGCGGAGCCTGAGGGTGATCCAAAAAACGGCCCCCAGTCATCCCTATTTCTTCACATTCCCTGACAGCCAAGCAAAATCCCACCACCAGTTAGAAAAAGCAGTTCCACAGTGGGAGATGTGCTGCTCAAGGAGGCTCACAAGTCCAAATGTGGATACTTCAGCACTAGTGGAGAGTCAAATTCACTCTAGGGAATCATAAGGCAAGGCTAGCAGCACAGGTATCAAACCTGTGAGCAGCTGCCAACAGATGTACATGCAGGACACATAAGGAACGGGACCTTAGGTTAGTACACCTGGTGTTTACTGATAGACATAGAAGGCACATGAAAGGGCTAGCACATAGTAACAAAAAACTATCGCAGTTACATAAAGTCTGAACTCGGAACACAGAAAAATTGTTCAAATGTACATGAAGTGAAGGATTTTTATTCTCTTTTGCAGTTCCTTCTATTTTATTAACTTCAGTCACCAAAGTTTTCAGCTCTCTGATACATTTTGTAATAAGTGTTACTCTGTATTGCCAGAGGCCTTTTGCTTATTACATTTTCCACTACACGGTGTGTAGAGGCAAATTCATTTCCTCTCTGCTACAACTTCAATTAGGTAATGAAGCAGCCCATGCCTGAAGCCCTGATCAGTATACAATTTTTCTCATCAACAATAGGTAAAAAACTTAGGGGGATTAGTTATCCACAGCCAATTTGAGTTATTTAAAATTTGAAGAGCTCTGATTTCCTTTTGATGCATCTCCAGAGTTACTCTCCTCCGTCACAGCTGTTCCTAACCAGTGCTCTTTCTAAAAAGCCTTATACGTCCGAATGTTCATAGAGAAACCGAAGTTGTTATGATGCAATATGAAAAAACTCCACTGAATTTGGTTAAATGCCTCATAGCATAAAATAGTGCTTTGGCATTAAGCTGCTGACTACAATGAGCTATAATTCAGCCATATTTTGACAGGCTTTGTCCTTCAGTCTGTTTGTTTGTTCATCTGGTTCAAAGCACCCTTCAGAAGTTTTGCATGAAGGTCTCTCAGTAGCAGACATCTGTCAAGGACTGCACCCCTTACACTGTTAGAAAGTCAGAAGGTGCATTTCACTCGAGAAAACCAAGAGTCAAAGATGCTAATGGAGTTACTGACAGCTCTGTGCAACGGGATGGGTGGGGTGCAACCCCACTAGCACAGCTTTCAGGTGACACCCCCATCGCCACCACCCCGGGGGCGGCAGGACCCTTGGGCCCGCAGGGATGCGGGGAGGTGCGGGATGCTCCCGGCGCTTCCTCGCCCACCCTCCTCCCAGCATCCCGGGACTTACAGGTTGGCGATGCCCGCCTTCCGGACGGCGGAGGAGATGGCTTTGATGGCCGTGCAGAGGGAGTTGAGGAGCTGAGTGAACTCCCCGGTGCCTTTCGCCCGCCTGCCTTCCTCCATCACGAAGCGGGTCATGGTGATGACATTGGTGTCGAAGGCGGAACGGTCCGTCATGGTGGCGGCGACGGGAGAATGCAGCTCCAGCTGTCGCCGCCGCCACTAGCCCCCGGGGGGCGTGGCCGCAGGAGTGGCCGGGGGTGTGGCGGGGGTGTGGCGGGGGAGGTGGCGAGAGCCCCGGGCGGTCCGCCCGGGGCTCTCGCCACCTCCCCCGCCACCCCCGCATCCCTCCTAGCTAGAGGAAGGCGGGTATGGAGATGAGGAGACGACCCGCACCCCACCTTCCTCCCCGCCTCTCCCTAAATTAACCGCAGCGGGGAAGCCACGAAAGCACTCTTGCTTGTTTGTTTTGTGGGGGGAATGAATGCTTGAGGCATCCGGTATGTAAATGGGTACAGGAAGTGAATCGAGACAGTAACGTAATAATAATAATAATAATAAATAATAATAATAATAATAATAATCCCTTATGAGGAAAGGCTGAGGGAGCTGGGTCTCTTTAGCTCACTAGAAGAGGAGACTGAGCGGTGACCTCATTAATGTTTATGAATATGTAGATGGTGAGCGTCACAAGGATGGAGCCAGGCTCTTCTCAGTGACAACCAATGGCAGGACAAGGGGCAATGGGTACAAACTGGAACACAAGAGGTTTCACTTAAATATCAGAAGAACCTTCTTCTCAGTGAGGGTGACAGAGCACTGGAACAGGCTGCCCAGGGAGGTTGTGGAGTCTCCTACTCTGAAGATATTCAAAACCCACCTGGACACATTCCTGTGTAAACTCATCTAAGTGTTCCTGCTCCGGCAGGGGGATTAGACTAGATGATCTTTTGAGGTCTCTTCCAATCCCTAACATTCTGCAATTCTGTGAGACATGGGTCCTGGTAGTTCTTGGTGTTTGCCACGCTCACACTGTGATGCTCGTGCTCCTGAAAGAGCACCCCAAAATTCAGAAGTCTACTTCATTTCACAACTTGATTGCAAAACTGAGTTTGGCATGTGGGTTACGGTGAACTGTACACAACCTACGGAGCAAAGTTAATTATCACCTGCCTCACAGGAATACTTCTATCCTGACCCAGCAGTACGGGAGAAATACACATTCAGTAACTGATTCCATCAAGCATTAACTTATTCTATTTAAAGAGCTTGTGCTGTGCCCACATGCAACAACATATCTAACACCATAGAAAAGTTGCGAGGAAGCAGCAACTGACAAGTGGACCCAACAAGATTTTTATAACAAACTTTCCAAACCTGTTCAACAAAAAGATGTTGCTCAAGTCCCACTCCAAAAGCTAGAAATTATCGCATCTCATACAAGTACTGCTGCAAAATATACCTAAGAATGTAGACCCTCCTGAATCTGACCGCTTTTGACTCCAGCCTTCCCAACTGGGCAACAAAATCAAGCAACATGTTTTGTTCCTAATGTGTGACCAGAAAAATCCAGGCACTAGTAAGTGAAACCAAGTTCACCCAACACCTGACCCTAAATAAGCCATTGCACACAATAATGTGTCAAATACAGATCTGATATCAATGTTCTGCTCTATACAGTGTAGATTTGTTGTACTACCCACCATTTCATGTTTGCTTTATCTAAGGAGACAAATCCAAGAAATTTTGATTACTTTTCAGTAGAATACATCCATGAGTTGGAGAAGCACAGTCTCAAATCCTGAAAAATAATACTGCAGACTGAAATAATTCCAGGTGGTGTCAAATGCTGGGCAAAAATATTTTGAAATGTCCACCCTTTTGCATATCTATTTTTTTTCTTCATGCAAATCGCATTGCATATTTATACATTACATACTTCGAAGGTATGCATAAATGTAGTGTCCTGCAAGTGCACACAACTTTGGCCTAATTTAGCACTGCCTGGAATTACAGATAGTCATGAAGATATTAGAAATAAGAGGTGAAACGCTCTTCCAAATGGGATATTTCAGTCTTTGGCAAGTGGTTACCAGCCCAGTATCATAAAAATATTATCGGAATGGTAGGTCAATTCTGTAAAATCTACAAAACATTTAAATTATTCCTCTCTTTAAGGGTAAACAATGCTTTACAACCACTTATTGCAGCTAGAGCAGTCTGAATAGTTGCTAACAATTAATAGCAGAGATCCTATAAAATTTTGCATGACTGCACTTGAACTGGGTAGAAATAAGCAGTCTAGAACAGTCTGGGAAAATATGAGTTATGGTAACAAACCCCAGAGTTGCTAGCTTAGGACAATTTACCTAAATTGTGAAGAACCTAACAAATACCTCTGTAACCTAAAGGAAAAACAGTACTTTGCTGTAAAATAGCCAAGATCAGCTCAAAATGGTTACAACCTAAAGTTTTGGTATCCATATCTGGGGATAACTAACTTCCTTCACCTTACGCACAGGCCTATGCATACTTTACTTAAGCTCTAAGCTGAAACCTGTGCTGGTATTACACCATCCAAATGTGTATTTTCCACTGTAGGAAAGTAACGTAATTATTTTTAGCAGATATAGCATGTTAATAATTTCCTGCAGTCAAGGCATCTCAATATACTACATATTAACTCATTTCCACAGTTCTGTCATTAGAATATGTGCATACATTGGTTGTTTCTGGGTTTTCACTATAGTGTAGAAAGTTGACTTGGCATTAAGTAATTAAGATCTAATGGTCAAGGGCAGACAAGTTGTAAGAACATAAAGCTTAGTGCCATAAATTGCCAGCTTTTGGGCATAATCTGCAGCCCACAGTGAGTTCCCCGCTGTGAAAACTGGCCAATTAGCCAAGGTATCCAGCTAAGTTTGGCTATACGAGCCAGAGACTGCAGTATAGGTATATCCTGAGATTATTCTGACCAATTCTTAAATACGCATTTGTTAAGAAAAAAGGTCTCCAGCTTAGCCAGTGTTATACTATGGGCTTATTTTTCTTCCGCTGTCAGTATTTGCACATATCTTAGGACAATACAGAAATATGTCAGAAGCAAAATGAAAAATTAGATAACACAAGTGTCAAAAGGTGTTTGAAATACAGATGAAAAATTTTAACTCCTAAAACATGTTTTCAGCCATACAGCACGCTGCTGTGTGGCAACTATAAAATCAGTGTAAGATTAAAAGTATGTTCTACATATTGTGAACCTTTCCCTTTGGAAATCAGTAGTTAAACATTTATTGAAAATAGATTTGTGGCATTTGAGAAGAAAGGTCAGTGCTGGTTGATTAAACATTGCTGAAATAGCACTTCTATATAGAAGAAAACAGTCTTGTTTGCGAACAGGTGACGTTCAACTAGACATGGCTCACAGCTGGTTTAGAACCATAAGTATCCAAACCCACATACCTTCTTTGAAACAAAATTTTCTCCCAACACCTGAAACCCCAAATGTGTGATTACTTTGAAAACAAGACACATGCTGATGAGAAATCCTCAGGTATTTTATTATGAAGGTTGCCTCTTGTAGGTTCAGATGACAGTCAAAAAGACAGTTGGAGTGAAACCCCTCCACAAAGGCACTTTTTCTTTTCTTTTCTTTTCTTTTCTTTTCTTTTCTTTTCTTTTCTTTTCTTTTCTTTTCTTTTCTTTTCTTTTCTTTTCTTTTCTTTTCTTTTCTTTTCTTTTCCTTTCTTTTCCTTTCTTTTCCTTTCTTTTCCTTTCTTTTCCTTTCTTTTCCTTTCTTTTCCTTTCTTCCCTTTTCTTCCCTTTTCTTCCCTTCCCTTCCCTTTCCTTTCCTTTCCTTTCCTTTCCTTTCCTTTCCTTTCCTTTCCTTTCCTTTCCTTTCCTTTCCTTTCCTTTCCTTTCCTTTCCTTTCCTTTCCTTTCCTTTCCTTTCCTTTCCTTTCCTTTCCTTTCCTTTCCTTTCCTTTCCTTTCCTTTCCTTTCCTTTCCTTTCCTTTCCTTTCCTTTCCCCTTTCCTTCTCCTCCCTTCCTTTTCCTTTTCCTTTTCCTTTTCCTTTTCCTTTTCCTTTTCCTTTTCCTTTTCCTTTTCCTTTTCCTTTTCCTTTTCCTTTTCCTTTTCCTTTTCCTTTTCCTTTTCCTTTTCCCTTTCCCTTTCCCTTTCCCTTTCCCTTTCCCTTTCCCTTTCCCTTTCCCTTTCCCTTTCCCTTTCCCTTCCCTTCCCTTCCCTTCCCTTCCCTTCTCTTCTCTTCTCTTCTCTTCTCTTCTCTTCTCTTCTCTTCTCTTCTCTTCTCTTCTCTTCTCTTCTCTTCTCTTCTCTTCTCTTCTCTTCTCTTCTCTTCTCTTCTCTTCTCTTCTCTTCTCTTCTCTTCTCTCTCTTCCTCTTCTCCTTCTCCTTTTTGTTTTCCTTCTCCTTTTCTCATTTTCTTCTTTTCTTCTGAATCAAGAGGGTTCATGTGGAAAAGGCAACTTTAAATCCCACTTTTTTCTGGGAAAAAATTTCTTTGTGCAAAACTCTCACAGCTGCAGAAGTTTTGTGGTGACTGGGTGGTAAGATCCAGCAAGTCACACTGCAATTGCTTTCAAGACAACATCAGCTCACAAGTGGAGATGCTTACTGCCTTGCTATGCTACAGTGTTTAGGGCTAGAGCAGTGCGAAGGGGATAACTGAAGCTAGTCCTGGCTGCCACGGGAGATGGATCAGGAGGAACTACAGTAGCATGTGCAGAGTTTCAGGCAGGGAAGAGTGCCACATGGGAGATTACCACGCTGATTTCCAGCTAGACAGTAGATCTTCTGTCTTCTTTGCTTGAGGAAGTACTTCATTTCACCTACTTGAATTTCCCGTGCTACCACAGCATCCCAGAATATTTATTTATGACTGTGATAGCAAAGCACTACGCATCTCAGAACACAGGTGAAAGATACCAGAAGGCATAAACTTCAAAGGAGTGTAATTATAGAATCATAGAGTTAAGATCTTAAGGTCTTCTTTAAGATCATGGAGTCCAACTGTTAACCCAGCACTGTCAAGTCCACCACTGAACTGTGTCCCTAAGCACCACATCTACGTGTCTTTTTAACACCTCCAGGGATGGTGACTCCACCACTTCCCTGGGTAGCCTGTTCCAGTGCCTGACAACTCTTTCTGCGAATAATTTTTTCCTAATATCCAATCTAAATCTCCCCTTGCACAACTTGAGGCCATTTCCTCTCATCCTGTCACTTGCTACTTGGGAGAAGAGATCAACACCCTCCATGCTACAATCTCCTGTCAGGTAGTTGTAGAAAGTGATAAGATCTCCCCTCAGCCTCCTTTTCTCCAGCCTAAACAGCCCCAGATCCCTCACCCCTTCTCATCTGACTTGTGCTCCACACCCTTCACCAGCTTTGTTGCCCTTCTCTGGACTCAATGTGTTTCTTGTATTGAGAGGCCCAAAATGAAACACAGTACAAATTGGCTAAAAATCTTTTCTCAGTATAGTAACTGTAAAATGGATTCATTTGATATTATGCATTAAGTTACTCTGACAATTTGTATGGATTCCCTATGATTAATAAGCAGAATTAAACTATAAGGTTGATATTAAGTAAAACCCAGTAGTGAAGGAGTTTTCCTGCACTGTGCTTGCCTACTGCCCTCTTCTGGGAGCATGATCATTGTCAGCTTTTTAGTATGAGACTGGCTCTTGTGACGAGTTCCTTTGCAGTTTTCTGTGGGGTGACAAAGTACTTAAGCTTGCAGACAGCAGAATCTGGAAAGGAAGTCTACGCACCTTTGAAATACAAGTACTGAACTGTAGTTTTTAAATCTGCGATTTTGTCACTTGGTATAAAAGGTCAAACTCTGTTCTCAGACTCCCATCCTAGGTTAGATTGCTGGGACAGATCTCCCATTGATTTCCTTGTTGGCTCAAATACCTAGTTACATTGCTGTATTTCAAAGTACAGTCTGTTCGGGTTTTTCAGATGTTGTTTGGGATGAGCTACATGAACTGTGTCGCAGAGGTTCAGCTGTAAAGGTCTAACTTAGGTATTTTTTCAGCTCTGGTAATTTCAACCTCAAATTATTCAATTAAGAATTTCTAGATAATCATGAATGTTTATCAGCAAAATTAAAAGTCTTTTCTTCCATAAAGGTATAGAATAAAGAGTTTCTGTTTTTTCCAGCTTTATTGGCAGTATGAGGAAAGTCTGAACTGAAACTCCTCTGTTAGTGAGATACATACTATGGAGCACGATGCAGAAATGCAGCATAATATCCAAAAAAGACTACTTTTGTGGAAACCTCTGAAAAATATGGCCAATAAATGAGTCTGGGTGACTGTTTATATTATTATTCCCTGTTGTTCTTTACCATATGTATTCTGTTCCACGCCAAAAGTACAGGCAACAAAAGCATTTAAAATGACTGATAACTATTACATTTTAAAAAACAATTTTATCCATAGTTTGCACAGTTTACCACAGCTTTTAAGTTCTGAATAAGCATTAGCTAATCACTGTAATTGCCCTGTGATATAGGAAGAGAAGTAAAGAAAATCAAAGAAAAAAAATGTATTCTGAGCCACAGAGGAAACTTGTGCCAGAACGAAAAACTGGTTGATTACTTTGGGAATTCACACACTTTGAGAGAGAGTGAAAGAAAATGTGAAAAGGAAGCATTGAACTCATTAATACAATAATTGCATTTCTGTGTATTTTCTTTGCTCTACTGACTTGATATTTCTTTGCATCTGCAGGTAATACAGAAGAAAGTAGAGAAGGGACAGGCCAAGCACACAGTGGGTCAGCTCTGGAGAACAAGCAAGGAAGTTCGACCTGTACAGCTGGAACACCACTCCAAGATGGTGTGACTTTAAAAACATGAGTGAGAGGTGTGTAGAAAGAAACCTATACTTTAGACTCTTGTAGAGTCCTTTTGATTGTGATATAATTAATAACCAGTAGCTCAAAATCCTTTCCCATTAACTAGTTGTTAGATAGCTATAAAGTTCTGTTCTGAAGTTAGATTTTACCTTACAGCTTCCCATCATTGCTGCAAATAGGCTCACTTTACTGATGGCAGTAGCAGCAAAAACACTTCCTTTAATAATAACAGGATCACACGTGTATGGCCATTTAGTGCTTTCTTTGTACAGCCTCTAGTATATGAGGGATCTAGTCTGCAATTGGATCTTGCAGGTGGTAGTGCAAAACAGAAAAGGCACTCTCATCAGTCTTGCCTGAGATGCACATTGAGCAACGTTGTCTTTGCCTTATAAGCTTTTGTTCTGATCAAACAATCTATTGTAAAAGTGAAGTAATTTGTGCACAAGTGCACATGTAGGGTTAAAATGGAAAAGACAATTTTTAAGGCTGCTCGAGAATTTAGTTTCATGACTCGTGCAGGTATGAATGGGATGTGTAGGCTAAATCCCAGCCCTCAAATTGCAAATGTGCTAGTACAATTCCCAGTGTCCATTCACCACACAAGGCTGGAATCCAAAACACAGTATATGTCAAGACAGGGAAAAAACAGAATAGATGGCAATGTGAGAATCAGGCTTTTGATCACTGGGAAATAGCTTTCAGTTTGCTCAACCTCCAGTATCTAGGCATACTGGTTCCCACTTGATTTCAGAACACAAGTAAGAGACCTGACGGGCATATCTAGCCCAGAGTCCACCTCCCACATTAGCAGTCAGAGGTGCTGTTCAGGAGAGTGTGTGAGCCTGGCCATTCCTACACGGCTTTCCCCTCCTATTCCCTCCATGCATAACTGGACTAGGGATGATAGAAGGTGCATCCCTGTCTGTTCCTTTAGTGTTCATGGTCCAGGTATTTTTCTGATCAATAACCTAATAGGAAACTATAACTCAGCCTTAGCACAATGCAAGGTATGGCCTGGCCACCCTAGGAGCCTGATAAGAAAGGCAGAGGTTGGTGGTGGAATTCATTTCTGGGAGTCTGGACAAAGTAACACAAACACACAGAGAAGGCCACAGGATACCAAGGATCCAGATGGAGAAGCACTTTTTTAGTGTGACACTGAGGAAATAGTAAGGGATTTTTCTGTGCATGTTGGTTGAGAGACATCTGAACAATATGCAAAGAAACTGTTCCACGGTCTCTTTCCTGTTCTTGAAGAGGACAAAATGTTACAGTGTGCTTTTTATAAAGAAACTGAATAGTAGTCAGTGCTTGAAGAAGAGAAAAAAATGCATGAACGGAGCTCAAGCTCAGCAGGAGCTGTAGGTCCCTGCGTCTCTGAGTGTAACTGTGGTTTCTTGACTGGCTCCCAGATCCTGCGGCACCCAACGAAAGCCAAGACCTGGCCTCCACACAAAGTATTATCTCCAGTTGAGCTGGGAACTCAACATTAGTGCTTAGCCAGGATTTCTTCTTTTTTTTATGGAGGTGGTATCTTCCCACTGTGAGTAGCAGTGTTTCCTGGCTCCTTTTAAGCTCCAGACTTAGGGAGAGGTGTGAGTTAGGGGCCCTTATCCCCTGAGACAAGACGCTGATGATCAGGGGAGAGGCAGTGGCTCCGAAGACACGCTGTCTTATGTACAGCAGAACCACAGAATCACAGAATCACAGACTGGTTGGGATTGGAAGTGGACCTCTGGAGATCAACTAGTCCAACCCACCTGCTAAGGCACATTCACCTAGAGCAGATTGCCCAGGAGTATGTCCAAGTGGGTTTTTAATGTCTCTAGAGAAGGAGACTCCACAAGCGTTCT
Source organism: Patagioenas fasciata (assembly GCF_037038585.1). Lineage (NCBI taxonomy): Eukaryota > Metazoa > Chordata > Aves > Columbiformes > Columbidae > Patagioenas > Patagioenas fasciata. Next base: position 31,768,493 of record NC_092560.1, read on the forward strand.
GGGAAGCCTGTTGCAGTGCTCTATCACACTCAACATAAAGAAGTTTCTCCTCATATTCAGATAGAACCTCATATGTCTCAGTCTGTGCACATTGCCACTTGCCCTGTTATTAGTCACCACTGAAAAGAGTCTGATCTCATCCAGACTGCACGTGCCCAAGACCTGGCACGCGCAGTACCTAACCTCGGCACTGCATGTGGTGGCCATTGCCACTGTGACACTTCCTGGATGAGAGTGTTGGTACAAATATGACACCATGGACTTATAGGTATCACAGACACTCTTGGTTCTCCCCAGTTCTTCTGCTCCTAGAAAAAACTTACAAAAATTAGCCAAGTGTACAGGCTAGCATCTGAAGTAATGATGGGATAAGACTTGTAGAGTCTATAGCACTGGGTAGAAATTTTGTGGTAGAAGAGGTACTCAGGACTGCTCAGTGCTGCCCGTAGGAGGTTCAGCATTGGCTGGAGAGAATGAAAAGGGATGCCAGCCCGTTACCTCAAAACATACACATCTTGCTGTTTTTCCAGTGCAAACTAACTCCACAGGGGATATTTGGCTCTAACATCATTCACCTCAGCAAAACATATCACTTTCAACGACATATTTGCAATGGTGTCTCCAACCTCTTCTTAAAAGCATAAGTACGAATCATTAGAGGGAGAGACTAGGAAAGATCAGGAGTTCTGTGGCACTGAAGGAGTTCTTCCAGTAGAGTCAAAGGCTGCCACTGTGTGAGTGGGGCCAGGGGAGTACAACTGCAGAGCTGACACTGAAGCATGGCAGAAGCATGCATACACACACACACACAGTTCTGGTGGGCTGGCGTGACTGACGGCCTATTCATTTTTCTGGGTTGATGAGAACCAGACCTGTCGAGGTAGTGATGTGTGGTGTCTGTCCAGCCACAGAGCATCTGGAAGCACATGAAAAGTGTACCGTTTCCCAAGAAAGGTGAAGGAAGTCTGATCTCTGACCTCAGCTGAGAGACAGGTGATGGAGCGGAAAGCGGCTCAGAAGGTCAAAGACTGAGGTGGTGCTGCTGGATGATGGCAGATGTTGGCTGGGTCAGTAGGAAATCTGGAAAAGAGTGTAGGTGAAAAACAGCTAGCATGATCAACTACTCTCAGGAACACTGAAAGAGACAAAAGAAGTCCCTTCAGAGTAAAGACACCTTGACACAGTAACATACAGATACAAGGTGTTCATAACTGAGGCAGATGATTGCTGCCTTCATGCACCTGCCAGGAAGAAAATCCTTTTAGTATGTGGGAAGAACTGAGACTCCAACACAGAACACTGTTTGGTCTGTTCATGCTCAAGACAATTTGGGGTAGGATTATTTTGATACAGCACCATGCCTGAAGACACAAATCAGCAGAGAGATTTGGAACTGCTTTCACCATGGCAAGCTGACTTTAGGAATAACCTTCCGTGTTTAATCCCATCTGCTCTTCTTTACCATACAGAACACATAGCTGCTTAAGCCACCCTTGTAGACCTCAGATTAACATTTTCCCTGCAGAAAGTGGTATTTCATGTCTTTATTTCATCCTGTTCAGCAAGTGACCACCTCACACATACAAAGTGCCTGCAGCTAGGGCTGGCCCAAGGTCTAGGGCACATCAAGATGGCCCAATTCATAAACCATTATTTATTCCTTTTTAGAATAGCATTAGCTGAGAAAACTCACTGCAAACTGCAGTTAGGTGATGATTTCCTAGGCATGTTAAAGATGACACTGTTCTCTATTTTCACACAGGCTGAGATTAAGATGAAAAATCAGGGCAGGGGGGAGAAAATTTCACACTCGCAGCTTCCAACAAATGAGATAATGATGCTGCTATGGATAATGACACCAGTGCAAGCAGGTAACTCGTACATATCTATATCATTCAAGACCATGCTTCGCTCACAAACACTATTAGTGACACAAAGAGCATGGAAACCATTCAGTATGGTGGAAAAGATATATTCTTTGTTTTTTCCTCTTTCTTCTGTGATACTGCTTGAGATTTATGTACTGTGAGGTGTTGTTTTCTTGCCTGAAACCTCTACTGGAAGGGTACAAAATAGTAAGTGCAAACTAATGGTATTCTCAACAGGGAGTCTGCTCTGCAGTGTTGTTAGAAGAGCATAACTACAGATCAGCAGGTTTAAAATTTGAAGCTCAAGTACCTGGTGCTTACAGAGACAAAAGAGCATGTGGAAGTTCAAATCAATAAGTGGCTCTGATATTTCATTAGTAGAAGAGTTCTTTTTTATTAAGTAAGGCTATGAAGGATGTTGCAAGTATTAAAGGGATTTCTTCCCTGCTGCTTAAACCCTGCTTAGTTCAGGAAAGCAGAATTTTCGCAATGAGAAAGGTGTTGGAAAAAAAGAAATGTGGTGTTCAGTCATAGACACTTCGTTCAAGAAAAAGCCACCTGCTTTAATGTCAATTTTCTGCCGACCGGGAGCTGCTATGCAGTACCAAGGCTCTGCCATCAGATGGCAATGGTTATTTATGGCAAATTACTGCAAAACTAGAGCCTGGCAGCTTTCTGGAGACACAGAGGCCGGTCTGGGCAGCCTATGTGTCACTCCCTTCAAAAGAAGTTGTGAAGGTTGGAGCACTGATGGTGATTAAGTAAACAGAAAGGCTGTCTCTCTTCTATACCTGTAGAGAAGAGATTGACTTTGAAACTCCTGTTAATACAAAAATATAATTTTAATCCTACTGGAGATGGCGTACTCACTACTCTGAGGTCTCTTCTGCTCTCTGAATGGTTCTCACTCTCTCACAGCTGTCATTCCTCCCAGTCTGGTTCCTTCACTCAGTGGTGAGTGAAGATGCTTTAGCAGTACAGGATTAGACCTTCTGCATTTGACATCCCCAAGTACTGCTGTTGTGATGGCTGTGATTAGTATTTTTAGTACAACTTGTGTATTATGAAGGCCATAATTGTGTAGCAATAGAAGTAATTATTGGCACCAAACAGAAAGCAAAAACACAATCCTTGCCCTACATGGTCCGCAGTCTAAGAATAAAAGAAAACAGACAAAAACAGGCATATAAGTCTATTTTTATGGATGAGCTGCTGCAATGCTTGTATAGACAAAACTTCCACTCATTCAAAACTTCAGTCTCTGTTATTCACCTCTTCCCCTTTTCATTCTGCAGTCCACATGTCATTCCGCAAATTGCATTTTGCTAGCGTGTGCTGAATATATCATCTTCAGAAGAAAGAAATTGATGAGTTGGAAAAAAAAAATAACTTGTAAGAATAACATACATTGAGTTGGAAAAGATAATTTTCAATGCTCAGATTCAGTGAGGTTGCCAAGTAACACATCCCTACCTCTTCCAACTTACTTAGAGAAAAGACGGCAAACCGTCCTTAGACATTCGGTGCTTCCGTTTGTACACAAGGTCACATGTTCAGCCATTTATAGGCTGAATACCAAAAACAATTAAATAGGCCCCATGTGTGTTTTGTGACATGAAATCCTTATGAGACAGTAGGAGTCAAAACATCCTGGCTGCAGCTTCCACTGTGCCTTAATTGCAAAGGATGAGCAAGCAATGCACAACCAGGCACAGCTGGAATTTGATTTACCCTATTTTTAGAGAGAAAATAAAATACTTTTAAATTTATTTATTTTTTTAATGGTGGCTGATGGGACTTCTCTCTCATGCCACAGATATAGGCCTAAGTAGAGGATTATAAGTGTATTCTATTCATTACCAATGTAATAGCTACACAGTGCTCAAGGTGAACTGCATGGTCCAGAGCAGCAGTCTCTAAACATTTTTCCTCATGCACCTCTATGAGTAAAATATTTTTGAGTATGCACTCCACTGTATGCATATTTATTTAAAAATTATATACATGTACTTCTGTACTAATGCTATGTATATAATAGAAACACATAAAACAGAAATTAAAAAGCATTACATAAAGATAAACACTACTTTTATATTTTACTGCATTTTTATAGTAAAAAATACTTTCCTCCTGCACCCCAGTGGATTGTCTTGTGTACCCCCTGGGGTGCAGGAATCCCAATTTGAAGACCACTGCTCTACAGACAGAAGCTGTGAGGTATGAGATCTGTTGTCCTATGTCCAGGCAGAAGGATGCTTCTGTTCTGAGTTACACAGGGAATGAAGTATCTGCATGTTCCAAAGGACACGTACTCGCAGCATACATTTAATCTGTTTTATGTATGTGGCTGGCTGCAAGCAGAAGTTGTTCATAGCTGAACAGGATCCAAAAAGCTCTTGCAAGACTGGCACCTAAAGATCAATAAGCTCCTTGGAATTCTCACACCAAACAGTACAAGTTTCGAGGGACATAAAGACATAAAGTGTCTTGCTATTTGTTTATGAGGTATTTATGCATTACAACAGTTTCATGCAAGTGTTCTTTAACAGCATTTTTGGGAACACTGCAAACTGAAATTTAATGGGAAAGTGCTTTTAGAAACAAAAGAGTGAGATGAGATGAAATGAAATAAAAACAGATATTGAGAAGAGAAAAAGAGAAAAGTGAAGAGATGAAGACAGGCAAACAAGAGAGGAAGAAAGGAAGAAAAATGTTGTGTCAGCACCTTAGAACAGGAAGCTGTGCTGCTTCCTGAAAGTAGATGTTCACGATAACTGTGAAAATATCATGGCAGAAATATACAGATTGTTTCTCCAATGCTAATGCTGTCTTTTAAAATGTTTTTTATTTAATCTCTGCATGAGAATCATGCTTGTTCTGGGTTTTAAACAGCGATTTCATACAATTAAATCTTCAGCTCCCAAACTTGAAAACATTAACCATAATTTATCTAATTACAGTATATTATTACCTTAGTAATACCACAGTAATATCAAGCTATTACCAAGGTAAAAACATGCCATTATTTAATTAGAATGAAAAAAAATTCTTTCTGATAAAGTGCAGTGACATTCTAACTGTTGGACTCTCGAAAGTCAGAAATTATTAACTTAAGAAGTCCCTGACCCTCTTACCATTTTTTGTCATGCAGAAAGAACTTTCCATAGAAAATATCTCCATGGGGTAAAATTCTAATCGACCCACAAAAACCACAGGTGGATTTTGAGTGGGGAGTTTGAGCCTTCAAGGTGAAAGCCTATGAGTTCCCAGCAGTACTTCAACTCAGCTTGATTCTCATGTTAACATTTTCATATTGACTTCTGCAAGCCCCACTTCTAAAACTAGCTGTGAGACACATCTGGCCTTGCATGGGAGCTCTTTTGGTCCAGCCACATAAGTCTAGCTGAGCAGTTAGAACTGCTATGAGACATAACACTACTCCCGTAGTCTTAAGACTTTTCAACTACAAATCCAAGGCTATTCAAGCAGCCCTTCACTTTCAGGGATAACTCCACTTTATCAGCATTTGTCTGAAGCTTTTTGGTTCCCAGTCCTGAAAGCAGCTTGAAGGCTGCAGTGAGTACCAAGTCTTAATCCAAATCTTAACCCAGCCAATAGCCTCTGCATTGCCTAGATTACATCATAGTTGCTCAACCCAAATATGACTTTTATGCAGTGTTAAGTGATCCCTTTATACAGAAACATAAAGGATTGCCATCTGGGCTCTGTTATCAGCAGTCTTGGGACCCTCTTCCAGACCCAGCACTATTCATAGTTAATGATTCCCCTGGGGCTCCAAATTTAGATTAAAAGTTAAATTTAGCCAGCTCCTTATTTACCCCAGCAGCTGCTTCTGTCTCTGCCTGGTTTGTCAACCTTTTTTATGACAAACCTTAGTTTCAAAACTAATCTCAGTTTTAGTCAGAGCCCCATAATGACTTGAAGCCCTGGACCTACTAACCACATGGAAGGTCGTATTGCTGAACAATGCCTCTGTTTGCACTCAGCATTAAACCCAGCTTCTTGCAAGGCCAAATCCTAAACCAATTATTAATCATGGTCTCAGGAAACCAATGACTGCTGCCAGGTGGAAATCCAAATGTAGTTACCTGGAAACCAGGATCGAGCGATCCTTTGTTTACTAAACTGTAACTGAGGTTTGCATGTCACTTATGAGCCCTATTCAAAATCCCAGACTTTGCCTAGTGATCCCTGTGGTTGCCCAATCTCTTCTAAACACTGCATTCCCTGCAAAGCCCAGAGATAATCTTAGCTAACCAGATCATTCCTGTCCAATCCTAAATTGGTTCATACATTGAGGTGTGGATTTGGGCTGTTGTTATACTGTTTGTAGCACAAGCAGTGAGGTCTGTTGTCCCAACATGATGCTCCTCCCAAGCATTTGCCCACATACCACATGGGTGTGCAGTATGTTCTCAGTAGCTTGTCTCAATCCTCGAGGGGAACCAGAAGGGTTCTTACTCTTTTGCATGGCCTGTATTTGTTTTTAAAACATGAGGCCATCTGAGCCCAGATACTTTCTGAATTTGTGGAAGCTGTGCGTTGCTGCAGAAATTCAGACTTTCAAAGGAATGAAAAGAATGGTTATAAGGGTTGTAAAAGAAGCTTTATGAAAATGTTATCTGAACACTTGGAGTCACTTCCCTGCAATCCACACAAATAGAAGAGCAATCAGTTTCAGGCTTGGAATAGACTTTAAAAGTATTTTTAAATGTTGTAGTAATCAAAATGTGCTAGCCAGCGGAGTGTAAACACCATTAGGGGATGTGATAGATGGACTCTGGCAAATCTTACTGTGGCAGTTTACCAGGTCACAGGTCCTTGCTACTTCCCTTCCCCTTCTGGCCACAGTCCACCAAGCACTTTCAGCAGAAGTTGCCCTGTGGCTGGACCTCTGTGCAGCTCCAGCTCATTTTGTCACCCTTCAAAGGCCTGAATTCAGCTCCCTCAGAGGTCAGCAGGTCACATTAAAACCCAGGTTTTATGGAGTAAAGCAAGGCATGAACCTGAATAAAGAACAGTACACTGCAGAAAATTCATATGCAATTCTTACATGCATTTTTACAGCAGGTTAGTAGGAGTTTAGCCACATTATTTAAGAACATACAGCCTAACTCAGGGTATTTTTTCGGTATATGATTGGATGAATCATACTTGAAGCTAAAAAGGAAAGCTGCATTAAGTGACAGATAAACTTGACCTCCGCATTCTTAAGGACAAAAGTTGCAAACGAGCTATTGACTGCAGTGGCAATGGAAAACTCCCCTGAGGAATTTTTTGGCAACATGCAGTTCTATGAATGCTTAATGATATATTTGCAGTGAAAAGAGCCCCTCTTCTTACATTTAACTCAACTTTTCTTTCCTAATTTAGCCTTTTCTTGTCTACAATCCAATACAAGCAGTTTTGGACCTGCAAAAGGCCTGTGCTGTTCCACATCATTTTTCACCAAGAATTTCTACATTTTCAACTAATAGTATGCATTGGATTCACTTTTAAATATTAACATTAGTGCCAGAGAATGCAAGTTCAGTACACAAAGACCTGTCTGAATAAGTACAAAATTTTTAAGTGGGTATAAGCTATAGTTATTTTTCTTCATATAAATTAATTTTGCTGCAGGTATACCCTGTTGGTAGAGATTATATCCCCTACTGGAAGTTAAAACAGCTTGTCAGCATATTTGGGTGTCCTGATTTTACATTAATTACACAAATATTTAGCAAGTGTGTTCTTGCTTCCCACTGAACTCCTTCTGTTTGAATGTTTTTCATAAAAGCTTTGATATCTAAAATGGCTTGGGGAATGTACAGCACTACAGAGCTCCCTTGAACGAAAGACAGATCAGGGAAGCTAAAGCGGAACTGAAGCTCCAGTGCTTCTAATGCCACCTTTGACGCTTGTCTCATGGAGTCAAAACAAAAACAGTTTTACAAAGTTGACAGATGCTTGAAGGACAAAACTGTGGCAGAAGAATGCTGGGTTTCTGCACACCACCATGCACAATTCCTTAGCCCGTGTTCCCTGAGCTACTGATCTTCACACCCTGGTTGCCACTGCCCTTTCCTTCTTGAAACCATGTTGAGAATGTTTCACAGAGCCAGGTAGAATTTGAATAAGAAAGTACTGACATGCTGGCCCAGCACCACAACAGGGAAATGGCAAAGGGTTTGTTGCCTGATGGTTTGAAGAAAAAGAACTCTGAAGAGCTGTGAAGTAAGAAAGAAGGATTCATGAATAGATGAAAAATAATATGTTTCCCTAAAATAAAGACAATGTTTGAATCCAGAACAAAATTCAGTGGAACATCAGGAATTTCACTCATCACAGAATTTCACTCATACTGAATGTCAGGACACCTCTGACCTAGAATGAATTTAAAAATCTGACTTCCGATATGTCTTTTGGAATTGAGACTCTCTGTTTTCTAGATCTCAGTTTTGGCAGCAGGCAAACATGCACTGCAGCCACTGGGATGATTCTTACTAGTTTTTTGAACAAGCTTCCTTGCGTTGCTAGCAAGAGAGCACTTGTGTCTTACATACTCTCTCCTTCTTCCCTGCCAAGACAATCGAGTAGGCTATTGTCTTTGCCTTTGACATGCTGTGATTTATTACGATCAGCGAAGAGCTTCTGTTAAATTTGCCTTGGATGGTACAGTCTTAGAAACTGTCACTGCCATTCAGTATTCTTTGGGTTCTGTTTCAGATAGTTTTTGTTTTTTTGCTTACACTGCTAGCCCTGTAAGCTCAGTTTTCTGCCTAAGCTGGGTTCTTACTGAGTCTGCATCAAAACTAATAAGGAAGAGTCCATAGCTCAGACTTTGTTAACACCTCTGTAAACTGAGGAAACAAGATACGATGTTTGTTCTTCCCCTTAGGTCTCAACGTGCTCTGCGGGTCTAAGAGTAAAAAGCTAGGAAAGGTCATTTTACCTACAAAAGTGGGTGGGCTCTTACAGGAAAAAAAAAAAAAAAGTAAAACATCAGACAAATGAGTGGTTACTGCTTTTGCTTTTTTGCCTTTTTTGAAACTTGTCATTCTCTTTTCAGACTCTGCAACAAAATAAAAGCAGAAGATTGCTGGAAACACTGATTGCCTTGAAGAAACAGAGTAGAAGCACAGTCCAGATAAATGTGCTTTGCTGAACAAGCAGAGTAAAGGCTGTCTGGTGGCTACAATCAACACATGAACTAAGGTGCTGTAAGAACCAGGATATTGGAATAAATTAGTGGCCAGGTAATCACAAACGTTATAATGTTTCGCTGTATTCAGCAAAAGTCAAACCAGTGAATTACAAGTAGAAAGCTCCACACTCTACAATAACTGAAAAGCCAAAGGATACTGCATGATGGACTAGTAGGAATATCTCCTGAGCAGTCAGTTTCACATTTAATCTTTCAGTGGAATTAAAAATGAAGAATAATGGGAGTAACCCTTGGGCAAAACATGCCAATCTTCTATGTTATTATAATACAATTTTTCTCTCCTCTTATGTAACAGTCAAAAGGTCAGGCTACAAAATGCCAAGAATCTACCCATGGCTGATCTGTCAATCCTGGGAATACATAACAAGGAATGCATTGGCAATCATAAAATTTTAAAGCGCTACAGTAAATCTCTCTGTAAATACTGCAGTCATTTTTACAGTAAAGCAGTTAAGTGAAATAGAAGCCAGTCACTCGTCTCCAGTGAGGAACTCATTTAGGCCGTAATAGTACACCTCATTTTAACCTCTTTCTCCCAATGCCTTTTGCCTTCCCAGAGGTATTTCTGAAACAAAAAAACAAAACAGAACATAAAGGTTAAGAATTGATAGTATCAAGCATTAACCAAGTTTTGTTCACATGAGCTTTGTCCACTACAGGAGTAATTTAATTGTTTTCTTGTCAAAACACTCACCTGCAGTTTTCTGGCAGAGCTGCTTAACATGCCAGTTTGACACTGTTCAGAGGCCTCTCGCTAAAACCCAGCTCTGTTTCTTCTGCAGTTGACCGAAAACAAACTTGCATGCTAAGCAAGGTTCCTATATGAGATGAAAAAAGATAAATGAAAACTAAGAAAAATAATTTAATCATTTTCTCCCTGAATTATGATCAGAGATATCACATGCAAACTAAAAACTGCATTTACAAGAACAGGCAAAGGATTGAGTGATGTTTGTCCACTGCAAAAATGCTTTTAAGCTACACTCTCTCTTCGGTGAAACTTCCAAGAATAATTCTTGATTAATGAAATTCCACAAAATTGGTGTCTGCTTGTACTACTTTTTTTTTTTTTTTTTTTTCCTCTTAGAAAAACACAAATGCATAATAAAAGGTTTCTTCTTGGTCTTCCATTGACTTCTCAGGTTATTTGGGCATTCCAAGTCCCTCCCCAGTGTTAGTCATATTTATTTATATAGGTACATGACAGAACTGAGAGAAAGTGCCTCATTTTCCTTAGTGTTTTCAGGCTGTGCCACTTGTCCTGATTTTTTTACAGAAGTTTAATTCAAATTCTCTCAGCATTGCTGTGCACTGGTTTAAAACACTAACCATTTTGTATCAGGTTATGGGCTTTAGGTGTAAATAAAAACCCAAGTTTAAGTAGTTCCACAGCTACAATTTAATACTGGAAAGCACTTTACCTGAGGGATCAAATTCAGTTTCCTCATAGCTACACACTACAGATAATAGTAATCAAATGCAGGACCACCTACAAATACCTGTTATGACACCAACCTACTGACTGAAGAATATGAAAATGAGAGCTCAGTAACTCCAAATAATTATCCTGTTCAGTCTTAGTTCTTTCTGTTGGATAGACAGATAGTCCTCAGGAGACAAGGAGTACAAACTCCAAGTAGTTCAAGTCTAAAATCCACAGTCTTCACCTGCTTTTTGTCCAACGAGAGCCAAAAATTTGGCTAACCTTGCTGATATCTTCTTCCATCCCTCGGAATATCTTCCCAGTCAATAAGTCCTGTCACCCACTCTGTTTCAGTGCTGCTTGGAAAACATTAGCTCCATTCTTTACCTTCCTCCAGTTCCCATCCCATTAAAACCAACAGAAAGCAATGAGAGGAAATACATCAGGAAAACTCTTTATACCTTTTCCAGAGATTTTTTAGTTCTTTCATAGGCAAGAAAAGACCAGGTCTCCAAAAGTCTGCTTCTGAATTCAAAGTGTTGCCCAGTTCTAGAGGAGATAGATCCTTTATGTGCTACAGAAACATGGGGGTGCTAATCAGAAAGGTATAAACTCAAACACAGAAGGAAATCTATGAAACGTTATGCAGGACTTTGTAAAACTCGATTTTGATTTCAAAACTTGCAGGCTGCAAGTTTTGAAATCTTTCTTTGTCATGTCCTTTATTCACTTCTCATCCATTAATGAAAGAATTGTCACACGTATCTATGATGCTTATCTTACAAAAAAAAAAAAAAAAAAAAAAAAAAAGAGGTACAGAAAAGATAAAGGAAAGCAGAAAATGAAGTGATTATCAAAGTATCATTGTTTATGGAAAGAGAACAAACGAAAACTTATATATATATTACAAAAATAAGGCATCAGCAAACCCTTCGGTTTTTAATTATTATGACAAGCATCTACTTTGTGGATATTTCTGTGTTATGATGGACATGGGTGATCCCATGCTGAACCAATGGTACAGTGGTAAGTTCTCCAGAAGTGGCAGTCGTTGTTTGCTAAAATAACATAAAAGCAACAGAACAAATTCACGACACACCTGAGCAGGTATTCAGAACTGCAACTCTGTTTTGCAGTGCTGTGCCTTACTATATCAGGACTTAATTTTGATACAAAGGAGTCTTTATAACTCTTGCTGGAATAAATATGTGGAAACTTTGCCTAAGCTAAATCTGATTTTTAGACTTTGCTCTCTTGTCTTCTTACAATACCTGAAGTACAAAAACAGTGCACTAGTGCAACATATATTTTAGTTTAATCTATTTACTTATGTCTTTACTCTTACGGCAATTAAAAACCAGTTCAATACTGGTATTATATTCACACAGCATTTATGCGCCTTCTGTCCGCTTGAAAGGTAAACATCTAGAGGCATCTAGAAAGACAGTGTCTTTCCATTTTCTGAGTCTCTGTATGTCACTTCATTGTAAATATTTAATAACAAATTAGAAGTTTCAGAGTTGCCATGACAACTATTGTCTATTTCCAGCAGCTAGCATGGGATCTGTAGCTAATAATATACACCCAGGACACAGTATTCCTGTAGCTTTGTGCAGATTTTTATTCAAGTTAGCACTGAACTAAAGCATCACAGATTAAGGTAATTTGCTCTCTCAATGGCCGTCTTTTAAACAGTGCGTTAGTTAGCTCATGATTAGTTAGTGTCATCTTTACTGTATGGTTATAATTGTTTAAGGTAATATAAACCAGCTTGAGTTAGTTTAGGATTCGTAGGTCTTACTTGATTATATACACTACAAATATACATGCTATATATTTAAAAGAGCTATGAATGTGTGTGTGTGTGTAATACAAGCATGATTTCTATAGACAGGGGATTAACTTTAAAATAGAGAAGGATACAAAATAAATTTAGCAAGTATTGCGATATGAGAGACACAGAAGCAATGCCAGTGAATTTATGGTTAGTAAATGAAAAGTAAACCAAGAGTGACCTACACAGTGGTCCTCAGTAAACTAAATAATCAGTATTGTTTTGCTTCATTGTGCATTTTATGTATATCAAATAAAATCTGACCGTTTGTGCCTTTTGCGCCTTCTGCCTTTTTTTTTTTTTTTCCCCTAGGTCCTGGGGCAGCTCAGTTTAATGAATAAAAACTACTTGATAATCTGCCAGCTTCGAGTCAAAATGCTCGTCCTTTTATATCAGAGTAGATTTGCATAATGTTAACATTTCTTATGGTTAGCTACAGAAGAAAAAAGTGCTACAAACCTAGAAGTCATGCAGCTGCCCAAACCATTATACCAGTGTAAACTTTTACTTGGAAGGCTGTGCACTTTTGTCTTTAGTCCTGTATTTTATCCAGTGGCTATTTAACATATAACACAGAAACACCTTTAAATAGAGGAGGAGAAGAAACCAAGAGGAAACTCTCTTACAAAACAAATATCGTGCTTGAAAGCAGGCACACAGCTCAGGAGCTTTCAGGTAAGACTGGAAGGGACCTTTGGGATTTAAGCAGCATCAGAGCAAGAGCCTCCAGGTTCCCTGTTTTGAGTTTGCATAGCGGAACTCTGCCTGACTGCCCTTTTCAGTATGTTGACTCCGCATGATACTGTGCAAAGATCCTCACACTAGTGACACAGGACCTAATGTCTCTATCTTCCTATACAATCTCAAGAATATGGCAAGGTCAGTATCTCTAACCCTGTGCTGTAAACACACAGCCTAAAATCTTTATTGAATTTTGCTTGCATTTCCTAAACTAAAAAAAGTCAAGGACTTACCAAGATTCATTTACTCAAAGATGTAACATCCTCACAGATACTATATATTCAAAAATAGTCCCCCTCGCTTTGCCACTGAAGGTTTTTCAGAAGTTGCTATTGATCATGACTGTAAACCTGAGCACATCCAACTGGCTATTATCTAGAAATATTGTCTGTGATATTATTGCCTAGTGCCAAACTTTAAATTCAAGCCAGCATTGCCACACAGTGAGCTAAGCCGTCTCTCCACTCAAAAATCTGGATTCCAGCAGGATCCAATGGCACAAACTGGCAGCAACACACTACTACTCAGGTAAAATAGGTCTATCTTCCCAACACCTCCTCACTCACATCATCGCCACAAGCAGCAAGTCCTCTGACGAGCTCTGACAAGTGAAACATGTTTGCTAAGTGAAGTGCCTATTAAAAATACAAAATTCTCAAGGATCATTTTCATGTGTATTCAGATAATAAAAAAGCTTTAAATAGTCCTCTTACATGCAGCTGCATCTACTGCTTTCCATTCAAACACAACTGCATCAATTTGCTTAAGGCAAGCAGAGGTGTTCCAGGAATTTCTCAAAGTATCCCAGATTCCCTACAAAATATACTTCTGCAGCCTACTTCATTGACTGAATCCTTATAATGGAGCTTGTGGGAATAATAAAATACTTCCCCCAAGCTAAAACTATACCCCTGAGACTGCTCACCTATTAAAAAACCTGGGGGCGCTGGGTCTTATCTACCATTCATAAAGCCAGTCCCAAACCTACATGAGCAGTGAAGTCCAACAGGAAATACCTACTCTCCTTGAGAAGTGAGTTAACCACATCCTCCATCAAAAATGCAAATTGTCAAATATTGCTGGAAGAGTATTACAAACTGAAAAAAGCCCATGTGTCAGGCAGACTTACCAAACAACACTTTCCAGTTTTCTTCCTTCAGTGAGACTGTTGAAAGCTCAAACTCCTGCAATATCACCATAATCACACATATTCCCCAGTCATGCTGTTCACCCAGGCAAACACCAAAACAGTCTCAGGAAGGCTAACCAGAGTCCCATGGCTTGAGAACTTTTTTCTTCTGATCCTCAGAGATAAACAAGCTTCTTTGGCAATACTTTTAGATATCTTTGCAAACACTATAATATGGTATTGGTGGCAAATATGTATTTCACCTGCAGAGTAAATGAGACGGCACAAATAATCCTTTCATTGTTGACACATGGGTTTCAGAGACTCATTATAGTCACTTTTTGCCTGCTAAAATTTTCAGCTTACAAATCATCAATGTCCTATATTTACATATGATTGACAGTCTCTTCTCAACTGTGGAAACCAGAGAGGTTGTGAATTGCAAATTAGTTTTGGGACAGAGATCCAGGACTTTGATCTGCCTCATCAAAATTAGGCACAGAAACTTAGTATCAAATAAGCACAAAGCTTTTTAAACTACGCATAAGCAAAACATGAGCCATGTAATGATAATTCCAATTACACTTATTGCTCTGAAAGATACAACAAAGATTCATAAAGAATTTGACGAATCATTCAAATATTAAGTAAATTTTATCAGCAAGGGCTGGATGACTAGAGCTAGTCTTAATAATATTTCCAGTGTTTATGAAGGATATTGTAATTTTCTTTCTTTCAAATATTCAGACACTTCATAATGTCACTGCAGACGGTGAACCAGGTTTAGAAATCAGTTGCTCTTGATGAATTATCTTCTTATAATTTTAGTGTAAACCCAGAAAATCTCTCTCAACTTGCAAGAATTGAATGCTATATATTTTATATATGTGTGTATTATAACGGACATATGTATTTTGTATTAGTTCTTTGTAGATTATGAATACATCATAACAGTCTATCTCATGAGAATAAAACCTATATTGATAAATTGAGGAAAATCATCTTTCAATATTTACAGCCGTTAGTAGTAAGAGTTAGAATCAGTTAGGTTATTTAAGGAATGTAATGCATGTGTTATGGAATTTTGTGCTGAGCTGTATGTCCTACTCTGGAAGATGAAATGTACATTTCTTGGAAAAAGTATAATGATATTGCTCTTGTGAATACAGTAGTAAGTACCTAATCCAAATACCTTTTTAAGAAATTGTTTTTCATACTATATACTTCCACACAGTACAATTTTTTGGTTTGAAATTCTTTGGCCTGTGTCATGCAGAAGATTCAGGTTAAAAGTTCATCAACCCTCCTTGCATTCAAGTCCGCAATTTACTAGAGAAACACTACATTAAGACAAAACTTACTCTCAAGTCCTACGAAAGCAATGTTGAATTTTGCTCTTTAATCCAGGTGCTTTGGGGGTTTCCACCCACACACTAGTACTGATGTGATGGGCTGATTTCTCGGAACAGGCCCAAGCTGTAATGGAGATCCAGCGAATGCTCCACCAGCCTCCCCAAACACAGTCCTCCAAGTGCCTATGAAAGGATTTTCACAAACAATTGATCCAAAATACCACTTCGAGCTCAAAAAGGCAACAGCTTTATTTTTCATTAAAAATACACATATATTTCCATCATTCAAGCTGGCACAGTGGCTTTTATGTGTCACCCATCACCCTGATATCTCAACACCTCCAAAATGTTTTGAAATAGAAATTCTATCTATCTCCACTACACCTATTCTCTTCTCTTCCAAAACATGGAGTAAGTAGCATGACTACCGAAATAGATTAACTAGATCATAGCTCAGTTCCTAGGTGTGGGAAACGTGGTGAATGTGCTGAAGAAATCTGAGACAAACAATTACACTTGTTTTTTAAAATCAGTTCTGAATTCAGTCACCTTGATTTTGAAATTAAATTGCCTTTTATGACATTCTTGGTCAAGTTCTGAGTTCTTGGTTCCCACATTCAGTAACTGGAGGGGAGCTAAGAATGGGGAAGATGACTCTGTCACACTTTCCTGCCAAGTTATTTTACATTCAGTTTCAATCGGTGCTTTCTCAGACAGGTGTGTATGTCATCTTCATACTGAGATAGTGCTTATTGTCCTAATAGAGACAGTTTTCCAAAAATTTTTCTGGCAGACTCTCCTGCTTATGTCCTCACCATCCCTAAATAAGGTTTCTTGTGGATTTTGAACCAAATTATGTAGTGAGCTGAACGTCATGTTTGCAGATGTGAGCCTTCCATCATGTTTAATTTTGGTGCTGTTTGGGAAAATTGCACAGGCTGTAGCAAAAGATTTCACTGTATTCCTCTGGCTTCTTCTGGATGTGATGGACACAACTGGTGATGTGCAGGGGCACAGCTGGCAGGAGGGTGAAGGCTGCCAGCAGAGCTGAAGGGCCAGCAGCTGCCTCCCTGACACCCTCTGCACTCAAGTGGCCCCAGAGACTGGCAGCTGGCTCTGAAAACTGGACTTTGACTGCTTTCCTCATCTTCTTGCTTAGAAAAGGGAGGATACATACTGCATGCTCGAGAGGTCTCCTGGTAATGAGTGAAACTCATTTTGGCACGAATAACTCATATACTTCAGGACTGCAGTTGTATTTCTTTCTGACATATGTGGAGCTGGGGAAGTTACAGCATCACTGGCCATTCCCTGCAGCTGTTCTCCTCCAGTTATGTTTCACAAGCTTTTCAGCCTATCTGTCAGATCATAGAATATTCTCTATACCCTAATTTGCTTATATTTAGTCCTATCCTGCAGCATTTCTTGTGTTCCTGAACCTTTTATTTTAATTTGTTAGTAGCAAGCCACTTCATATTATTAACAGACATAGACGTACAGGAAAAATGTTAAATTATGCATATGTTTACTTACACTCTTTGTTTACATTACATTTGGAGATCAGAAAGTGAATAGGAGTTTTTCTATGATGATTCACTCCATTCAATGTCCCTTTCGTGTACTATTTGAAAGGGTCCATATTGAGCTGAAGTCTCCACTGAGCATAATGAAACCCACACTCCCAGAGGCAACAAATATTTTATTGTGTCAGTTGAGAAAGATTTCCTGAAAGCAAGTCTTTTCAGTCTCTTTATCGCATATTTGAACTACTGTATTAGGATTTTGTCAGGCCAAATTGGTATCAAAGCATGAGGTCTAATTAAGATAACCATTGATGTTCATGTGGAGGGGGTGTTTTTCGGCACTGGATGAAAAGAATCACTGTAGCTGAAATAATAGACTGGATAAAAGAAACAATCCTTTTAGGAAAATACAAGTTAAATTAGATTGCAACACTCTCAATGCAAGAGTAAAGTCATGGAAGAACATTCATGTTTAGCAATTATGTCAATGATGAATTCTTACAAGTGATAAGCTGGTAGCAATAGCCACTGAATCCACATAAAATTTGATCATAAGGTCAGGCGTCCACTTTTATCTTTATATTTGTTTCCAAAAGGTAACTTTATATGAGAGATATCTTTCGAAACCCAAAAGTGGAAATGCTACATGTATCTAGCTAAGATATAACACAGCATATGAGGTTCATTTTCATCTCCTTAATATTCCTATGTACTACTACTTTAATATGTGCAACCAAGGAAAAATCAGTAGGCAAGGTATATTTTTCCTACCTATCCTGGAGCTTCAGGGACATATCCACAGCCAATTTGCTTTGCAGACTTCCACATATGGTACACTTAACACATCAGTTTTGAAGATTTCAAAAACCACCTGCAGATGGGTCTCCCTTTGTATTAATCAAACCACTGATAAAATAGGACAGTGGTTCCACCTGTTGCCTGCAGAAGCAACTAAAGCAGAGAGGACTTCCTTGGAAGAGGATAAAACTTAGCTGCAACAGGGCCACCCCATCACTCTGGACTGTGTGGGAAAAAGCTCCAGTTTAATAACAAGCAGCATACTACCAGTTGGCACTTCTGTTAACTCTTTTTCCTGAACAATGTGTGGCATTGGGAAAAAAAAAACAGCAAGCCAAGAACTTGTTGGTAAGAGTACCTATAAAAGTTATCAAAATAAATAAAAAAGACTGAGGTGTGCCAGCTTTCCAGGCTTTTAAATTCAGTTTCATGCATAACTGCTTTTATACCACATCCTCCACAGTGCTTCATTACTCACCCTTACTTTATAACTTTTATAAACATTTATACCACTTATCACTTGTGTATCACCGCTACTAGAGTGGAGGTGTCTGGGAGATCCTTGCTGCTATCACACTATTCGTGCTGCCTTTCTGTTAAACCCTTTCCCCCTATCCTATGTGTCTTGTTTCTTTAGATGCCTCTTCCTTCATGTTGTTACTGCTTTTAGCTTAACTGGTTTGTAGGTACTATCGTCACAAGTGTAATAATTAACAGTGCAAGGCAAGTCACATGTTCACAGGAGTTTGAAAGGAGCCAATGTCCAGTTTCAAGCTATGCCCCAGTTGTGCACACTCTCAATCAAACGCATTTTCAATTTCAATCGCCAAACATAATCTTCAACTAACATTTAACAGCTTAACTTGCTGTGCCAACAAAGTGCCATACTCGTGTGTAGTGCTGCTTTTTGTGGATTTAAAGAAGTCATTGTTTAACACGGGCTCATACTGTTCTTGAACAGTGCAAACTCATATTGTAATTGAAAAAGAGAATCTACGCACAAGCTTAAATCTGATTAGACTCTGCAGGATGGAGAAAATACTAGTTACCAGATAATACTAGTTAATAGATAACTAGCATGGTAATTTGTGTATTAACTATGTTAGTTAATGGCAATACGAGTCACTCCAGAATACAATCTTTCCTTCTTCTACTTGCTTGTGGTCAGCATCTTGTCCACAATTGAAAGGTGTTTTGTAATTATGGTTTGTGAATTAAAAGCAGTCTAGATTAAACTCTTTAGACTGAGCCCTCTTCTCCATGTTTCAAGTACTCCTTCTATAGATCAATTGCTCCAAATAATTGCCACTGCTGTCATGTTTGGCACCAAAATAATGTTTGTGTGGTATCAGTGACAAAATTGCTTAAAAAGTATTTAGCAGTTACCTTCCCTATTTTTGACTTTTAGAACTTGTCTTAAGTTTAGCTGTTAAAGGTGTAAAATATTAATACTAGTGAAATATTGCCCAAATAAGCTGTTATAAAAATAACCCTTTATGTAATCTTCAGATTTTTTTGTCAAAGTTACAGCAGTATTTTTGCACTAAATTTCTCTTTTTAATGGCAGATAAACTTCCATACTGGAGTCACAAGCAGGTAACCACTTTGCTCATGTTTGAGACCAAATAAAGCAAGCCTCCAGTATTTATGTACATCAGGCTATCACTGTTCACTTGACAACAGCAAACCAAGACTGTTTTACCATAAATGGGAAGGATGATGATGTGACACAGTGTATATGCCTTTGGACAGCAACAGGAACTGCTATTTGTCAGAGAAGACCTCTTCTTTTAAGAAATAAATAGGTTTAGGGTAAATATGGAGCAAGAGAGAGGTTTACACTCATGATGAGGTTCTGGTTTAGCTTTTTTAGGCTAGAACAATGCATTCTCTCAGCCACTGGAAAAGACAGCCATGTATGTAAGTAAAAGCAAGAACAGTCAGCAATGTTGACAATCCACTGATCCTTAACAAAGAGCTCTGTACATCACTATTGCACAAGTAAGAAACTTGACCCATATTGTGCACTGAAAACAAAACAAAAAGAAATCACTAAGGCTACTGTAGTGCAGCTTTTGCTTAAGCCACAGCATTCTCGATCAGAAAAAAATGCATTGCTTTTCCAGTATTTGTGGAGTAATGTGTGTTTTCATGGTCATATACTCTTGTTTATATATATATCAGATGTTCTCAAACAGAGCTCTTAGAAGTGCCAGTTTCATCTGGATTCAAAATGCATACTTAAGCCTAATCCAAAGTGGTACACTTATTTTGGACTCAGCCTTTCCTTGATTATTGCAGATGGCCTTACACAGAAAGTCCTTCCTATGTAGGAGTAATATGATTGTAATCCTCAAAGAGATGACCCTGTACTGGATATGGCTGGGTCAGAGTACATTCAAATTATTTTAGAAAGACTGGGATTTCTAGCAGTTTTTGACACTTTAAAAACCATCTCAGTCAGTCCTGCTCTGAGTAAGTTTGCATTTTACAATGTCAAGTGGTCATTCAGATGTCATATGGGCTCCTGAGTGCAATGTTTGTGAGCTTAAACGCTTTCTGACCACCTGCAAAACGAGGGGATGTTTTTCAGGTTTTAGATCCTTCTGCATGACAAGAGGGAGACAGAAGATTAAGTGATACATTGTTTAGAAGCAGAATGCTTAGTTTATATTTAACTAATAATTAATGGGTGTATTGTAAGTAAGAAACGAAACAATTGTAACTAACATAATCAATTATTTCTTAGTATAGATGTCAAAATTTTCAAAAATTTTAATGCATATGTAATAATTATAAGCAAGGCAAGAGCATCCAGCGTTTGGAGCACTTCTGGAAGGTGATCCCCAGCGTTGTCATTAAAAGAACGCCACTTAACAGTGTAATTGACTCTGCAGTTAAGTTTATTTCTCCGTTTCAGCCCCGCTCCCTGAGAGTGTGCAATTCAGCCGTCTGTCGGTGGGGGGCAGCAGGCCGGGCCGGGCTGGCCGCGGGTCCCCCAGGAGCAGCCGCTCCCGCCGGCGCCTCGGGGGACGGGCCGGGGCGAGTGGGGGCGGTGCCGGTGCATGATGTCATCAGAAGGCGCCGCGGCCGGTACGGAGGGTGGCGTGGGCTTGGCGCGGGCCTGACAGGTGGGCCCTGCCGGCTGCTCAGGTGCCCGGCGCGGCTGGAAGGGGAGCGGGCCGGTAGCGATCGTTTGTCCAGCTCACCTCGCCCCAGGAGCCGGCGGTGACACGGCCGGCGGTGGCGGCCGCGGTGAGTCCGCCCGCTCCACCAGCTCCGAGCGCAGGAGCAGCGAGGAGCTGAGCTCTTCGTGCCCCGGCGGCGTCGGGCCCCGGGGCGCTTGTGGAGTTACCCGGTCAGCGTCTCCGCCTTTCCCGGTAAACCGCGCTGCCACAGCTGGAGAGCAGTAGGCGGCGGAGTGGTCAGGATGCGGAGCGGTGCGGGGTGTGCAGCCAGCGGTTCCTGTCCTCTGCTTTCACACTGCCCGTGCAGCTCCAGTCGGTGCCCTTCACGTAGGATTCCGTCTTATGTGTTTCGTGAAAGAATTTTAAATCCAATTCCGGTCAGGTTCGTCAAAGCTGATTAACAAAGTTTTCTACGTGTTTGCCTCTTAACACTTGGAAACTTATGGGTGAAACTCATGTCTCAATAAATGGCATTTTGTAATTCGTCTGTGGATTTCAGCTCAGTTGTGTGTTAGGTGTTTTACTCAGGGTAGTGCTTAGTTTTGCCGTACTCAAGCTGAGAGTCTCAGGTAGCTTGCTAGTGTGAACATTGGAAAGAGTTTCATGTTTATAAATATATAAAGAGTGATTGTCATGAGGATGGAGCCAGGCTCTTCTCGGTGACAACCAATGATATGACAAGGGACAATGGGTACAAATTGGAACACAGGAGGTTCCACTTAAATATGAGAAGAAACTTCTCAGTGAGGGTGACAGAGCACTGGAACAGGCTGCCCCGGGGAGTTGTGGAGTCTCCTTCTATGGAGGCATTCAAAACCCACCTGGACACATTCCTGTGTAACCTCATCTAAGTGTTCCTGCTCCAGCAGGGGGATTGGACTAGATGATCTTTTGAGGTCCCCTCCAATCCCTGAGATTCTGTCAGATGACTTTTTCAGATTCCAACCTTAAGAGAATAATTCTCTCACATTGTAGGTGGTATTTGTAAATGACAGCTGCATTGAGTTAAAAACAGTAATTCTGTTTCAGCACAGATTTCATTTGTACACTAGTGTCTTCTCAGCTGCATGCTCCATCTCCTGAAAATCACACACAAACACACCTCTTCATTGTGTATTTTGAGTGGAAATAAAACCCGAAGTAAATTTGCACCTCTTTAATGCTGTTCAGTTTGTACACAAAATCACTGAGGTT